>NC_057862.1:517291416-517597886 GCF_019393635.1 Dromiciops gliroides
AATTAAGGAGTGTTGATTTGAATGTATGGACTACCTGGATTTGATGGAGCTGATTTCTTATCCAAAAGTATTTTCTGAAACCCTGGATTAAAAGGAGGAAAATGCCCTTTGACTGAACTCCAAACTGAACCCAAATAACTAGGAGATAAGTCCCTATCTGGTGACTTCTTTCCCTAGGAAACATCTGGGGACATCTGGGTGTCCTCATCCTTACCAAACTCCTTTTTGGAATCATATGATCTTATAGTGTTGCTGTATTTCCTATATACTTATTATAACTGAAATTGTTAAAACTGCTTTGCATTACATCCATTCTTGTTATAGTATTTGCTTTTGGGTTGATTTGTATCATGCTAATGAAACTCACAACACCCTGTAACCAGTGAACAACAAAAAACACCTGATAGTCCCTCAGAAAGAGGAAGTCTTTGAGCTCCTTCTTAGGAAGGAATCATGAATCACGCTTGCTTGTTATTGAGATGAAATAAATCTGTGCTTAATTTTCCTACCAATTCTCTCATCTGGTTTTCTGTAAGGTGCTTACTTCCTGTAGGAGAGAGTCAGAGATGCCCTTCTCTGATCTGTCTATGTGACTTCCTATAAGAGAGGAAGGAATGGCCTTCTCTGATCTGTCTATATGAGGTTCTGGTTTAGTTTATTTTGTAGGAGGATAGGTATGAAAACTATATTTATTTTTTGGCAGGAACTAAATACCTAAATACATCAGTATCTGTCTGTCTCTCTCTCCCTCTTCTCTATGTGTGTAGAATACATCTAAAATATATATGTATATACGAATATACATATATGTACATAATATGCATTATTCATACATATGCATATATATGTAAATCACTATGTTTTTACTCAACTACCATCTTTATTTTTCTAGATCATCTCTTTCAGGGAAGAGGGGATATAGAGTCACCTTGCATATGACATTGAGAAGCAAAAAATAAAAATCCCACCTGACTGAACTGCCTTTACAAGACTAGAATTTTTTTCATGACATAGGAAGAAGAGTTCCCCTATTCTAAATGATGACAAGTAGATCTGTTTGTGACAGGTCAAGAATGAATCAAGTAATCATTACCACACAGATCAGGTGACAACACAATGCACTGGGTCACAGGGACACAGGCATCTGTATCACACCTTAAGCTTAGAAAAATTTGATCACCCCTTCGTTGGAGGCATCATGAGAAGTCATAGACTTATCAGAGTCCGACTCTGGCTCAATTTTCTTAGCCAGTTGTTTTGACTATATCCGTTCCCCACTGATAATAACTACTAACATCATAGATGATACTCTACACAAAGATTTATGCTTGGTAGTTAAAGTACCAAGAATGAACTGAGTGAGCTTTGTAAAGACAATGGCATTCATAGGATGTTTTCCCTCAAAGTAATTGTGAGACAGCAGCTTCTCCATGTGCAATTATTTGAAACATTAACACTTAAAATTTTGTGTAAGAAAAATCAGATAAAAGAAAAAAGTGAAAGAGTGAAAAAATAGCATGCTTCAGTCTCTATTCAATCAATATCAGTTCTCTTTTTTGAAGTAGATAGTATGCTGCAATATTAGTCCTTTGGGATTGTCTTGTATCATTGTATTGCTGAGAATAGTTGTTATTCACAGTTCTTCATCAAACAATATTGCTGTCACTGTGCACAAAAATCTCCTGGTTCTGCTCTCTTCACTATGCATCAGTTCCTATAAGTTTTTCCAGGCTTTTTCTGTAACCATCATGCTTTCCATTTCTTATAGCACGATAATTTTCCATTACTATCATATACCACAGCTTGTTTGGTCATTCCCCAGCTGAAGGGTATTCCTTTGGTTTCCAATTTTAGCCACCACAAAAAGAGCTGCTATAAATATTTTTGTACAAATAGGTCTTTTTTCTATGTTTTGTGATGTTTTGGGGATATAAATCTAGCAGTGGTACTGCTGGATCAAAGGACATACACAGTTTTATAGCCCTTTGTTTATAGTTTTAAATTGCTCTCCAGAATGGTTAGATCAGTTCATAGTACCACCAACAGTGAAGTAGTGTACCAATTTTCACACATCCCCTCAAATATCCAAAATTTTCTTTTTTTGTTATATTAGGCACTCTCATAGGTGTGAGGTGGAAGCTAATAACTCCCTGAGACACCATGAACCTGTCAAGCAGAATCAAAAGACTGAAAAAATAGAAGAGAATGCAAAATACCTCATTGGAAAAACAACTGACCTGGAAAATAGATTATTGGACTACCTGAAAGCCATGATCAAGAAAAGAGTCCAGACACCATATTCCAGGAAATTATCAAGGAGAACTGCCCTGAAATTATAGAATCAGAGGATAAAATCATCATTGAAAGAATCCACCAATCACCTCCTGAAAGAGACCCAAAAAGGAAAACTTCAAGGAGTATTGTAGCCAAACTCCAGAATTATCAGGTGAAGGAGAAAATACTCCAAGCAGTCAGAAAGAAACCATTTAGATACCATGGAGCCACAATCAGGATTGCACAGGACCTGGCAGCTTCAACATTAAAGGATCACAGGGCTTAGAATATGATATTCAGGAAGGCAAAGGACCTTGGATTACAACCAATAATCAACTACCCAGGAAAACTGAGCATTCTCTTTTGGGGGAAAAGATTGGACATTCAATGGACTTCCAAAGTTTCTTGAAAAAAAGACCAGAACTGAGCAGAAAATTTGATCTCCAAATACAAGACTCAAGAGAAGTATAAAGTGGGGGTGGGTTGGGGAGGGAGAAGTTTATTCAATGAGGTTAAACTGCTTACATCCCCATGAGGGAGGATAATAGTTTTAACTCTTGGGATCTGTATCTCTATTAAAGTATTATTATTAAATTGTCTTTGATATGATGACATAAACAAACTTAAGGGGCAGAATAAAAGGAAACTAAAGGGAAGAGAGGAAGGGGGAGGTGTAATGGGGTTAATTACATCATATGAAGAGGCACAAAAAGAACCCATTACAATAGAGGGAAGTAAGGAAGAGGTGAGCATTGTTTCAACCTTACTCTCATCAGATATGGTTCAGAGAGGAATGAAATACACTCCCATTTGTATAAAGGAACTTATCTTACTCTTTAAGAAAACAAAAGGGGAAGGGGAAAAGAGTGATATTCATATAAGGGAGGGCAAAAGCAAGGGGAAAAGGGGGGCAAGAAAAGGAAGAGCAGCTGATAAAAGGGATGATAGACTGAGGGAAGCAGTAGTCAGAAGGAAAACACTGGTCAGGAGGAATAGGGTGAAAGAAGGAAGAAAAAGACCACAAACAAAGGGGAAAAGAGCATGGAGGGTAATAAATAGTTGATCTTAAGAGTGAATGTGAATGGGATGAACTCTCCCATAAAACACAAGCAAATAGCAGATTGGATTAAAAATCAGAATACTATAATATGTTGTTTGCAAGAAACACATTTGAAGCAGAGAGATATACACACAGAGTAAAGGTAAAAGGTTGGAGCAGAATATACTATGCTTCAGCTGAAGTAAAAAAAAAAAAAGCTGGGGTAGCAATTCTTATCTCAGAAAAAGCAACAGGAAAAAATAGATAAGGAAGAAAAAAAGAGATAAGGAAGAAAAATACATCTTCATCAAAGGTATGATAGATAATGAAGTAATATCAATACTAAACACGTATGTGCCAAGTGGTATAGCATCCAAATTCTTAGGGGAAAACTTAAATGAATTACAAGAGGAAATAGACAGCAAAACTATACTAGTGGGGGTTCTGAACCTTCTCCTCTCAGAATTACATATATCTAACCACAAAATAAATAAGAAATAAGTTAAAGAGGTGAATAGAATGTTAGAAAAGTTAGATATGATAGATGCTTGGAGAAAATGGAATGGGGATAGAAAGGAATATACCTTTTTTTCAATGGTACGTGGCACATACTCAAAATTTGACCATGTATCAGAGCACAAAATCATCACAGTCAAATGGAAAAAGGCAGAAATAGTAAATGTGTCCTTCTCATATCATGATGCAATAAAAATTACATGTAATAAAGAGCCCTGGAAAAGTAGACTGAAAATTAATTGGAAATGAAATAATCTCATCCTAAAGAATGAGTGGGTCAAAAAACAAATCTTAGAAACAATCAATAATTTCATCCAAGACAATGATAATAATGAGACAACATACCTATGGCATACAGCTAAAGCAATGTTTGGGGGAAATTTTACATTTCTAAATGCTAAAAGAGCTAGAAAAAGAACAAATTAAAAATCCCCAATTAAATACTAAATTAGAAATCCTGAAAATCAAAGGAGAAATTAATAAAATTGAAATAAACAAAACTATAGAATTAATAAAACTAAGCTGGTTTAATGAAAAAACAAAACAAAATAAATCAACATTTGGTTAATTTGATTAAGGTGGAAATTAAAGCAATAATTAGGAGCTATTTTGCCCAACTGTATGCCAATAAAATTGATAATCTAAATGAATGGATGAATATTTACAAAAATCCAAATTGTTGAGCTTAACTGAAGAGGAAATAAAATCCTTAAATAGGTCCATTTTAAGAAAAAGAAATTGATAAAACCATCAATGAACTCCCTAAGGAAAAATTTCCAGGGCCAAATGGGTTTACAAGTGAATTCTACCAAACATTTGAAGAAAAATGAATTCCAATATTGTACAAATTATTTGGAAAAATAGGAGAAGAAGGAGTTCTACCAAATTCCTTTTATGACACAAATATGGTGTTGATACCAAAACAGAGTTGAGCCAAAACAGAGAAAGAAAATTACAGACCAATTTCCCTAATGAATATCGATGCAAAAATCTTAAATAAAATGTTAGAAGTAGATTACAGCAAGAGATCAAAAGGATAATACACTATGACCAGGTGGGATTTATAACAGGAATACAAGACTGGTTGAACATTAGAAAAACTATCAACATAATCAACCACATCAATAAGAAAACTAACCAAAATCATATGATTATCTCAATAGATGCAGAGAAAGCTTTTGACAAGATACAGCACTCACTAGAGAGCATAGGAATAGGTAGGGCTTTCCTTAAAATAAGAAGCAGTATCTAACTAAAACCATCAGCAAGAATTATATGTAATGGGGATAAGTTAGAGGCATTCTCAATAAAATCAGGGGAGAAGCAGGGATGTCCATTATCACCCCTGTTATTTAATATTGTACTAGAAATTTTATTTTTTTTAGCAACAAATGTTTATTTTATTTTTCATTTACATATAGGGGTAGTTTTCAACATTCATTTTCATAAGATTTAGAGTTCCAAATTTTTCTCCCTCCCTCCCTCCCTTTCCTCCCCCCTCCACAAGATTGCAATCAGGTTATATATGTACAATCCACAAGTGTTCTTTTTATCAGTTCTTTCTATAGGGGTGCATAGTAAGCTTCCTCATTAGTTCCTTGGGATTGTCTTGGATCATTTTACTGCTGAGAGTAGTTAAGTCATTCACAATTGCTCATTGAACAATAGTGCTGTCACTACGCACAATGTCCTCTCAGCTCTGCTCACTTCACTATACATCGATGTCTTTCAAGGTTTTTCAGGGATCGTCCTGTTTGTCATTTCCTGTAGCACAAGTCCATTCCACTACAATCATATAGCCACAGATTTTCCCCTCATTCCTCAATTGATGGACATTCCCTTGATTCTCAATTCTTAGCCTCCACCAAGAGTTGCTATAAATATTTTTTGTACAATTTTTCCCCCTTTTCTCTTTTTCATGATTACAACTGTTAACTGTTTCCCTTCCATCCTATTCCCTTCCCCATGATGTTTATTCTATTATCCATCTTCTTTCATCCTATCACTCTTCAAAAGGGATTTGCTTCTGTCTGTCCCCTCCCCCACTCTGCCCTTCCTTCTTTTGCCCCTCTCTCTTTATCCCCTTCCCCTCCTATTTTCCTGTAGGGTTATAGAGATTACTCCACCCAATTAAGTGTGTACATTATTCCAATTCTAATGAGGTTGAGGTCTTTGAGCCAATTTTGATGAGTGTTAGGCTCATTTACTGCCTAGATTAAACAGATTACTCCACCCAGTTGGGTGTGTCTGTTAGTCCCTCCTTGAGGCAGCTCTGATGAGTTTAAGATCTTTGAGCCTTTTCTGATGAGTGTAAAATTCATTTACTGCCCTGATCCTCTCCCATCTCTTCCCCTACTCCATAAGCCTTTTCTTGTTACTTTCATGTAGGATTTCACTTCCGCCCTTCCCCCTCCCCCAGTGAATTCCCTTCACCCCTCAATTTTACCCTAAAGATGTTATAATCTAGCTAAGTGACACAGTGGACAAATCATCACCCCTAGACCCAGGGGGATCCCAGCCAAAACCCAGCCTCAGACACAAGACAGTCGCCCACTGTATGACCCCAGGTATATCCCCCAGCTCCAATTTTTTTATGGTTCTCTAGGGTCTTGTATTTGAAAGTCAAATTTGCCATTCAGTTCAGGTCTTTTCATCACAAATATCTGAAAGTCTTCTTTTTCATTAAAGTCCCATTTTTTTCCACTGAAAGATAATGCTGAGTTTTGCTGGGTAGGTGATTCTTGGTTGTAATCCCATTTCCTTTGCCCTTTGGAATGTCATATTCCATGCACTCCAGTCCTTTAATGAAGAAGCTGCTAGATCTTGTGCTATCCTGACTGGGGCTCTACAGTACTTGAATTCTTTCTTTTTGGCAGCTTGCAATATTTTCTCCTTGACCTGAGAGCTCTGGAATTTGGCTATAATATTCCTAGGAGTTTTCTTTTTGGGATCTTTTTCTGGAGGTGATCGGTGAATTCTGTCAATTTCTATTTTAGCTTCTTCTTCTAGAATTTCAGGGCAATTTTCCCTGAGAATATCTTGGAAGATGGTGTCTAAGCTCTTTTCTTGATCATGGTTTTCAGGTAGACCAATAATTTTCAAATTATCTCTCCTGAACCTATTTTCCAGGTCAGCAGTTTTTCCCAGAAGATATTTCAAATTGCCCTCTATTTTTTTATTCATTTGGATTTGCTTTATTGTGTCTTGGTTTCTCATAAAGTCACTGGCTTCCATTTGTTCAATCCTAATTCTTAGGCAATTATTTTCATCAGAGAGCTTTTGTACCTCCTTTTCCATTTAACTTTTCAAGCTGTTGACTTTTTTCTCATGTCTTTCCTGCATCACCCTCATTTCGCATTCCATTTTTTCCTCTACCTCTCTAACTTTATCTTCAAAGGCCTTTTTGAGTACCTCTATGGCCTGAGACCAATTCGTATTTTTCTTGGAAGCTTTAGATATAGGGGCCCTGATGTTGACATCTTCCTCTGAGGGTGCCCTTTGGTATTCCTTGTTACTGAAGAAACTTTCTATGGTCCTCACCTTTCTCTGTCAGCTCATCTTGCCTTTCTTTTACTAGACTTTTAGCTCCTTAAAGTGGGGCACTGTTTCCAGGCTGCAGTATCCCAAGCTTAAGAAGTTCCAGGTGGTATGATTTAAGGAGAAGCAGGTTCTTCACTAGCCTGGCCTGTTTCCTGGTCCTAGATGACCCCAGACCAACTTGCAAATCAACCAGCTTTGTGTGTTGTGGTTGTTAGCTCCGATGAGCCTTTGCCCCTCCCCAGCCTGGGCCACTGCTACTCAAGCCTACCTCCTGGTTCTCAGCAGGGGTGTAAAATCCAAGTTCTGCCTTAGCACCAGCATAGACCCCTGTAGTCTCTCCCTTGTCCAGGGCTCAGCCTACTCACCAGAATGTGAGCTCAGTTCCAGACAACACTGGTGCTTCAGCTGATTCAGAGGCTCTGGGGGTCTCCTTCTCTGGTGAGGACTTCCTGAGCCTGGATCTGTGTCAGGGTGACTGTGGGGTTGGGCCCGACTCCTGTATCAGCACAGTAGCTCCCTCCTTCTGACCTTCCAAGCCATTCTTGGTTAGAAGATGATTTCAGCACATTCTTCTGTGAGTTTTGCTGCTCCGGGCATTTTCCTATGGTGTTATTTGGATGTTTTTTGGAGCGATCGTGTCATGAGTTTGGGAGCTCACTGCCTTTCCTCCGCCATCTTGGCTCCTACTCTCTGTACTAGAAATGTTAAGAATTAAAGGAATTAGAATAGGCAAGGAAGAAACAAAACTTTCACTCTTTGCAGATGAAATGATGGTATACTTAGAGAGTCCTAAAGAATCAACCAAAACTGCTTGAAACAATTAACAACTTTAGCAAAGTTGTAGGATATAAAATAAATCCACATAAATCATCAGCATTTCTATACATGACCAACAAAGCTCAGCAGCAAGAGAAAGCAAGAAAAATTCCATTTAAAGTAATGGTAGACAATATCAAATACTTCGGATTCTACTTGCCAAGACAAACCCAGGAACTCTATGAACACAATTACAAAACACTTTTCACACAAGTCAAATCAGATCTAAATAATTGGAAAAGCATCAATCGCTCATGGACAGGCTGAGCTAACAGAATAAAAATGACAATTCTACCTGAATTAATTTGCTTATTCAGTGACATACCAATCAGACTACCTAAAAATTTTTTTAGAGTTAGAAAAAATACTAAGAAAATTGATCTGGAAGAACAAAAATTCATGAATATCAAGGGAACTAATAAAAAAAATGCACAGGAAGGTGGGCTAGGTGACCAAATTTGAAGCTATACTATAAGGCAACAGTCATCAAAACTATTTGGTACTGGCTAAGAAATAGAATGGTAGATCTATGGAATAGGTTAGGCACAGGAGACATAGTAGTAAGTGACTAAAGTGACCCACAGACTCCAACTTCTGAGATAGGAACTAAGTATTAGAAAAAAAACTACTGAGAAAACTGGAAGATAGTATGGCAGAAACTAGGCACAGACCAATATCTTATACCTTATACTAAAATAAGGTCAAAATGGGTTCAATATTTAGACATGAAGGGTGATAATATAGATGAATTAGGAGAAGGAATAGTTTACCTCTCAGATCTATGGAGAGGAAAACAATTTATGTCCAAACGAGATAGAGAATATTATGAAATGCAAGATGGAATATTTTGAGTACATTAAATTTAAAAGTTCTTGTACAAACAGGAGCAATACATACAAAATTAGAAGGGAAGCAGAAAACTGAGAAAAAAAAATTTTACAGCCAGTATTTCTGATAAAGGACTCATTTCTAAAATATGTAGGGAACTAAATCAAATTTATGAGAATGTAATTAATTCCCCAATTGAGAAATGGTAGGGAGCAGCTAAGTGGTGCAGTGGATAAAGCACCAGCCCTGGATTCAGGAGGACCTGAGTTCAAATCCGGCCTCAGACACTTGACACTTACTAGCTGTGTGACCTTGAGCAAGTCACTTAACCTTCATTCCCTCCCCCCCCCCCAAAAAAAAACCCAGAAATGGTCAAAGGATATGAACAGGCAGTTTTCTGATGAAGAAATCAAGCCTATCTATTGCTATATGAAAAATTTTTCTAAATCATTATTGATCAGAGAAGTTCAAATTAATACAACTCTGCAATATCACCTCACCCCTATCAGATTGACTAATATGACAAAAAGGGAAAATAATAAATGTTGGAGAAACTGAGGAAAAATTAGAACACTGATGCAATGTTGGTGGAGTTATTTTTTGGGAGGGGCCAAACCTGGCATGCCCTGAAGTGATTTATACTACTGATATCAGAAGGAGAAAACTTCTCTCCATAGGCAGTTGTTGAAGGACCTCCCCTTTTGGGTGTGTGTGTGTGGGAAGATTAAACACTTGCAGAGAGGAGTCTGGGGCTCTTGCGGAGTTTCCTTCTTTCTGGTGGGGCGAGCAGCAGGAGTAGATGTCTCAGGTGGTGAGTTAACATAAAAGCCCTGTTTTCTTTTGAATTAGCTTAACCAGAAGCAAGTTGGAGATTGTATAGACTTAGGTTAGAGCTAGGAGGATTATCAGTATTTCTTTTTCCCCTCTTCCCTTATCTTTGATTGTTATTAATTTTACCTTTACAGTTTATTTTATTCCCAATTAATAAAATCTGATCCATTTGTGGAAAAGAGGCTGTAAGGCTCCTTTTCTTATTGGCCTGGGAGAAATATCTAAAAAGGCAGTTCAAAGGGGAGGGAGCTCTGGAACTAGAGGTCCCTCATTATTTCTGGGACCCTAATATTATTATTATGCATATTTCTGCATTAGTCATGTTATAAGAGAAGAATTAGAGCTAAAAGGAAAAATGTCAAAAAAGAAAAACAACAGCACCAAAAACAAAAGAAATAGTATGGTCCAATCAGCATCCCTATTCCACAATTCCTTTTTTTTTTTTTTCTGGATTTGGAGAGTCTTTTCCATCATGAGTCCTTTGGAACTTTCTCGTATTGTTGGATTGGTGAGAAGACTCTAGTCTATCACAGTTGATTAACACATAATGTTGATGATATTGTGTATAATGTTCTCCTGGTTCTGCTCATCTCACTTATCATCAGTTCATGCAAGTCCTTGCAGGTTTCTTTAAACTCCTCCTGCTCATTGTTTCTTACAGCACAATAGAATTCCATTAAATTTATATACCACAACTTGTTCAGCCATTGCCCTACTGATGGGCATCTTCTCAATTTCCAATTCCTTGCCTCCACAAAAAGAGCAGCTACAAATATTTTTTATATATGTGGGTCCTTTTCCCTTTTTTATGATGTTTTTGAGAAAAAGACCTAATAGAGGTATTGCTGGGTCAAAGGGTATGCACAGCTTTATAGCCCTTTGGGTATAGTTCCAAACTGCTCTCCATGATGGCTGGATCAGTTCACAGTTCCACCAACAATGCATTAGTGTTCCGATTTTTCCACAGATTCTCCAACATTTACTGTTTTCCTTTTTTTGTCTTATTAGCCAATCTGATAGTTGTGAGGTGGTACCTCAGAGTTCTTTTTAATTTGTATTTCTCTAATCAATAATGATTGAGGGAATTTTTCCATATGGCAAAAGGTAGCTTTGATTTCCTCAACAGAAAACTACCTGTTTGTATCCTTTGAGCATTTCTCATTTGGGGAATGACTTGGATTCTTATAACTTTGATTTAGTTCCCTATATATTTTAGAAATGAGGCCTTTATCAGAAGTACTGGCCATAAAAATTGTTTCCCAGCTTTCTACATCCCTTCTAATTTTGGATGCATTGCTTCTGTTTGTACAAAATCTTTTTAATTTAATATAATCAAAATCATCCTGTTTGTATTTCATAATATTCTCTATCTTGTGTTTGGTCATAGACTGTTCTCGTCTCCAAAGATCTGAGAGGCAAACTATTCCTTCCTCTCCTAATTTACCTATGGCATCACCTTTTATGTCTAAGTCATGTACCCATTTTAACCTTATTTTAGTATAAGGTGTAAGATGTTGGTCTATTCCTACTTTCTGCCATACCATCCTCTACTTTCCCCAGCAGTTACTGTCAAATATTGAGTTCCTACCCCAGAAGGTAGAATCTTTGGGTTTATCAAACAGTACATTAGTAAAGTCATTTACTTCTGTGTCTCCTGTGCCTAGCCTATTCCATTGATCCTCCACTCTATATCTTAGCCAGTACCAAATAGTTTTGATGACTGCCACTTTAAAGTAAACCTTCAGTTTTGGGACAACTAGCACAGCTTGCTGTGCATTTTTTTTTCTTTAGTTCCCTTGATATTCTTGACCTTTTGTTTTTCCAGATGAATTTTGTTATTTTTTCTAGTGCTATAAAATAATTTTTAGGTAGTCTGATTGGTATGGCACTGAATAAGTAAATTAATTTAGGTAGAATTTTCATTTTTATTCTACTAGCTTGGCCTATCCATGAGCAATTCATATCTTTCCAATTATTTAGATCTGATTTAATTTGTGTGAAAAGTGTTTTGTAATTATGTTCATAAAGTTCCTAGGTTTGTCTTGGCAAGTAGATTCCCAAGTATTTCATATTGTCTATCATCATATTAAATGAAATTTCTCTTCCTATCTCTGGCTGCTGGACTTTTTTGGTCATGTATAGAAATACTGATGAATTATGTGGATTTATTTTATATCCCGCAACTTTGCTAAAGTTGTTAATTGTTCCAGGTAATTATTTTAGTTAATTCTGTAGAATTCTTTAAGTATACCATCATATCATCTGCAAATAGTAATAGTTTTGTTTCCTCCTTGAAAATTTTAATTCCTTTTCCTTCTCTTATTGCCAAAGCTAACATTTCTAGTACAATATTAAATAAGAGAGTTGATAATGGACATCCCTGTTTCTCCCCTGATCTTATTGGGATTGCCTCCTCATCCCCATTGCATATAATGTTTGCTGATGGTTTTAGGTAGATACTGCATATTGGTTTAAGGAAAGTTCCACCTATTCCTGTGCTTTCCAGTGTTTTTTATTAGGAATGAGTGCTGTATTTTGTCAAAAACTTTCTCTGCATTTATTTAAATAATCATATGATTTTGGTTATTTTTCTTTTTCATGTGTTTGCTTTTTTTTTTGGTGAGGAAATTGGGGTTAAGTGATTTGCCCAGGGTCACACAGCTACTAAGTGTCACATGTCTGAGTCTGGATTTGAACTCAGGTCCTCCTGACTCCAGGGCTGGTGCTCTATCCACTGTGCCACCTAGCTGCCCCTGACGTGTTTGATTTTGTTGATACTTTTCCAAGTGTTGAACCACCCCTGAATTCCTGGTATAAATCCCACCTGGTGATCACTTGCTGTAATCTCCTTGCTAACATCTTACTTAAGATTTTTGCATCAATATTCATTAGGGAGATAGGTCTATAATTTTCTTTATCTGTTTTGGCTCTGCCTGGTTTTGGTATCAACATCAAATTTGTGTCATAAAAGGAATTTGGTAGAACTCCTCCTTCACCTATTTTGCCAAATAATTTGTATGGCATTGTAATTAATTGCTCTTTGAATGTTTGGTAGAATTCATGTGTAAACCCATCTTGCCCTGGAGACTTTTTCTTAGGGAGTTCATTAATGGCTTGTTCAATTTCTTTTTCTAATATGGGCTTACTCAAGGATTTTAATTCTTCTTCAGTTAACCTGGTAAATTTGTATTTTTGTAAATATTCATCCATTTCATTTATAGTGTCAAATTTATTGGCATACAGTTGGGCAAACTAGTTCCCAATTATTTCTTTAATTTCCACTTCCTTGGAGGTGAGCTCTCGCCTTTCATTTTTGATACTGGTAATTTGGTTTTCTTCTTTCTTTTTTAAATCAAATTAACCAAAGTTTTATCTATTTTATTGTTTTTTTTTTCATAAAACTAGCTCTTAGTTTTATTGATTAATTCTATAGTTTTCTTGCTTTCAATTTTATTAATTTCTCCTCTGATTTTCCAGATTTCTAATTTAGTATTTATTTGGTGATTTTTAATTTTTTCTTTTTCTATCTTTTTTAGTTACATGCCCAATTCATTGATATCTTCTTCCTCTTTTTCATTCATGTAAGCATTTAGAGATATAAAATTTCTTCTAAGCTCTGCTTTGGCTGCATCCCATAGGTTTTGGTATGTTGTCTCATTATTGTCATTCTCTTGGATGAAGTTATTGATTGGTTCTATAATTTGTTGCTTGATGCACTCATTCTTTTTTTTTTTTTTTTTTTGGTGAGGCAATTGGGGTTAAGTGACTTGCCCAGGGTCACACAGCTAGTAAGTGTTAAGTGTCTGAGGCTGGATTTGAACTCAGGTAATCCTGAATCCAGGGCCGGTGCTTTATCCACTGCGCCATCTAGCTGCCCTGATGCACTCATTCTTTAGGGTGAGATTGTTTAGTTTCTAATTACTTTTCAGTCTACCTTTCCATGGCTCTTTATTACATGTAATTTTTATTCTACCTGATATAAGAAGGATGCATTTCTGTCTTTCTGCATTTGACTGTGAGGTTTTTGTGCCCAAATACATGATCAGTTTTTTAGTGTTATTGAGAAAAAGGAATATTCCCTTCTATCCCCATTCAATTTTCTTCAGACATCTATCATATCTAACTTTTCTAACATTCTATTCACCTATTTAACTTATTTCTTATTTATTTTTTGGTTAGTTTTATCTAATTCTGAAAGGGAAAGTTTCAGATCCCCCACTAGTGTAGTTTTCCTGTCTATGTCCTCTTGCAATTCATTTAACTTCTCCTCTAAGAATTTGGATGCTAATACCACTTGGCACATACATGTTTAGTATAGATATTACTTCATTATCTATCATACCCTTTAGCAGGATGTTGTTTCCTTTCTTATTTTGTTAAATTAGATCTATTTTTGACTTTGCTTTGTCTGAGATAAGAATTGTTACCCCTGCTTTTTTTACTTCAGCTGAAGCATAATTTATTCTGTTCTAACCTTTTACCTTTACTCTGTGTAACTGTTTCTCATAAAACTGTGACTCTGCTGTTTAAATATTCCCTTCCCCATGTTAATATTGAGGTCACTCTTGAGAGTTCCCCATATATTCAAATCAATGTTATAAATTAATTTTTTTAATTTTTATTTTTGTGGGGTGATGAGGGTTGAGTGACTTGCCCAGGGTCACACAGGTAGTAAGTGTCAAGTGTCTAAGGTTGGATTGAACTCAGGTCCTCCTGAATCCAGGACTGGTGCTTTATCCACAGCACCACCTAGCTGCCCCCAAGTCAATCTTACTGAGCAAAAATTAGATGGACTCAAACTAACTATGCTTCACTCTGTTTCTGGGGAGGACAGGTTTTTCTTCTTGACAGTTGTTTGATGCGGAAACCTGGGATATGACAAGCAAGGTGGAAATGGACTTCATTGGCATAGCCATGGCTCAGCTCCTAAAAAGGCCTGGTCTATGTACAGTGAGTTTCTTTCCTTCCTCCCTGTCATTATCCTCCTAATTCCTGCCCCATTCCATTTTCTCCTCAGCAACACTGTGTGGGCCCTCTGAACTGTTTTTTTCTTTTTTCTGGTAAGAATAAGGCAGACTAATTCTAAGGCCTCTGATTCTAAACATTGTGATCAAGTCAGCTGTGTCACAAATCTGTAAGATGTGTACAAGTATTGTAACAAGTGGCTAGAATTATAAATTGGTTTGATCCTACCAGGGCTCCTTTGAGAAGTCCAAATTAGATTATCTTAAAGAGTAGTTGAACAAAATGACAATTGTTAGAAATCAAAGAATGTTCTTCTTTCTCCTCTCTGTTTCTTCCTTCCTCTCTAACTGTGAGCATCAGAGGAATGGGAGTTAGGCAGAGGAAGAAAAATTCAGTGAAGCAAAGATTATTTGAGATATAATTGAGAAAAGTGGGTAGTAATTATTTAGGCTATATGGATTTGCAAGTGATAAACAGAATGGCCCCACTGAAGACATCTAGTAAGGTAGTCAGAGAGAAATAAACTTCAATATTGGGCTTACTATCTCACAGTTCCTGTTTTCTTTGTGTCTCATGTGCATTTATGTGTCTGTTGAAAGTTGTCATTCTGTGCACAGACTTTAGAAGGAAACTTTTGTTGTTGTTTGATTGGGGTTTTTTTTGTTTGTTTTTGTGGGGCAATGAGGGTTAGGTGACTTGCCCAGGGTCACACAGCTAGTGTCAAGTGTCTGAGGACAGATTTGAACTCAGATCCTTCTGAATCCAAGGTCAGTGCTTTATCCACTGTGCAACCTAGCTGCCCCCTGATTGTTTCTAACATTCAAGCCTACAGGCAAGTTGTGGTCACGTTAGGGAATATAGGGGAAAGGTAAAAGGAATCTTTTTGCCCTGACAATATCAGAAACTGATATATCACACCCTGGAAATAGGGCAGGATGTTAGCTTGGGAAGAGTTAGATATATCCATACTAGAAAATCTGTCCTCTTCATATCAGGGTAGATAAAGTGAAATCTTTCCATTATAATACTGAATTTATTAGTTATTAAAATAATTCAAAAGCATCTAAATTACTGCAATCAGTTGCCAATGGGAAAGACCCTGGTGTTTTGATGTGAATTTCTTGTTATTTCATGGCCTAAGGAATATTTCAATCAATGCTTGAATTTATCAATTGTATAAAATACAATTCCAGAAGTATCTCCTTTCAAAATGATAGAAGTATAATCAGACAAAAGGGAACAAACTTGTGAAACAAAGATATAGATCTATTAATATTATATGAAAATCTAATCAGTTCTCTGTCTACCTTTTGGAATAATTATATTTATAAACCCCATAACAAGTCTTTCGTTATTGGTTATTAAGCATCTTAAAGCAAAGCCTTATGTGTGACTTTGAATTTACAGATGAAAAAAATCATCCACTTAGCATAAGTGCTACTTACTTCAAGATAAGATGTGATTTTTCTGTGATGAAACTCTTACTATTACTCATGTGAAAGTATAGGCAATTCTTTTTATCTAGTATATGTGATCCTTGATATATGAATCCACCTGAACTACTGATTATTCAAACTTGCTCTTGAAGACCTTATGGGCCCATTAACTGATGTTATTCTGAGTCTGACTCCATGTATAATTGACAAGGAATGCTTGACCTGGAGCTAATGATCCATGATACCAGCAATCCTCTGGGGTTTCACATGTAAAAAACTGCAGATGGGAAAACTCATGGCAAAGACTTGGAGAATGTATTTTGCTAAAAGCTGAGGTAGGATACATCTGACTTAATTTCCCCATCAGGAATGGAAAAATATCCCACTTGGTTGACTTTAAGCCTATCTGTATACCTTTTGCTTAGAATTGTCCATAAGTCAGAGAAGTATTATTCCTCTACTGTGTAGCTTTGTCCTTCTTCTATGGCTTTCTATAATCATGTCATACAATCAGTATGAATAAAATATTAGACTTGCATCTCTGAGTTTAATGGTAAAGTATATCTGAGCTACAATGGTAAAATGCAAGTATAAGATTGTATTTAACCTAGAAATTGTAGTCCTTTAGATATTCTACAGAACTAAAGAGAATAAGTATATGCCTTTGTTATCTATTTGTTACTGGTCATATATTTTTGTGTATAAAATAAGGTCTTCAGATATTTTTAAAATCATGTAAGAATAATTGTGTACTGATGTAATAGGTATTTGCAAGAATTATTTTATATTATATTAATTATTAAAACTGAATCATAAATATTTTCATTTTTATTTTTGAAGAAAAGAATTTTAATGCAATCAGTTTTCTTAGAGGGGGTAACTTATGGAATATTTTTCATGTTACATCAATGGAAAAATCAATTTGAATTTACTATATAATATGGAAATATGACCTGTAAGTAGAGTATCACTATACTACAAACATATTTTATTCTTGACAACTCATTTGATATGTGCTGTTTTGAAATTGATTACTTCAGTGTAATCCTAAATCCTTTGCAGCAATTGAAGTGTTAACTTGAGGACTGTTGTATAAAATCATTTTTGTATCATAGGTCATCTTCTTATTAAAAAGTGTTCTGTAACTTAAGGTTTTATGTGAGGATTTGATACTTATTTGTCACAGTTCCTCCTGAGGAAAGGATTTATTAATTGAATTAAAATGGAATTAATTAAATTAGTGTATAGATTTAGAGCTCTAAAATACCTAACAGTTAAAATAACTAAGGGAAACAATTGAGTAAAATTTTGAGAAAACATTGAAATCAAATTAATATATTTTTAATATATTTATAACTTGGAAGAGTTTAAGGGCTCTGTTTTCTGAGGTATTTTGAAATATTTGCGTCAATTAATCATTAACATTTTAGTTTGTTGTTAACAATGTTTTTGTAAATTACTGAAGACTAAACAACATGGGTTATTTACCACTTAAGTTCTCTAAGGATTCAGTAAACCATGGACCCTTAATTTATTTTCTCCTTTACATTATTAATGACGTAAGAACTATAAGGCTTGGGCTGGTTTTTCCAAGAAAATGTGTTTCCAGTTTTTAGACAACCACATGGGACACCTGGAACTTGAAATGAAATGTACTCATTGATTGAACCTGGGTTATGTTTGTGATTTGACACTTATTGTATTACTTTGGTCTTTTGTTTCATGTTATTTGTTTATGGAGTCACTTGATGACTTTAATGTACTTTTTCCAGTTGCCTGCTGCTTCAGAGCCATTTCACTTTTCATTGTTTCTTGTGCCTCTTTAGAATACTAACCTTCAGCAAACATGGTTAACTAGTATTAACATTCATGGGTGTTGACAAAAGCCAATAACTTGAAAAAGAGGATATATTACTTTGCTGCAGCCACCACATCCACCCTGCAAGTTAACCAGTTATTCAAGTAACTAAAGGATTGTATGAGTATGTGGTTGACATATTAACAATTCATAGTGGTAACCAGGAGTGGAATCTCTGAAAACTTTCCAGCTCATATCAGCTTATCTACAGAGACTTTCCCCTGCCCTTGTCTTACTGTTTATGCTTGAGGTTTGAAGGGTCAGAATGTAAATGGAATGAGGAACCCAGCACCAGTAACAGGTTTCTGATTGTATTTTACCAGGAAAAAATAACACCATAAATCTGAAATATATATCCTAAAACTGTGATCCTGTTGTTTAAATACCACCTTTCTCTGGTTAATATTGGACCTTTCTGGAGACTTCCTCATACATGCATGTCCAAATTGTTGACCAGAAATAAACTGGGTACTTGTCCAGAAATCTGTGCTTTACTCTGTTTCTGTTTTCTATGGAGGGCAGGTTTCTGTTTTTGACAATATTTTTTCTAGCTGTCTGCTTTCCTAACAATCTTGAATGCATTGGATTTGTTTATGGGAAAATTTTTAAATTTAATACAATAACAATTTTGCATAATAATGATTTTTGTCTCTTCTTTGGTCCTGAATTCTTCCCTTCCCCATAGATGTGACAGGTAAAATGTTCCTTGTACTCCTACTTTGTTTATGTTATCATCCTTTATTTCTAAATCATGACACATTTTGAATGAATCTTGGCATACCATTTTGTGTAACTAATGTATTCCACTGATCAACCACTGCATTTCTTAGCCAGTACTAGCTTGTTTTGATGATCATCACTTTATAAGAGATTTTGAGATCTATTATGGCAAGGTAACCTTTGCCTTTTAAAAATGAATTATGTTGATATTCCTGACATTTTTTACCTTCCAGATGAATTTTATTATGCTTTAGCTCTTTTAAAATAATTTGTTAGTAGTTTTATTGGTATGGAAATAAATGAATAAATTAGTTTAGCTAGCATTGTCATTTTTCTTATATTGCCTTGGCCTATTTGAAGGCCTTCCTGAAGGATGTTTGTGACAGAAGCTGTATGAACCAAAACATTCAACCTAGTACTTCCCATTCTAATCCACTTGTGACCAGAGGGAAGGAAAGGAGACCACAAGACCTGTGTTCTTTTCTGGTTACATACTGTGTGGCATAGTTAATTTGGATTGTCTTAGATTATTGTATTGCTTTTTGTTTTGTTTTTGTTTGGTTGGTTCTTGGTGAGGCAATTGGGATTAAGTGACTTGCCCAGGGTCACACAGCTAGTGTCAAATTTCTGAGGCTGGATTTGAACTCAGGTCCTCCTGAATCCAGGGCTAGTGCTCTACCCACCCTGCCACCTCGCTGCCCCAGATCATTGTGTTGTTGAGTATAGTTAACTCTTTTATAATTCTTCATCAAAATATATTGCTGTCCCTATGCACAATATTCTCTTGGTTCTGCTCTCTTCATTATACATTGGTTCATAATAGGCTTTCCAGGCCTTGCTGAAATCATCCTGCTTGTCATTTCTTATATAACAATAATATCCCATAAGAATCATTTACCACAACTTGTCTACCCATTCCTCAATTGATGGACATTCCTTTGATTCCCAATATTTATTATATTGACTTGGCCTCTCCCTGCAAGAAGTGTGTGACACAAACTGTCTGAGCCAAAACATTCAATTTGGTACTCCCAGTCCAAATCCACTTGTGGCCAGAGGGAGGGAAAGGAACCCACATGACTTGGACTCTTTTCTGGTTACATAATATGTGGGATTGTTTATCATTTCAATGAGGAAAATAACAATTTCTTGTTAAATTTCCGTGTTCTTTGTTAGGTTATCCCTAGCCATATAAATATGGGAGAAATCCAGGGGCTTGAGAAGGTTCCCTCTGTCTAGTGTTTAGAAGCTGAAGGGACTTCATTCAAGGACAGACAAGATTATTCCATCCAATCGTCACCTCACTTGGCTTGCCTCCTATTAGCCTGTCCTCTGTTGGCCTTCCACAACGTTCTTATAAATCCCAGGTTCAAGCTAAAAGTCACCATGAGGATCTTCTACCTTGTTTCCATGGTGCTCTTTGTGATTTTCTCCTGTACTGGCACAGGTAAGGTATACACTGCCCAATAAAGAGATAGCACTATAGATGTGGAAGATAAGCTCAGGACCGGCCCTCATTAGCTGTCTAGACTAGCTGGTCTTGGGACTAGTCCTGGGATCTCCCCAGCTCTAAAACAGATTAAGGGAAAAGCAGCATCTATTTGGATTAATGAGCTCATGAGGAGCAAAAATTTAGGTAGAGAAATGCAGCATTTATAGTCAGTTGGAAGAAGGTCTGGCAGGAGAAGGAACTGAAACATCTTGTGTTGAATGATTTTTATTTATTTATAGAACCCTTCAAAAGTTTGAAAGGTTAGGGGGACAGCTAGGTGGCACAGTGGATAAAGCAGCAACCCTGGATTCAGGAGGACCTTAGTTCATCTCTGATCTCAGACACTTGACACTTACTAGCTATGTGACCCAGGGCAAGTCACTTAACCCTCACTGCTGCTGAAAAAAGTAAACAAAAAAACAAAAAGGTATTAAAGGTTAGGACACTTTGTTGTAGGAGAGGACCAATACATTTTCAATATCACTCTAGCAGTAGTATAGAAGGGCTTGAGATGTAACCTAGTGAAGCCCCTACCCTATTTCATAGATGAAAAAATTGAGGCCACCTAGTTCCTGAAAGTAACAGAGGTAGGATGAGTGGCAGAGCTGGGATTCACACTCAGAGCTCTTGCATATAAGTGGAGGGAGAAAGGTCAAACATTTTCTGCTCTATCATGATGTACTATATCAATTTTGTATATGAATCCCAACTACTGTGCACAATACAAGCCACATAGTAGATATTTAGGAAAAACTTGGTTCTTGAATGTTTTATAAAACCTTATTTTTTTCCTTCACCACAAGGCTTACAAAAGACTTCTATCAGTTCCTTTACTCTCCTTATTCCTGACTAGAGCTACCAGGAGCGTATTTCTTCCAAATACTGTTTTTCTGCCTCCCAAATTGAGAATTCTCCCACTGCCCCAGTTCCTTTTTCCCTACAAGCCATTTCTTTTTGTTGACAGCCTTACCACCAGGTTGCTTGTGAAAGTACATTAAGATGCAACAGGTTGTATTTGAAAGCACATGCCGTGTGTTGGGGGGCACAGGACCTGGGTTTAGGTCCTTGTCATGCTATTGAATGCCTATGTGACCTTAAGGAATTCCCTTTTTTTTCTATGATCCTCAGTTTCCTTAAATATAAAATGAAAGGGATTAATTTAGATAATTGATGAGATCCCTTCCTGATTCAAATATTCTGGTTTTCTCTGCTCTGCATAAAATCCATTTCTACTGACAAAGGGTTTAATTTTCTTGAGTTGTATCAACCAGGCATCTAGCTGAGCCTCTTTTGATATTTAGCAGTCATAGCTAGCATGTATGTAACAGTTTTTTTTTCTTCTTAGTACCATTTTACAAATGGGGAAGCTGAGGTAAATCAAGATTAAATGGCTTATCCCAGATCACACAGCTAAAATATTTTTCTATGGCCGTATTTGAGTTCTGGCTTTCTGGATTTTAGGTCCAGCTCTGTCTACAAGTATTCAGGGTGATGCTGGTTTACTGAGACAGAGTAAGATATGTGTTATACCAATGAAAGCTCCTTGGTCCTGTCTCTATGTCTATTTCATTCTCATTACAGTCTTGGAAAGCAGGTTAGTGCAAATAAGATGGTTCCCATCTCATAAATGATTAAATAAATGCTCAAAGAGCTGAGTTGATTTTTACAAGGTTATACTGTTTACTGTTTTTTTTTTTCTTACAAATGGCTTGCTAGGAATAAATATCAAGGCCTGGACTTTTTTTAATTCTATCATTTTACCTCATTCATTAAAAGATCAATTTTAAAAAATAAAATATTTGAACAAACTCTCTAATCTATGATTCCGCTTATAATAGAATATGTCATTTTCTTTGTTTCATAAATAAAGATTCTAAAACATGTTTTTCTTCTTTTAACAGGGTATGGTGACATAGCTGATACGAGGAGGTGTGTACTGTTTCATGGCAAATGTTCACATAGAAAATGTGCCTATGGGCAAATAGGAACCTGCCTAAGGAAATTGGAATACTGTTGTTCTTTTACTTATAAGCCACAAGATAGTATTTGACAATAAATTGGAAATTGAGATGAGGCCCATCGATTTGGGAATGGCTGAATAAATTGTTGATTGTGAAATAATGAAATAATTTTGTGTTATAAAATATAATGAGCAGACAAATTCCAGAAAAACCTGGAAAGGCTTATATGAACTGCTGATTATTGAAATGAGCATAATAATGAGAACATTCTACAAAGTAACAGAAACATTGTGTGATCTCCTGTTATAGACTTAGTTCTTCTTAGCAATACAATGATCTAAGATAATTCCAAAAGATTCATGATGGAAAATGTTCTGCACCTTGGAAAATACTTTGTCTCTGGATTCAGAAATTACAGAAGATGAATAATCTTGAAAGTACTCTTTTTCTCTTATGTGACATTGTACATGTAAGAAACAGGCAAATGCAGAGGTAAGCTTTTAGAACAATAGATGTCTGGCCAAGTTAAGAAGAAATCATCTTATTCTGATGAACTGAATGAACACTCCAAAGTCTGGACTAGAGTGAAGGATTTGTTGACACTTTCAGCTTCCATGATTCCTAATAATATCTTCACTTTTGAGCTGTTTACCTATGACACTATGGGTCCTAAAAATTAGGCTTTCTTATACACATTTATGGGTATAATTGTCCTAGTATGTAAAACTCTCTTTTGCTATTGTCATGGACAGAAAGGCCATCAAAAAAGACAAAAAAACTCCCCAAAACAACCCACCCTCAGCAACTTTGGGTCTTACATACAGGAGCAGCAAAATAGGGGAAATTAACTACTGCTATAGGAGATGTTACTACAAAATACATGAATGGCCAGATGGTTCCAAAATATTTTTCCTCTCCTCTAAACTTAGCTGTTTCAAATTTACCATGTGTATTTTCAGTACATGAAGCCTAAATCATGCCAAACATTGCAAAAGTAAGAGCAAGTATCATTCTTTGAGCTCCCATAATGGGGCCTGGTTCAGGGAGAGTATAAGGACAGTTAGGAAAATAGGCTACAAATATGTTTCAGAAAATAAAATGTGAACTATAGTGAGCCAAATATCCTGTTGTCACAGCAGAGAGGGTCCTGTTCTCTCTTGGCTTAATAGATTCCTTGAGAGGGAAATATCCTGATATAAAGCTATAAGACACAGAAGACAAAATACAGGGGTTTTATGGAGCATCTTCTCCAGTTTGTCCCCACTTTTGGGCCTTAGCAGTTCAGTGTGAAAGCAATGAATCCAAGTGTCTGTCTGTCCCTTCTACCTTTCATTTTGTTCTTATTCTAGCTTTTTTAGTTGATGTCCAAGTCATTGATCACCTCTTCCTCTATTTTATTCATGTAGGGATTTAGAGATATAAAATTTTCCCTAAGAACTGCTTGGCTGCATCCAATAAGTTTTGGTATTGACATTCTCTTGAATGAAATTATTGATTGTTTCTATGATTTGTTGTTTGACCCACTCAGTCTTTAGGATGAGATTAATTGGTTTCCAAATTTTTTGGTCTATTTTTCTATGGCCCTTTATTACACATCATTTTCCTTGCATCATGATCCAGAAAGGATCCATTTGCTATTTATGCATTTAACTGTGAGGTTTTCCTGACCTAATATATGGTTAATATTTGTGTAGGTGCCATGTAGCACTGAAAAAAAGGTGTATTCCTCTCTATATCAATTCAGTTTTCTCCAGGTGTCTATCATATTTAATTTTTGAAAATTCTCTTCACCTCCTTAACTTCTTTGTGATTTGTTTTGTGGTTACATTTATCTAGTTCTGAGAGTGGAAGACTGAGGTCACCAACTAGTAGAGCACAGATATCACTTTTCAATACATTATAAAGGAATACCACCCTGATATTATAGAAACAGAGAGTCACATAGAAATTAAAAGAATTCACAAATCACCTCCTGCAAGAGACCCCAAAATTAAACCTCCTGGCAATATCATAGCCAAATTCCAAAGCATCCAGGAAATTTTCAATTATCATGGAGCCCAAGTCAGGGTAACACAAGATTTAGCAGCTTCTACATTAAAGAACTGGAATATTTTGAATTTTATATTCTGGAGTGCAATGGGGTTAGATTATAACCAAGAACCTGGCAAACGTGAATATAATCTTTCAGGGTAATGATTGATATTCAATGAAGTATGGAACTTCTAAGCATTCCTGATGAAAAGATCAGAGCTGAATAGAAAATTTGACTTTTAAATATAAGATTCAGGAGGAGTATAAAGAGGCAAACAGGAAAGGTAAATCATTAGGGGCTTAATAAAGTTAAACTGTTTACATTCCTACACTGGAAGTTGTTAATTGTACCTCACAAAATCTTTCTTACTATTAGCACAGTTTGGAGTATACATATAGAGAGGACACAGATGTGAGTTGAATAGGAAGAGATATTTTTTAAAAATAAAATGGAAATGTGAGAAATAGGAATGCACTGGGAAAACAGGAATAGGAGAAGTAGTATGGGGTAAATTATTTCACATGAAAGAGGTAAGAAAAACTTTTACACTGGAGGGAAAGATGGAGGATGAGTGAGTTAACCTTTCTCTTATCAGAATTGAGTCAGAGAGGAAATAGCATAGAAAGTCAATCAAGTATAGAAATCTCTCTTTACCTACAGGAAAGTTAGTGGCAAAGGGGATAATAGAAGGGCATTGAGGTGATAGAAGACAGGGCAGATTGAGGGAGGCAGTAGTCAGAAGCAATATAATTTTGAGGAGTGACAAAGAGAACGGAGAGAGAGAATAGAATAAATGGTGACCTAACAGCTTTTTCTAATAAGAGCCTCATTTCTCAAATATTTAATATGTCAAATTTAAAAAAAAGGAGCCATTTCCCAATTGATAAATGATCAAATAATAATGAATAATTTAGAGATATGGTAATCAAAGATATTTATAACCATATAAGTATCAATATGATTTTCAAAGCCCTTTTTGATCCCTTTAATGTCCTTAGATCAATTTTTCTTGGTGGCTTTGCATTCAGGATCTTTGATTTTTCTATCTTCTTCCAAGTGTATGTTTTGATCTTCCATGTCACCTTAGTAACTTTCTCTAAATTTCTACTGATGGAAGGAAGGAAAATTGGGAGAATTCTGAGACCCTACTTCATATCTATTTGATTAGCTAATAGGATAGAAAGGAGGAACGAGAAATTTTGGAGGGGGCATGTTATTATAAATGTTGGAGGGCATGTGGATAAAATGAGATATTAATGCACTGTGTTTCTAGTTGTGAACTGATTCAACCATACATCAAAGCAATTTGGACATAGTCACAAAAGGCTTTAAAAGTACATATACTCTTTCCTGTACCAGTGTCATCACAATGTCTTTATGCCAAATAAGATTTTTTTTTCAAAATAAGATTTTTAAAAAGAGAAAAGGACTTATATGTATGGCGTATTACAGCAGCCCTTTTCTGATGGAAGGGAATTGGAAATTGGGAGGATGCTAATCAATTTGTGAATGGCTGAATGAATTGTGCTTTGTGATTATGATGGAATAATATTGTGTTAGAAGAAATGATGGGCAGGATGCTCTCAGAAAAAAAAAACAAAAACAAAAACAAACAAACCTGTAAATACAACATGATCTGATGTAATTTGAAATGCAATGTACATAAAGTAACAGTAATAATGTAGCATGATTAATTGTGAATGAATTAGCTTTTCTTAGCAATACAAAGTTTTGTAACAATTGGAATGACTCCACCTGCTGGAGACTTACTGTAGAAAAGCTGTGCCATGAGGTGAAGGTCTCTGGGGGCAAGAACATGTGTCTTTTCTTTGGTGTCAGGAAGTGATGTTTGCTAGTGGGAGGAAGAAGGGGGAGCCTGGCGCTCTGACTCCCTCTCTTTCCTGTGGACTCTGGCGGAGAGCGGAGCTAGAAATGCGCTCTCCCTTTAATAGATAGATGAATGTAGGCCTTTTCTTCTCTCTTTACCAAATTCTTATTCTCCTTAATAAATGCTTAACAGTCTAACTCTTGCTAAAGCTTATAATTTATTGGCAACCACTTATTAGAGATTTTAGACAGACTAGCTAGAATTTTAGCCTTAACAGATTCAAGACAACTTTGAAGGATTTATGATGAAAAATGCTATATATCCCCAGACAAAGAACTGATAATATCTGAATACAGATTAAAGCATACATTTTTTTCCTTTTTTCAGAACAATGGAGGTGAAGTTACTTGCCCAGGGTCACACAGCTGGTAAGTGTCAAGAGCCTGAGCGCAGATTTGAACTCTGGTCCTAGTTAATCCAGGGCTGGTCCTTTATCCACTGTGCCACCTAGCAGCCCCTAAAGCATACAAGTTTTACTTTTATTATTTTTCTTGAGTTTTTTGTCTATGTTTTCTCACACAACATGACAAATATGAAAATGTGTTTTGCATGACTAGCTATGTATAACCTAAATCAAATGGTCTCTCTTCTAAATTATGAAAGGTGGGGTGGGATAAATGGAGAGAATGTGAAACTCGAAGTTTTAAAAACAAATGCTCAGGGCAGCTAGGTGGTGCATTGGATAAAGCACCAACCCTGGATTCAGGAGGACCTGAGTTCAAAACCGGCCTCAGACACTTAACACTTTCTAGCTGTGTGACCCTGGGCAAGTCACTTAACCCTCATTGCCCTGCAAAAAACAAAAACAAAAAACAAAACAAAAACAAAAAAACAAATGCTCAATCCAGCCTCAGACACTTGACACTTACTAGCTGTGTGACCCTGGGCAAGTCACTTAACCCTCATTGCCCTCCTCCCGGGCCACCCCCCCCAAAAAAAACCAAATGGTCAAATCATTTTTTTATATGTAATTGGGGAAAAGAAAATACTAAATAAATATTAAAATAAAAAATAATCAAAAAGAATTTATAAAGCTCATATGCAAATTACAATATAACCAGGGAAAATAAATAAAATAGTGGGGTGACTGAAAACCATCTATTAAAATTATTAAAAGAATTAGAGGGCAGCTAGGTGGCGCAGTGGATAAAGCACTGACCCTGGATTCAGGAGTACCTGAGTTCAAATCTGACCTCAGACACTTGACACTTACTAGCTGTGTGACCCTGGGCAAGCCACTTCACCCTCATTGCCCCACTAAAACTAAAACTAAAACAAAAACAAACAAAAAGAATTAGAAAGGATTGGTTTAGAGAAGATAAATGTGTTGGGAAAATAATTTGTCTTCAAATATTTGAAAGACTGACAAATAGTAAATTGATTCAATCTCTTTTTAGGAATTCCAGAGGGTAGAAGTAGAAAAAGAGGAGTGCAATTTTTAGAGAGAGTTTAAAATCCTGGGATAAAGACTTCCATGAAGTTTTCTGCTCCAAGGACTCAACATGGCATGGAGTTGACCTGTATTACTACAAAGCTAAACTGCAAAGGCTGACCTCTGGTAGAATGTGCTATGCTGTAAATTTTCTTTAAAACAACAAAATACTTCGCCAATTTTTGCAAATTAAGTATAGTTAAATATGGAGATGTTCATCTACAGCAGGTTTATTCCTAATTGATCAATTATATTGCCATGACAACCCATGAAAGAAAATATAATAAAACAAAAAAGAAAACATTGCTTGAAAAATGAAAATAAGAAGAAAAACCAACTTCTTAAAAAGTACCATTGGCCAGATAATGCTGGCTGATGGTTTTAGAAAAATATTACTTATAATTTTAAGATAAGCAGAGTCTGTTCTAAAACTGATTCAGAGTGTCTGTCTTCTTGCCTAATTTCCTGAAATTTACTAACATAACTGCACGTTTCTGTTTCTCTCATCATAGTCTCTCTTTCTTGACCTAATCTATCCATATATGTAGGGTATGAGTGTCCCAAAAGAGATTTTGTATTAAACAATGCTGGTTATGGTGTGTGCTTAATCCTGGTAGACTAGTTTACAGTGCCTATAACTGCAGCTTTGTCTCCTGAGGAGAGAAATTATCTAGAGAATCTTCTATGTTTCTCCGAGTTGGGTTAAGTCCTCTAAAAATAATCTGAAATTGATGTATAGCTGGGGCCTTTGTCAAACCTTAGAATCTGGGTCTGCCATGTGATTAATCAGATGGATGGAAAGGATGGTGGACCTGAATGAACGTGACTCTTGTCTCAGTAGACAAAATTTGTTCCCTTAAGAGGAAAACTCCTTTTCAGCCTATATTGAGGGGAGGTAGTAAATTATGTGATGCAAAAGAGGCCTTTTTACTCCTCTGTGCAGCTTGTCAAATAAAGAATAACAAGTTCCACCAAGGCCAGTGCTTAGAGGATTAGAGTAGGAATAAGGGCAGATGACTCACCAGATGAGAGGAGCAAGGACTCTGGAGAAAGAAATCTCTAGTGGTGCCTAGTATGTTCCCATTGGTGCCAGAGTCCAATAGCCCACATGCATGTTCAATCCCACTTCTGACAGTAGTTTAAATATCAACCAGACTAGAACTGTCCTCTAACCATTGGATGGCCATAGAGGAACAAAGCAGGACAGAGAGAGGAACATCCAGTATCAAATAGGACTATAATGTATTTTGTGACATCTTGGCTTATGGCTGCCTCTCCTTTATTGGCCATAAGTGTAGTGGGTCTTTCAGAAACCCTTATTTTGACCAAAAGGGGAAAATGCAAGATATTAGGGGATATATTGCTTTCAAGAGCCAAATATCAGCAAGCAAGATTTGCACTGAGCTAGGCAAAACAACAATGCTTTGTGCTCACTCTCTAGAAGATCTCAGCCTCTGTCAAAATCACATAATTATTGTCTTGCTTTAACCAGCACCAGGTGTTTTCTGAGCAGAGATAAGCACTGGACAAGTTCAGAGAAGTACCCATGTTCTAGTCATAAAGTACTTCAATGAAACAAACTTGTCACATTGTTGCTGTTAGCCTTCATTGTCAGGGCTACAGCTCGTTGTGTAGCCATGGGCAAAAATAGTGAGATCTCCTTACCCCAACCCCTCACCTCCACTAGGGTTGGGAACTGGGCACACGTGTCCTTGCTTGTAGTGCATTTCTCTCTCTTAGAGATTCAACTCCTATTTGATTCCTGATTCTCCTGTCTCTATCTTGCTCTGTCCCGCTCTGTCCATCTATAGTTTAGAGTCCAGTTCTGGTCTGGAGCCCAGTTCTGGCCTGGTTGACAGCTAACACAGGAATTGCCCTGGGACTGCATCATAATTTTAGTTACATCCTCTAAGGCATTCAAGGAATTCATTATTGATTTTTTATTTTTCCCATTTCAGAAGAAAGTTACTAAGGAAAGGGTAACCTCCTGAGGGGAGGATTATGATGACATCCTGAGGGAAGGGAGATTATATAGAGAGAAGAGAGTTTTCTTGGTTGGTTACATTTGACAGAATAATAAGTTTCTGGAGTTCAAGAAATCTAGGAAAGCAGCTAAATCAGAAATGATGATAGGCCAACCTGGCTTATTTACTGTTCCTCATAAAGGACACTCCATCTCACTTCTGAATGCATTTGTATGGGCTATCTCCAATGCCTTGGACATCTTCTTTCATCTCTGCCTATTAGAATTCCCACATATCTTCATAACACAGCTCAGGTGCTAACTTCCACATGAGTGCTGTGATGAAATAATGGGATTTAGCAGATACTCAAAGACCCACCTGGAGATTAATTGAGGCTGATTGAATCAAGTGAGAGTGATTGACTGCTGATTAGCCTACTTCAAGTTAACTGGATTGTAATCACACCTGGCTAGCCCTTAATTGAAGAAGTGTGTAAGGCCCACCTCTATTCCAGACCTATAAAAAGTTTCCACAATCAGTTTGCTAGAGTTCCTGATTAAAGCAGGCTCGTGGAGGAGGACTTGAGGAAGAACCCATACAGGCTGGAACTCTAGGCTAGATTGGCTTTTTCTTAACTTTCTGAACTCCATGTTAATACCTGTATGCTTTAATAAATGTTTAATGCCCAAAGACTGGTCCTGAACCTTTTAATTTAAGACAATCATACAATATAGATTTTAAACATCACAGTGCTTTCCTAATCACCTAGTCTTTTCCATTCTCTTGCAGTAAGCATTTTTTTTTCAATGATTACAATGTGCCAGTCACAGTGCTAATTGATTAGAATATCAATGCAACCGAAAAGAAAGTCCCAAACCTCAAAAATCTTACATTGTATGGGGGAAAGACAATACATGCAAAAAATAAAAGGAAGCTCAAAAGGTATACGAATTGTAACCAGAGAAGATTTTCTGGCAGTGGCATGATATAGAATGCCTGGAGAGTCAAGAGGGATACTTGGAATGTCAGCTAGTTGACTTTGAAAATAGAATACTGGACTTGAAATCAGGAAAATCTGAGTTTGACTCCTCTAACTGACCTTTAGATCACTTGACCGCTCAACCTCAGTTTCATTATCTATAAAATGGGCATAACATTAAGTCTTTCATCCAAGGGTTGTTAGGAGGATTAAATGAAATAAAATATTTACAGCTGTCTACAAAAGTTAAAGCACCATATAAATCTTAAATATTAATAGTATTATCATCATTATTAATAAGTTATTCACATTTGATCATCACACAATATTGCTTTATGGTGTACAATGTTCTCCTGGTTATGCTAACTTCACTTTGCATCATTTCATGTAAATTTTGGGGGGTTTGAAATCATCCTGTCTTATAGCATATTAATATTATATTGCAGGTAATAGGAATGATTATTAGTTATCAATTACTATTGAGGGAGATCTAGAGTATTTACAAGTTTGAAGTCACGTTCCTTATCCCTTCTTTAGTGTAGGCCCACCTCAGATCATATTAATTCTCTCATTAATTGTTAACAAATCAGAGTTGATTTCTACCTCTTGGGAACAATTATTCAAAGGGTATTTAGGCATTGAATGTTCTTTAGGGGAGGGGAGTACAGGTGGGAAAGGCAAATCACCTCAGTTTATTGATTATTTGCTAGCTATCATTAATAAATTGATTATTAATTGCCCAGCAACTATGGCTGTCTATCTTTTCATTCAGTAGAAAATCATATAATACAAGTCGTTCAGCAATTTCTCAATTGATGGACATCTGACTAAATTTCTCTACTTAATAGATTTAGAGCTTTTTTTCATATGATAGTTGTGATTTTCCACCTGAAAATGTAGGTATATATACCTATACACACATAGACATATAGTCATGCATACATACATACATTCTATTCAACTAAAAAAACACTATGGTTATGGACTGCATTATAAATTGTGGGAATTTATTTTGATTTGGTGACCCTGCCTTTGGGTTGAGATTAAAAAGAATTAGGCCCTCAGGGTTTTTCTCTGTGTAAGAGGGGCTGGGGTCCCTCCCCCTCAGCTTCAGCCAAGTTGAGAAGCCCTGTGAGTCTTAGGGGACCCAGGCTGGGGAAGCCCCAGCTCCCTCCGCCCTGGCCCTGACTTTGGAGATCCTGGGCTAGCCCCAGGTGTGGCACTGCACAACCCGTGCGGGGGACCCAGGTGTGCAGCAGGGGGCATAGGCCCCTTGAGCCCCACTCTACAGCACTAGCACAGCCAGCATTAGCTTGGCGTGAGTAGGTGGTCAGCCTGAATTTCAAGTGAGGAGAGAGCTTCTTATATACCAGGGTAGTTAGACAGTGAGGGAGGATGCCAGAGGACTAAGAGAACACAAGGAGGTCAGTGAGAGGAGACGCAGGGGGTTCGTCACTATGGCTGACAAAGAAGGAGAAAGAGCTAGCAAGAAGGTAGAGAGACACCAGAGGAGTGAGAATGCTAAGAGGCTTTTCAGGGGTTTTAACAAAGTGAAGAAGGCTTAGAATTAGAAGAAAGGAGCAGAGCAGTGAAAGCAAGACAAGGGAGCTGGAGGAAAGGAAAAAAAAAAGGTCATATAACTTTGCATTTGTTCACCCTTATCTCTTATATTTATTTTTATAAATAAAACCAGCTTTGATTATTTTTAAATAAAAGAAGTGTTTGCTTATCAATTTAGGAGGAGCAAGTGTGGGGGAAATTTTAAACGGCCATAACAGATTGGTTTAGGAAATTAATAGCAGTCAGATAGCCAGCCAGTCAAAAATCCCCAGATTAGGGCCCAGTAGTCAGTTAAAATAATTCTTACAAAATACAAAACAAAGAAAAGAAGGTCCCTGTCCTCAAGAAGATTACATTTTAGGAGAAGAAAGATAATACACAAATAAACAAAGGGAAGCTCCAAAGAGGGTAGGGGTGGTAGTGGGAGAATGTATTCTAGCAGTAGCATTCTATAGAATGTCTGGGGAATAAGAATGGAGCCCTTGATAGGCTGCTAGGTGGCCCAGAGAATAGTTTACTGAACTTGGAGTCAGGAAGACCTGGATCTGCATCCTGATGTAGACCCTCATTCAGAAAGTCATATGACATCTCTCAACCTTAGGTTCCATACCTGTAAAAGTGTAATCATGTCAACACCCTCATCACAGGGTTCTTAAGAGGATCAAATGATAAAATATGTATACAGCTCTTTACAAAATTGAAAGTGTTGCATTAATGCTCATTATTATAATTAGTGATATCTTTATCATCCCTCTTATTGTTAGATTGTGTTATAAAATCATTGGAAGTTGCTTCAATAAATGGGCTGTCAAGTAGAGGCAGCCCTGTCCTATACATTTCACTAAAGTATGTTCTTTTTTCCCCTGAAATGACATTACTTGCCCTTGAGGAGGACAACGTGGTTGTTTTTGTTGTTGTTGTTGTTTTTGGTGGTGGTGGTAGTTTTATCATAAGTCCTTTGGAATTTTCTTGGGTCATTGTATTGCTGAAAAGAGCTAAGCCATTCATAGTTGATCATCATACAATATTGCTGTTACCATATACAATGTTCTCTTGATTATGCATATTTAATTTTGCATCACTTCATGTACCTCATTCCAGGTCTCGAAGTCTTCTTACTCATCATTTCTGATACCACATTAGGATTCTATTAGAATCATATACAACAAGCTGATCACCCATTCCCCAAATGATGGACATTCCCTCACAACCCAATTCTTTGACAACAAAAAAGAGAGCTGCTGTAAGTATTCTTTGTCAAGGGGGCTTTTCCATTTTTTTATCTCTTTGGGATACAGACCTGATCATGGTATCACTGGGTGAAAGGGTATGCACAATTTTATAGTCCTTTGGATACAGTTTCAAATTATTCACAGAATGGTTGGATAGGTTCACAACTCTACCAACAGTGAATGTTACAATCTTTCCACATACCCTTCAGCATTTATCAATTTGCTTTTCTGTGATATAAGCCAACATAATGGAGACAAGGTGCTTCCTTATACTTGTTTTAATTTGTGTTTCTCTAAACATTAGGGATTTAGATTTTTTTCATATGAGTATAGATAGCTTTGAATTCTTTGTTTGAAAACTGCCTGTTCATATTTTTAACCATTTTTAAAATTAGAGAATGAATGAGATGCTTACATATTAGACATAGTTCTCTATTTGAGATATGAGGGCTTAGTCAGAGAAACTTGCTGTAAATATTTTTCAGAGCTTTCTTCTTTCCTTCCAAGCTTGGCTGCTTTGATTTTATTGGAACAAATCATTTTAATTTAATATAATAAAAATTTTGCATTTTACATCTCATAATTATCTCTATATCTTGTATGGTCATGAATTCTTCCTCTTTGACTAAATCTAAGTGGCAAATCAATATTTAGTTTCTTAATTTGTTTTTGGTATCCAGTGTAATATTTTGGTTTTTACCAAATTTCTGCCATGCTGTTTTCCAGTTTTCTAAGAATTTTTTGATGAAAGAGTGAGTTCTGGTCCCAGAAGCTTAGATCTTAGGGTTTGATCAAACACTAGATTTCCAAGGTCTGTTTCCTCATCTTTATTGTGTGTCTAATCTTTTTTGCTGATCCACCATTCTGTTTCTTACCAAGTATGAAATAATTTTGATGATTAACACTTAATAGTACAGTTTGAGGTCTGATGACTAGAACACTATCCTTTGTATTTTTCCCCTTAATTGTCTATATATTCTTGACATTTTGCTCTTCCAGATATATATTATTTTTTTCTAGCTCTATAGGTTTTGATAGCTTGATTGGTATGTTGTTGAATGAGAAAAGCAGTTTAGGTAGGATTCTTTTTTTATTATTTTGCCTGGGTCAGACCCAAGGCCTCATGATGGAAAATACTCTCCAAATCCAGAGAGAGGAACAGAACTATGGAATGTAGATGCAGATTGAACCATATTCTCTCTATGTTTTTCTTTTTTGAGGTTTTTCCTTTTTGCTCTGATTCTTCTTGTACAGCATGATTAATGCAGAAATATGTTTAATGTGATCGTACATATATAACCTATATCAGATTGCTTGATGTCTTGGAGAGGGGGGAGGGAGGGTAGGGAAGGAGAAAAAATTGAAACTAGAAATCTTATAAAAATAAATGTTGCAAACTATCTCTACATGTAACTAGAAAATAATAAAATTCTTTTATGGAAAAAATAACAAGGAAAAAAAGATTTAGCGGGTCAAAAAGAAATCACAGAAACAGTCATTTCATTCAAGAGAATGACAATAATGAGACAACATACCAAAACTTATGGGATGCATCCAAAGCAGTTCTTAGGGGAAATTTTACATCTCTAAAACCCTACAGGAATAAAATAGAGAAAGAGGAGATCAATGAATTAGGCATGCACCTAAGAAATTCCTAAACACTGGCAACTGACAGAGGGAAACTCCTCAAGACCCTAGAGTTCCCCAGTATTTATATGGCTAGGCACTACCTAACAAGGAACCTAGAGATGTAAAAAGGAAATATTATTGTCCACAATGAAATGATAAACAATCCCACATGTTATGTACCCAGAAAAGAGTCCAAGTCATGTGGGTTCCTTTCTCTCTGTCCACAAGTGGAGCTGAGCTGATTTTTACAAGGTTTACTGTTTTTTATTAAATGGCTTACTAGGTGTGGGTATCATGACCTGGATTTTTTTCATTATATTCTATTACTGTAACGATTGGAATGACGCCACCTACTGGAGACTTACTGTAGAAGAGTTCCACCCATGAAGCGAAGGTCTTTGAGGGCAAGACCAGGAGTCTTTTCTTTGGAAAAGGAAGTGACACGGGCTAGTGGGAGGAGGAAGGAAGAGACTGGCACTTGGTCTCGGGCTCTTCCCTTTGGACTCTGGTGGAGAGTGGAGCTAGAAGTGTGCTCTCCCTTTAATAGATAGGAAACTAGGCCTTTCTCTCTCTTTACCAAATTCTTATTCTTCTTAATAAATGCTTAAAAGTCTAACTCTTGCTAAAGCTTATAATTTATTGGTGACCACTCATTGGATATTTTAGACAGACTAGCTAGAATTTTAGCCCTTAACAGATGGCTGACCACGAAGGGACAGCTGAACCTCACTTCTGATCTTCTGGTTGGTTCCTCAAGAAACGGTACGTTTCCTTGATGAAACAGTCAAAAATAACAGAATATAATAACCTATGCTAACTAACAATATGATAATATCAATATAGAAAAGGGAGAGAGGAAAGTTTTGTCCAGAGGGGCGATTTTTTGTCCTCATGAACCGATGCTTTGACATTGGTCTTGCAAAGGGAGGGCCTCTGCAGAGAGTACATATTACAGATGGTGTATATTATCACAGAAAGAGAAAAGAGAAAAAAACAAAAACAAAAACAAAACAAAACTGTTCATTTAAAGTCTCTGAAAGCCTTTTCTCAGATGTCCTCTAGGTGTAGTCATGGAATGGAAGTCTTTTCAGGGGTTGATGTGTGGATGCTGGTAGTCAGGCAGGAAAATTTCCTACAAAATTGAGCTTAATACAACTTTAAAATAGCTTTGTCACTAATCAAATCAAACAATGAAAGTTCTCAAAAACATGTCTAAGGGAATTCAGAATCTTAGTTGTTACACATGAAACATATAATAAAACAAAAATTGAAACATTCTTTAAAATTATAATATTACTATAGTCCCCCCTTATGGAGAGTAACTGAGAAGACAGTTGCTGCGATATTAATTTTTAAAAATAATTTTTATCGTTGTTTCATCTCTTTTGTATCATCTGCCTAATTATCCTCATGCCATTATGAGAAATTAGAAAATCTAATATAATTGGTAACAGGTGTCAAGGCCAAATTCAACACTGTATTTATCATGACCCCTGAGATAATTATGGGGGTTACCATAAAAGAACAGAGAAATGATGGGATATGAGCATTCCCACACTTAAGCAATATGTACTGCCCATACCGTACGCCAGGCTTAAAATAGGTGGATGGAATATATATGTCCATGCCCCGAACATATTGGAGGAAACTGAGTCAGACTTAATCAGATGCATGGGATTGAGATGTCCATGGCATCAGGCATATAGGAGGGGGCATAGAAGCCAGGTGTAGAAGTGAGATGGGTGGGATCAATACTTCCAGCCATCTGTACAATATTGTGGGGAAAAATAAAATAAAATATTAAACCAAGAGAATCCAACCTCAACATTTGTCAAAAGCCATTCCCTCGGCCATACCTTGACTTCATGCATGTCTCCCCTCATGTGACAGTTCAGTGTCTGCTCTTGCATGTATTCCTCTTGTGATTGGATATCATCTTGGCCAACTGGCATCTGATAACTCAGAATAAAGGCAATTAGTGTCTTAAATGATAAGTTCCCATAATCCAAGTCTCATATGGATTTAAAAATTGAGGATAATAAATGATTGCAAAAAATATGAATACATCTTGACTCAGAATATAATATATAATTATGCAACAATTTCAAATAATACCCCCTTTTTATTCTTAGGATACAATTACTTTTGTGAAAAATCGAAACATTTAAATACAAGTTAAAGCACAACACAATCTCAAAGAAAACTTTTTTTTTTTGAAAAAAGAAAACTTTCACAAATGTTCCCCTCTTTTTTTGGGGGGGGGATATGCTTATCAAAAATAATACTTCTAGAATCAATTTACACTTGCCATGGCAACCAATTTGCCAGGGGAATGCTTTAAAGAGTTTGATCAAATAATGAGTTGAGAAAAAATAACAAAAACAAACAACTCAGAATGTGGGAACACAATCCTCCTAGAATTAACATTGTACTGTGAAATCAAAACCATCTTGCAATGTTTCAAAATTAGATAGACAATGAAATTCAAACTAGGGAAATCTAAATGAATATGAACTTAATAAGAGCATTATAAAACAAACTTGATCACATGACTATAAAAGCTTTTACAAATATTTTCCTTGTTTTAAAAACTAAGTATAAGACACAATCTCAAAAGCATGAAAATAAACCCATACCATTAATTTCAAAATGTATATATCATAGCATAAAAATACTATGTAACCTCTGAACTGATACTATTACTCTGAGTGAATTCAGAACACTTTTGATTCCGATATCTAAAATCCCCAATACTCAAATCAATACCTTGCTGCTTTCTTCTACATTTCTGTAAAATATATACCCTTCCATGGCAAAAGAAGCAGAGTCTTGAACTATGTTGATGATTGTCATTCTTATTCATCTTAAGTTTTTCTTCTTTAACCCCTCTATATTGTCTGTGTTTTCACCATACAAATGCTTTATAGGATTACTAATGAAAGACAAAAGCAGGTTAGCAAAATTATGAACAAAACGAGCATATCTGGAATTTAAAGGGTTTTCTAAGGTTGTCTCAGAAGCACAGCCAGGCTGGGGAAGGGCTGAGCCTGAAGCTGCAAATGTAGTTAGAGAAAGTTGAGCATGCACGTCAGATCTCTGGACTTCCCAGGCAGGGGAAGCAATGGGCTTGGCCATGGGAGGAGTAGAGGGTGGGATTTGGAGAGGAGGGGAGGGACCAGCACAATTTGAATCAGACTTGATTTTGAACTAAGGCCTGGATTCCTCTTCCCCCACTTTGCCTCCAGGTGCTAGGGGATTAAAACCTTCTAGAGGGTGGGCCGTTGCCTGCAGGCATGCAAAATTAGAGCAACAATTAGTGTTAGAACTGGGAAAAGCTGCAGGAATCTCTTCAGGTTTCTCTGAAAAAGCATGGTTGGGAGAGGGAGAGATATTTCCTTGTGTGAGTAAGTTGCTGGCTCTTTTAACAAAAATAAAAAGAAAAATAGAAAATCCACAAAAACAAAGCATTAAGATGATCTTATCCCCCACTTGTCTGGTTAAACAGACTAAAATCAAAAATAGGGTAATTAGGGAGTTTAAAAGGTCCATTTGAAAAAATTTAAAGGAAAACACAACCAGTACCCCAGTACTTAGCAGTATAGGGAGAGGGTAGAGGAAATTTCTTACCCAACCAGAAGATCAGAAGTGAGGTTCAGCTTTCCTCTTCCTGGTCAGCCATCTGTTAAGGGCTAAAATTCTAGCTAGTCTGTCTAAAATATCCAATGAGTGGTCACCAATAAATTATAAGCTTTAGCAAGAGTTAGACTTTTAAGCATTTATTAAGAAGAATAAGAATTTGGTAAAGAGAGAGAAAGGCCTAGATTCCTATCTATTAAAGGGAGAGCACACTTCTAGCTCCACTCTCCACCAGAGTCCAAAGGGAAGAGCCCAAGACCAAGTGCCAGTCTCTTCCTTCCTCCTCCCACTAGCCCGCGTCACTTCCTTTTCCAAAGAAAAGACTCCTGGTCTTGCCCTCAAAGACCTTCGCTTCATGGGTGGAACTCTTCTACAGTAAGTCTCCAGCAGGTGGCGTCATTCCAATCGTTACATTACATCATTAAATAAAAGATCAGTTTTTTTAAAAAATAAAATATTTGAATGAACTCTCTAATCTATTATTCTTATTATAATGAAATGTGTCATTTTCTCTGAGTTATAAAAAATATTGTAAAACATGTTTTATTCTTTTTTTCTTTATTCTTTTTTTTTTGGTGAGGCAATTGGGGTTAAGTGACTTTCCCAGGGTCACACAGCTAGTAAGTGTCAAGTGTCTGAGGCCAGATTTGAACTCAGGTACTCCTGAATCCAGGGCCAGTGTTTTATCCACTGTACCACCTAGCTGCCCCTATGTTTTTCTTCTTTTAAGTGTTTATGGTTAATTACCTGACACTAAGAAGTGTCAAATGAAGAAAGGCAAATGCACACCAAAAATGTAAATGGAACCCTTCAAAAATAGGAACTAGCCATTTGGGGTTTCAAAATTGTTGTTAATTTACCTCATAGATGTTAAGAAAGTTTATGGCAAAGAATTGAAAATCGAGGGGGAAGCTCATTAATTGCGGAATGGCAGAATAAATTGTATGTGAATATAATAGAATATTTTTGTGTTATAAGATATGATGGTCAGGCAGATTTCAGAAGAACCTGGACATCCTTCCATGAAGTGATGATTATATAAATGAGCAGAACTAGGAGAACATTTTAAAATAGTAACAGCAACATTGTGTGATCAACTGTGATAGATAATTCCAAAATACTCATGATGGAAAGTACTCTCCATATCAGAAAAGTCTTTGTTTCTGGATTCAGAAAAATGACAGAATTTGAATAATCTGGAAAGTACTCTTTTCCTCTTATGTGACATTGTGCATGTAAGAAAGGGGCAAATGCAGAGGTAAACTTTTAGAACACCAGATGTCTAGTCCAAGATAAGAAAAAAACCATCTAATTCTGATTAACTGAATGAACACTCCAAAGGTCTGGACTAGAGCGAAGGATTTATTGACAATCCCAGCATCCATGATGCCCAATAAAATCTTCATCATTGAGCTGTTTACCTATGATGCTATGGGTCCTAATAATTAGGCTTTCTTATATCCAGTTATGGGTGTAATTGTCACAGTAATTAGAACTCCCTTGTGCCATTATCATGGACAAAAAGGACACCAAAGAAGAAAAAATACCTGGACAACATAGGGTCTTAAATACAAGAGCAGCAAAATAGTGGAAAAAGTAACTACTGCTGTAGATGTTGCTAGGAAATACATGTAGGATCAGATGGTGACAAAATATTTTCCCTCTCCCATAAGCTTAGCTGTTTCAAATGAACAATGTATATTTTCAATAGATTAAGCCTGGCACATGACAAACATTGCAAAAGTTAGAGCAAGCATCATTCTCTGGGCTCTCATAATGCAGCTCTGTTCAGGATGAGTATAAAGACAGTAAGTAAAATAGGCTACATATATGTTTCCTAAAATAGAAATGAATTACAATCAGACAACTACCCTGGCATTACAGCTCAATGAATCCTCTTCTCTCTTGTCTTAACAGATTTCATTGAGGGGGAAATAGCCTGATATAATGCCATACAACAGAAGACAAAACACAGGGGTTCTATGAAGTATCTTCTCAAGTTTGTGCCCTTTTGGAGGGGCCTTAGCATCCTCAATGTGAAAGCAATGAATCCAAGAGTCTATCCCTTCTACCTTTTATGTGGTCATATTTTATCTTTTTTTAGTTGCATGCCTAATTCGTGGATTTCCTCATTCTCTATTTTATTCATCTAGTTATTTAGAGATTCAAAATTTCCCCTAAGAACTGCTTTGGATGTATCCCATAAGTTTTAGTATGTTGGCTCATTGTTGCCATTCTCTTGAATGAATTTATTGATTGTTTCTGTGATTTGTTCTCTGACAACTAATTCTTTAGGATGAGGTTATTTAGTTTCCAATTAATTTTTTGGTCTATTTTTCCATGGCACTTCATTACACATAATTTAAATTGCATCCTAGCCTAAAAAGGACACATTTCCTATTTCTGCCTTTCTGCATTTGACTGTGAGGTTCTTATGCCCTAATATATCATTGATATCTGTGTGGCTGCCATGAACCCTGAGAAAGGTATATTCCTTTCTATTCCCATTCAGTTTTTTCCAGGTGTCTATCATATTTATTTTTTCTAAAATTCTCTTCACCTCTTATACTTCTTTGTGATTTTGTTTTGTGGCTATATTTATCTAGTTCTGAGAGTGGGAGGTTAAGGTTCCCCACTAGTAGAGACCAGATATCAACTGTCAATCAAATATAAAGAAACACTGCCCTGATATTATAGAGCCAGAGGGTCAAATAGAAATGAAAAGAATTCACAAATCACCTCTAGCAAGAGATCCCAAAATGCAACCTCCCTGGAATATTATAGCCAAATTACAGAGCTCCAAGTTCAAAGAGATAGTACTGCAAGCATCCATAAAACAAAGAAACAAATGAAAAAATCAACCAGGGGGCAGCTAGGTGGCACAGTGTATAAAGCACCAGCCCTGGATTCAGGAGGACCTGAGTTCAAATCTGGTTTCAGAGAGTTTACACTTATCTAGCTGTGTGATCCTGACTAAGTCACTTAACCCTCATTGCGTCGCCCCCCCCCCCCAGCAAACACACACACACACAGAACAACAACAAAACAAAGCCAAACAAAAAAATTTCAATATCATGAATATTGAAATATTCAATTCAATATCATGAATATCATCAATACCCAGTTAGGGTAACACAAGATTTAGCAGCTTCTACATTAAAGAATTGGAGTGCTTGGAGTATGATATTCTGGAGTGCAATGGAGTTAAATTACAACCAAGAACCAGGCAAAAATTAGTATAATCCTTCAGGAGAATAATGGATATTCATGGAAATATGGAACTTCCAAGAATTCCTGATGAAAAGAGCAGAGATGAATAGAAAATTTGACTTTCAAATACAAAATTCAAGAGCAGCATAAAGAGGTAAACAGGAAAGGGAAATCACAAGAGACTTAATAAGGTCAAACTGTTTACATTCCTACAGGGAAAATTGTTAATTTTAACTACAAAATTTTTCTTACTATTAGGGCAGTTTGGAGTATATATATATATATATACAGAAGACACAAATATGAGTAGAATATGTAGGGGTATTTTAAAAAATCAATGGTTGAGAAAGAGGAATTCCCTGGGAGAACAAGAAAGGGAGAAGTGGCATGGGGTAAATTATTTCACATAAAAGAGTTAAGAAAAAGCTTTTACATTGGAGGGGAAGATGGAGGAGGAATGGGTTAACCATACTCTCATCAGAATTGGCGCAAAGTAGGAACAGCATAGAGAGTCAATAGAGTTTAGAAATCTCTTACCCTATAGGAAAGTCAGAGCCAAAGGTGATAGGAGAGGGGCATGGGAGGGGTGGGTGATTGAAGAGAGGGCAGATTGAGGGAGGCAGTAGTCAGAAGCAAAATACTTTTGAGGAGAGACAGAAGGAAAGGTGAGAGAGAATGGAAGAAATTGGGGTCTAGGATGGAAACATATTTATCAATCATAACTGAAAAAATTGAAGCAAGTTTCTCTAATAAAAGTCTCGTTTCTCAAATATATAGAGAAATGAGTCAAATTTACAAAAATAAACATACAAAAAACTAGGAGCCATTTCCAGATTCATAAAGGATCACACAATAATCAATATTATTTTGTTTTTTTTTAATAATGAATTTCTTTCAGATCAAGTCATCAAAGACATCTATAACCATATAAGAACCCATAAGATTTTCATTATTGGCCTTTTACCTATTTTTCTTGGTGGCTTTTAATTCAGGTGCTTTGACTTTTTCCATCATCGTCCAAGTGTGTGTTTTGATCTTTGTTTTTACCTTAGTAACTTCCTCTACATTTCTACTGATTGAAGGAAAACAAAATGAAAGAATTCTGAAGCACTACCTCATACTTATTTGATTAGCACAATAATATACCATAAGAATAATTTACCACAAATTGTTTACCCATTACTCTATTGATGGGCATTCCTTTGATTCCCAATATTTATTATATTGGCTTGGCCTGTCCAAAGGCTTCCCTGCAAAAAGAAGTGTGTGACACAAACTGTCTGAGCCAAAACATTCAACTTGGTACTCCCAGTCCAAATCCACTTGTGGCCAGAGGGAGGGAAAGGAACCCACATGACTTGGACTCTTTTCTGGTTACATAATATGTGGGATTGTTTATCATTTCAATGAGGAAAATAACATTTCCTTGTTAAATTTCCGTGTTCTTTGTTAGGTTATCCCTAGCCATATAAATATGGGAGAAATCCAGGGGCTTGAGAAGGTTCCCTCTGTCTAGTGTTTAGGAGCTGAAGGGAATTCAATCAGGGACAGCCAAGATTATTCCATCCAATCGTCACCTCACTTGTCTTGCCTCCTATTAGCCTGTCCTCTGTTGGCCTTCCACAACGTTCCTATAAATCCCAGGTTCAAGCTAAAAGTCACCATGAGGATCTTCTACCTTGTTTCCATGGTGATCTTTGTGATTTTCTCCTGTACTGGCACAGGTAAGGTATACACTGCCCAATAAAGAGATAGCACTATAGATGTGGAAGATAAGCTCAGGACCGGCCCTCATTAGCTGTCTAGACTAGCTGGTCTTGGGACTAGTCCTGGGATCTCCCCAGCTCTAAAACAGATTAAGGGAAAAGCAGCATCTATTTGGATTAATGAGCTCATGAGGAGCAAAAATTTAGGTAGAGAAATGCAGCATTTATAGTCAGTTGGAAGAAGGTCTGACAGGAGAAGGAACTGAAACATCTTGTGTTGAATGATTTTTATTTATTTATAGAACCCTTCAAAAGTTTGAAAGGTTAGGGGGACAGCTAGGTGGCACAGTGGATAAAGCAGCAACCCTGGATTCAGGAGAACCTTAGTTCATCTCTGATCTCAGACACTTGACACTTACTAGCTATGTGACCCTGGGCAAGTCACTTAACCCTCACTGCTGCTGAAAAAAGTAAACAAAAAAAAAAGGTATTAAAGGTTAGGACACTTTGTTGTAGGAGAGGACCAATACATTTTCAATATCACTCTAGCAGTAGTATAGAAGGGCTTGAGATGTAACCTAGTGAAGCCCCTACCCTATTTCATAGATGAAAAAATTGAGGCCACCTAGTTCCTGAAAGTAACAGAGGTAGGATGAGTGGCAGAGCTGGGATTCACACTCAGAGCTCTTGCATATAAGTGGAGGGAGAAAGGTCAAACTTTTTCTGCTCTATCATGATGTACTATATCAATTTTGTATATGAATCCCAACTACTGTGCACAATACAAGCCACATAGTAGATATTTAGGAAAAACTTGGTTCTTGAATGTTTTATAAAACCTTATTTTTTTCCTTCACCACAAGGCTTACAAAAGACTTCTATCAGTTCCTTTACTCTCCTTATTCCTGACTAGAGCTACCAGGAGCGTATTTCTTCCAAATACTGTTTTTCAGTCTCCCAAATTGAGAATTCTCCCACTGCCCCAGTTCCTTTTTCCCTACAAGCCATTTCTTTTTGTTGACAGCCTTACCACCAGGTTGCTTGTGAAAGTACATTAAGATGCAACAGGTTGTATTTGAAAGCACATGCCGTGTGTTGGGGGGCACAGGACCTGGGTTTAGGTCCTTGTCATACTATTGAATGCCTATGTGACCTTAAGGAATTCCCCTTTTTTCTATGATCCTCAGTTTCCTTAAATATAAAATGAAAGGGATTAATTTAGATAATTGATGAGGTCCCTCCCTGATTCAAATATTCTGGTTTTCTCTGCTCTGCATAAAATCCATTTCTACTGACAAAGGGTTTAATTTTCTTGAGTTGTATCAACCAGGCATCTAGCTGAGCCTCTTTTGATATTTAGCAGTCATAGCTAGCATGTATGTAACAGGTTTTTTTCCTTCTTAGTACCATTTTACAAATGGGGAAGCTGAGGTAAATCAAGATTAAATGGCTTATCCCAGAACACACAGCTAAAATATTTTTCTATGGCCATATTTGAGTTCTGGCTTTCTGGATTTTAGGTCCAGCTCTGTCTACAAGTATTCAGGGTGATGCTGATTTACTGATTAAGACTGAGACAGAGTAAGATATGTGTTATACCAATGAAAGCTCTTTGGTCCTGTCTCTATGTCTATTTCATTCTCATTACAGTCTTGGAAAGCAGGTTAGTGCAAATAAGATGGTTCCCATCTCATAAATGATTAAATAAATGCTCAAAGAGCTGAGTTGATTTTTACAAGGTTATACTGTTTACCATTTTTTTTACAAATGGCTTGCTAGGAATAAATATCAAAGCTTGGACTTTTTTTCATTCTATCATTTTACCTGATTCATTAAAAGATCAATTTTTTAAAAATAAAATATTTGAATAAACTCTCTCATCTATGATTCTGCTTATAATGGAATATAACATTTTCTCTGGTTTGTAAATAAAGATTCTAAAACATATTTTTCTTCTTTTAACAGGGTATGCTGGGTTAGGTGATACTAAGAAATGTGTAGCATTTCATGGCAAATGTACAGATGATAAATGTGCCTACAGACAAATAGGAACCTGCCGTATGGGACTTCAAAACTGTTGTTCTGTTAATTAAATACCGTAAGATAGTATTTGGCAATAAATTGGAAATTGAGATGAGGCCCATCGATTTGGGAATGGCTGAATAAATTGTTGATTGTGAAATAATGAAATAATATTGTGTTATAAAATATAATGAGCAGACAAATTCCAGAAAAACCTGGAAAGGCTTATATGAACTGCTGATTATTGAAATGAGCATAATAATGAGAACATTCTACAAAGTAACAGAAACATTGTGTGATCTCCTGTTATAGACTTAGTTCTTCTTAGCAATACAATGATCAAAGATAATTCCAAAAGATTCATGATGGAAAATGTTCTGCACCTTGGAAAATACTTTGTCTCTGGATTCAGAAATTACAGAAGATGAATAATCTTGAAAGTACTCTTTTTCTCTTATGTGAAATTGTACATGTAAGAAACAGGCAAATGCAGAGATAAACTTTTAGAACAACAGATGTCTGGCCAAGTTAAGAAGAAATCATCTTATTCTGATGAACTGAATGAACACTCCAAAGTCTGGACTAGAGTGAAGGATTTGTTGACACTTTCAGCTTCCATGATTCCTAATAATATCTTTACTTTTGAGCTGTTTACCTATGACACTATGGGTCCTAAAAATTAGGCTTTCTTATACACATTTATGGGTATAATTGTCCTAGTATGTAAAACTCTCTTTTGCTATTGTCATGGACAGAAAGGCCATCAAAAAAAGACAAAAAATCCCCCCAAAAAACAACCCACCCTCAGCAACTTTGGGTCTTACATACAGGAGCAGCAAAATAGGGGAAATTAACTACTGCTATAGGAGATGTTGCTACAAAATACATGAATGGCCAGATGGTTCCAAAATATTTTTCCTCTCCTCTAAACTTAGCTGTATCAAATTTACCATGTGTATTTTCAGTACATGAAGCCTAAATCATGCCAAACATTGCAAAAGTAAGAGCAAGTATCATTCTTTGAGCTCCCATAATGGGGCCTGGTTAAGGGAGAGTATAAAGACAGTTAGGAATATAGGCCACAAATTTGTTTCAGAAAATAAAATGTGAACTATAGTGAGCCAAATACCCTGTTGTCACAGCAGAGTGGGTCCTGTTCTCTCTTGGCTTAATAGATTTATTGAGAGGGAAATATCCTGATATAAAGCTATAAGACACAGCAGACAAAACACAGGGGGTTTATGGAGCATTTTCTCCAGTTTGTCCCCACTTTTAGGCCTAAATAGTTCAGTGTGAAAGCAATGAATCCAAAAGTCAATCTGTTCCTTCTACCTTACAGTTTGTTCTTATTCTAGCTTTTTTAGTTGAATGTCCAAGTCATTGATCACCTCTTCCTCTATTTTATTCATGTAGGGATTTAGAGATATAAAATTTTCCCTAAGAACTGCTTGGCTGCATCTGATGTTTTCGTATTGACATTCTCTTGAATAAAATTGATTGTTTAGATGATTTGTTGTTTGACCCAATCGGTCTTTAGGATGAGATTATATGGTTTCCAATTTTTTTGTCTATTTTTTCCATGGCCCTTTAGTACACATCATTTTATTTGCATCATGACCTAGAAATGATGCATTTGCTATTTATGCATTTAACTGTGAGGTTTTCCTGCCCTAATATATGGTTAATATTTGTGTAGGTGCCATGTAGCACTGAAAAAAGGTGTATTCCTCTCTATATCAATTCAGTTTTCTCCAGGTGTCTATCATATTTAATTTTTGAAAATTCTCTTCACCTCCTTAACTTCTTTGTGATTTGTTTTGTGGTTACATTTATCTAGTTCTGAGAGTGGAAGACTGAAGTCACCAACTAGTAGAGCACAGATATCACTTTTCAATAAATTATAAAGGAATACCACCCTGATATTATAGAAACAGAGAGTCACATAGAAATTAAAAGAATTCACAAATCACCTCCTGCAAGAGACCCTAAAATTAAACCTCCTGGCAATATCATAGCCAAATTCCAAAGCATCCAGGAAATTTTCAATTATCATGGAGCCCAAGTCAGGGTAACACAAGATTTAGCAGCTTTTACATTAAAGAACTGGAATGTTTTGAATTTTATATTCTGGAGTGCAATGGGGTTAGATTACAACCAAGAACCTGGCAAACCTGAATATAATCTTTCAGGAGAATAATTGATATTCAATGAAGTATGGAACTTCCAAGCATTCCTGATGAAAAGATCAGAGCTGAATAGAAAATTTGACTTTTAAATATAAGATTCAGGAGGAGTATAAAGAGGCAAACAGGAAAGGTAAATCATTAGGGGCTTAATAAAGTTAAACTGTTTACATTCCTACATTGGAAGTTGTTAATTGTACCACAAAAAATCTTTCTTACTATTAGCACGGTTTGGAGTATACATATAGAGAGGACACAGAAGTGAGTTGAAGGGATATTTTTAAAAAATAAAATAGAAATGTGAGAAATAGGAATACAGTGGGTAAACAGGAATAGGAGAAGTAGTATGGGGTAAATTATTTCACATGAAAGAGGTAAGAAAAACTGTTACACTGGAGGGAAAGATGGAGGAGGAGTGAGTTAACCTTTCTCTTATCAGAATTGAGTCAGAGAGGAAATAGCATAGAGATTCAATTAAGTATAGAAATCTCTCTTTACCTACAGGAAAGTTAGAGGCAAAGGGGATAATAGAAGGGCATTGAGATGATAGAAGACAGGGCAGATTGATGAAGGCAGTAGTCAGAAGCAAAATAATTTTGAGGAGTGGCAAAGAGAATGGAGAGAGAGAATAGAATAAATGGGTATCTAGGATGGAGAGAAACATTTATTAATCATAACTGAAAAAACTGAAGCCACTTTTTCTAATAAAAGCCTCATTTCTCAAATATTTAAATGTCAGATTTACAAAAAAATAGGAGCAATTTCCCAATTGATAAATGATCAAATATTAATGAATAATTTTAAGATAAGGTAATCAAAGATATTTATAACCATATAAGTATCCAAGTGGTTTTCCAAGCCCTTTTTGATCCCTTTAATGGATTTAGATCAATTTTTCTTGTTGGCTATGAATTCAGGGGCTTTGATTTTTCTATCTTCTTCCAAGTGTATGTTTTGATCTTCCTTGTCACCTTAGTAACTTTCTCTAAATTTCTACTGATTGAAGGAAGGCAAATTGAAGAATTCTGAGGCCCTACCAGGCCTTAACCTATTCTGGGCAAGAGTGTCAGCTCCCCCTCAGAGCAATACTGTATTAACATACACAACTCTTCAAGAAAGAAAACCTGTCTTGGGGTTTGATCAGTCAGATTCCTCCATTTATTAACCAGTCAGATTGTGGCCTTAGGCCCCAACCCTATGCTGGAATAAAAATGTCCCCACTCCCCACTAAACAGTGCTTGTGTAAACATAACTTTTCAAAACCAAACTCAAGTCAGAGCTTGAGCTCCAAGTCATGTGGGGATCACCTTGGGCACCTCTAGGTGAACTCCCAGCCCAGCCTGACTCCCACAAAACCCAGGCCCTTCTTCAGGCCCTCCTCAGGCTTAAGGCCAAGGAGCCATGGCTCAAAGCCTGGTGTACCAAGCGGCCCCCTGCTGGGAGGTTGGGGGGGGGGGCAGAAAGCTGTTAGCCTGAAAGCAGACTCACTCTGCCTTTAGGGTTCTGAGAAGAGTCTAAATACAGTCTTTTCTCTCAGGGATAACACTAAGTCTTTCATCCAATGGTTGTTAGGAGGACTAAATGAGATAAAATATTTACAGCTGTCTACAAAAGTTAAAGCACCATATAAATCTTAAATATTAATAGTATTATCATCATTATTAATAAGTTATTTATGTTTGCACATCACACAATATTTGTCTATGGTGTACAATGTTCTCCTGATTATGGTAACTTTGCATCATTTCATGTAAAATTGGGGGGTTTTGAAATCATCCTGTCTAATAGCAGATTAATATTATATTGCAGGTAATAGAAGTGATTATTAGTTATCAATTACTATTGAGGGACATCTAAGAATACTTACAAGTTGGAAGTCACATTCCTCAGCCCCTCTTTAGTGTAAGCCCACCTCTCATCATATCAATTCTCTCAATTATTGTTAACAAAATAGAGTTGATTTCCACCTCTTGGGAACAATTATTCTTCTAAGGGTATTTAGATGTTCAATGTTCTTTAGGGGAGGGGAGTACAGGTGGGAAAGGAAAATGACCTCAGTTTATTAATTCTTTGCTCGCTATTATTAACAAATTTATTATTTGGATGAACCACAGGCCCTGGATTCAGGAAGACCTGAGTTCAAATTCAGCCTCAGACACTTGACACTAGCTGTATGACCCTGGGCAAGTCACTTAACAATCATTGCCTTGCAAAAAACCAAAACAAAACCCCTAAATTGATTACTAATTGCCCAGAAACTATGGCTCTCTATCTTTTCATTCAGTAAACAATTATATACCATGAGTTGTTCAGCCATTTCTCAATTGATGGACCACCGACTAAATTTCTCTACTTAATAGATTTAGAACTTTTTTCATATGAGTATAGATAGTTGTGATTTTTCACCTGAAAATGTAGGTGTATATATATTGATACACACATAGACATATTTTCATGCATACATACATACACACAGATATATATATATATATATATATGTATATGTGTGTGTGTGTGTGTGTGTGTGTGTGTACAGAGAGAGAGAGAGATAAACACACAGATACCATTTTTTACTTGGGGAATGAATTGTATTCCCATAAATTTGAATGTATTCTCTCTCTATTTGATAAATGAGGGTTTTATCAGAGAAAATTACTACCAATATTGTAGAAAAAAGGTAAATAAATTTGCTTCTTCCCCCACCCTTCCAGTTATTCAGGTAACCACAGGACTGTATGAGGAATTGGTTGACAAACCAACAATTCATTGCTATAACTATGAGTAGACATTCTGAAACCTATTGAACTCATATCAGCTTATCTACAGGTATCCCCGAACCCACACACACTTTGTCTAACTATTTATGCTTGGGGCTTGAAGTGTCAGATTGTGAATGAAATACCCAAGTATTTGTTGTTATCAGCACAAGTGGCAGATCCCTGATTAACATCTCCTTTACCATGAAAAACTAATGCAATAAATCCTAACTGTTTCCCCTAAAACTGTGACTCTGCTGTTTAAATATCCCTTTCCCCATGTTAATGTTGGGGTCACTTGAGAATTTCCCAGGTATTCAAGTCAATCTTGCTAAGCAAAAATAAGATGGAGTCTTGATAACTATGCTTCACTGTTTCAGGAGAGAACAGGTTTTTCTTCTTGACAGATGATTAGTGCTGAAACCTGGGATAAGACAAGCAAGGTGGAAATGGACTTCATTGGCATAGCCACAGCTCAGCTCCTGAAAAGGCCCAGTCTATGGACAGTGAGTTCCTTTCCTTTCTCCCTCTCATTATCCTCCTAACTCCTTCCCCATTCTTTTCTTCTCCTCAGCAACACTGTGTGGGCCCTCTGTAGAACTTTGTTTCTCTCTTATAAGAATGGGCCGACTAATTCAAACCCTCTAAATCTAAACATTATGATCAAATCAGCTGTGTCACAAATCTGTAAAATGTGCACAGGTATTGTAAGAAATGGCTAGAATTATAAATTATCTTGGCCCTATTGGAGCTCCTTTGACAAGTCCAAAATAGATTATCTTAAAAAGTTGAACAAAATGCAAATCATTAGAAATCAAAGAAAGTTTTTCTTTCTCCCTCTCTCTGTTTCCTCCTTCCTCTATAACTCTGAGCATCAGGGGTATGGGAGGTAGGCAGAGGAAGAAAAATTCAATGAATCTAAGATTTTTTGAGATATGATTGAGAAAATGAAGTAGTGATTTTTTGGGGCTGTATACATTTGCAATTGATAGATAGAATGGCCTCTCTCGAAACATCTAGAAAGGTAGTCAGGGAGAAGTAACCTTTAATATTGGGGTACTATCTCACAGTTGTTCTGTTTTTGTCTCATGTTAATTTATGTGTATGTTGAAAACTGTGATTCTGTGCACAGACTTTAGAAGGAAAGTTTTGTTGTTGTTATTTGATTGTTTCTAAAATTCCAGCCTACAGGCAAGTTGTGGTCATGATAGGGATTATAGGGAAAGGCAAAAGGAATCTTTTTACTCTGACAATATCAGAAACTGATATATCACACCCTGGAAATAAGGTAGGAATGTTAGCTTGGGAAGAGTTAGATATATAGGTACTAGAAATCTGTCCACTTGATTTCAGTGTGGATAAAGTGAAATCTTTCCATTATAATACTGAATTTATTAGTTATTGCAATAATTCAAAAGCATCTAAATTACTGCAATCATTTGCAAATGGGAAAGACCCTGGTGTTTTAATGTGAATTTCTTGTTATTTCATGGCCTAAGGAATATTTCAATCAATGTTTGAATTTATCAGTTGTATAAAATACAATTCCAACAGTATCTCATTCTTTCAAAGTGATAAAAGTATAATCAGACAAAAGGGAACAAACTTGTGAAACAATCATATTGATCTATTAATACTATATGAAAATCTAATCAGTTCTCTCTATCTTTTGGAATAATTATATTTATGAATCCCATAACAAGTCTTTTGTTATTGGTTATTAAGTAACTTTTCTGTGACTTTGAATTTACAGATGAAAAAATCATCCACTTAGCATAAGTGCTACTTACATCAAGATGTGATTTTTCTGTGATGAAACTCTTACCATTACCCATGTGAAAGTATTGTCAGTGCTTTTTATCTAGGATATTTGATCCTTGAGATCTGAATCCACCTGAACTACTGATTATTCAAACTTGCTATTGAAGACCTTATGGGCCCATTAACTGCTATTATTCTGAGTCTGACTCCATGTATAATTGACAAGGAATGCTTGACCTGGAGTCAATGATCCATGATACCAGCAATCCTCTGGAGTTTCACATGCATAAAACTGCAGATGGAGTTCTCATGGGAAAAACTTGGAGAATGGCTTTTGCTAAGAACTGGGGTAGGATTCTTATGACTTATGTTCCCCATCATGAATGTAATAAATACCCCACCTGCTTGACTTTAAACCTGGCTCAATGCCATTGACTATCTATATATGTTTTGAATGGAATATTCCAGAAGTCAGAGAAGCATTATTCCTTTACTGTTGTCATGTTTAAAATCTAATGTGTGAACTTACCTGCTCCCCGGTTTGGGGGTGGGGAAACTAGGTACGATTTACTAGCTATCCAAGAGAGAATATGTGAAGTTCCAAAAGTTAGGAAATCTGTCTACCCTCCTCCTTCTTCTACCACAATGAGCTTGTTCCCCAACCAAAAAGCCTAATCTTCAGTCTCCTCTAGCACAAGCTCTCTGCCCCACCAGAAAAGAGGCAGTCCTCACACAAAGCTCCAAGCTAATTAGCTGGTCACATTCAAGTCCATTCATTGACATGACCTAAAGGTTGTCTATGAATAGAGCCAACTTCCATGATGCCACACAACTTCTGGGATGCTAGTCTGACCTTAGAAACCTAAGAAAGGTCACATGTTTTCTTGTTGGGGGGGGCAGTACCCTGGTTCTCATAATGTCTTTCTTGGTAGAGGGTGGCACCCTGGTTCTCAAACTGTGTAGCTTTGTCCCTCTTCTATGGCTTTCTACAATCATGTCATGCAATAAGTACGAACACAATATTAGACCTTCATCTCTGATGTTACTGCTAAAACATATCTGAGTTACAATAGTAAAATGAGGGGGCAGCTAGGTGGCACAGTGGATAGAGCACCAGCCCTGGAGTCAGGAGTACCTGAGTTCAAATCCGGCCTCAGACACTTAACACTTACTAGCTGTGTGACCCTGGGCAAGTCACTTAACCCCAATTGCCTCACTTTTAAAAAAATAGTAAAAATGCAAGTATAAGGTTTTTATTTAACTTAATGCAATAGTTATTTGTAAGAGTTATTTTATATTCTATTATTATTAAAACTGAATCAGAAATACTTTCATTTTTATTTTTGAAGAAAATAATTTTAATGCAATCACGTTTCTCAGAGGAGGGTAACTTATGGAATATTTTGCATGTTACATCAATGGAAAAACCAATTTGAGTTTATTATATAATATGGAAATATTGCCTGTAAGTGGAGCATCACTACACTGCAAACATATTATAATCTTGACAACTCATTTGATTTGTGCTGTTTTGAAATTGATTACTTCAGTGTCATCCTAAGTCCTTTGCTGCAATTGAGGTTAACTTGGGGACTGTTATATAAATTTATTTTTGTGTTATAGGTCATCTTCTTATGAAAAAGTTTTTAAAAATTCATGTCAAAATTTGATTTTACATATATTTTGGAAAATAAAATTGTATTCAACTAAAAAAAAGACACTTTGGTTATGGATTGCACTATAAATACAACCCAAAGGAAAGAAAGTCATTGTCCTCAAGAAGATTACATTTTAAGAGAAGAAAGATAATACACAAATAAACAAAAGGAAGCTCCAAAGAGGGTAGGGGTGGTAGTGGGAGAATGTATTCTAGCAATAGCATTCTATAGAATGTCTGGGGAATAAGAATGGAGCCCTTGATAGGCTGCTAGGTGGCCCAGAGTATAGTTTACTGAACTTGGAGTCAGGAAGACCTGGATCTGCATCCTGATGTAGACCCTCATTCAGAAAGTCATATGACATCTCTCAACCTTAGGTTCCATACCTGTAAAAGTGTAATCATGTCAACACCCTCATCACAGGGTTCTTAAGAGGATCAAATGATAAAATATGTATACAGCTCTTTACAAAATTGAAAGTGTTGCATTAATGCTCATTATTATAATTAGTGATATCTTTATCATCCCTCTTATTGTTAGATTGTGTTATAAAATCATTGGAAGTTGCTTCAATAAATGGGCTGTCAAGTAGAGGCAGCCCTGTCCTATACATTTCACTAAAGTATGTTCTTTTTTCCCCTGAAATGACATTACTTGCCCTTGAGGAGGACAACGTGGTTGTTTTTGTTGTTGTTGTTGTTGTTGGTGGTGGTGGTGGTTTTATCATGAGTCCTTTGGAATTTTCTTGGGTCATTGTATTGCTGAAAAGAGCTAAGCCATTCATAGTTGATCATCATACAATATTGCTGTTACCATATACAATGTTCTCTTGATTATGCATATTTCATTTTACATCAGTTCATGTACCTCATTCCAGGTCTCGAAGTCTTCTTACTCATCATTTCTGATACCACATTAGGATTCTATTAGAATCATATACAACAAGCTGATCACCCATTCCCCAAATGATGGACATTCCCTCACAACCCAATTCTTTGACAACAAAAAAGAGAGCTGCTGTAAGTATTCTTTGTCAAGGGGGCTTTTCCATTTTTTTATCTCTTTGGGATACAGACCTGATCATGGTATCACTGGGTGAAAGGGTATGCACAATTTTATAGTCCTTTGGATATAGTTTCAAATTATTCACAGAATGGTTGGATAGGTTCACAAGTCTACCAACAGTGAATGTCACAATCTTTCCACATACCCTTCAGCATCCCTTCAGCATTTATCAATTTCCTTTTCTGTGTTATAAGCCAACATGATAGATAAAAGTTGCTTCTTTATACCTGTTTTAATTTTAATTAATTTTAATTTGTGTTTCTCTAAACATTCGGGATTTATATATGAGTATATATATACATATATGTATATATCCATACACACACACACATATATATATATCCATACACACACACACATATATATATATCCATACACATATACATACACACACATACACACACACTATATATATATATATATATATATATATGAGTAGAGATAACCTTGATTTCTTTGTTGGAAAATAGCCTGTTCATATTTTTAACCATTTTTTAAATTAGAGAATGAATGGGATTCTTAAATATTTGAGACATGAGGGCTTAGTCAGAGAAACTTGCTATAAATATTTTTCAGAGCTTTCTTCTTTCCTTCCAAGCTTGGCTGCTTTGAATTTATTGGAACAAATAATTTTAATTTAATATAATCAAATTTTTGCATTTTACATCTCATAATGATCTCTATTTCTTGTTTAGTCATGAATTCTTTCTCTTTGACTAAATCTAAGTGGCAAACCAATATTTGGTTTCTTCATGTGTTTTTGGTTTCCAATGTAGTAATTTGGTTTTTACCAAATTTCTGCCATGCTCTTTTCCAGTTTTCTAAGAATTTTTTGAATGAAAGAGTAAGTTCTGGTCCCCAAACCTTAGATCTTTGGGTTTGATCAAACACTAGATTTCCAAGTTCTTTTTACTTATCTTTATTGTGTGTCTAATCTTTTTTGCTGATCTACCACTCTATTTCTTAGCTAGTATGTAATAATTTTGATGATTAACACTTGATAGTATAGTTTGAGGTCTGATGACTAGAACACCATCCTTTCTATTTTTTCCCTTGTCTATATATTCTTGACGTTTTGTTCTTCCAGATATATATTACTTTTTTGCAGCTCTATATGTTTTGGTAGCTTGATTGGTATGTTGTTGAATGAGAAAAGCAGTTTAGGTAGGATTCTTTTTTATTATTTAGTCTGGGCCAGACTGAAGGCCTGATGATGGAAAATACTCTCCAAATCCAGAAAGAAGAACAGAACTATGGAATGTAGATGCAGATTGAACCATACTCTCTCTATGTTTTTCTTTTTTTAGGTTTTTCCTTTTTGCTCTGATTCTTCTTGTACAGCATGATTAATGCAGAAACATGTTTAATGGGATTGTACATATATAACCTATATCAGATTGCTTGATGTCTTGGAGAGGGGGGAGGGAGGGTAGGGAAGGAGAAAAAATTGAAACTAGAAATCTTATAAAAACAAATGTTGCAAACTATCTCTACATGTAACTAGAAAATAATAAAATTCTTTTATGGAAAAAATAACAAGGAAAAAAAAGATTTAGCGGGTCAAAAAGAAATCACAGAAACAGTCATTTCATTCAAGAGAATGACAATAATTAGACAACATACCAAAACTTATGGTATACAGCCAAAGCAGTTCTTAGGGGAAGTTTTACATCTCTAAATCCCTACAGGAATAAAATAGAGAAAGAGGAGATCAATGAATTGGGCATGTACCTAAGAAATTCCTAAACACTGGCAACTGACAGAGGGAAACTCCTTAAGACCCTAGAGATCCCCAGTCTTTATATGGCTAGGCACTACCTAACAAGGAACCTGGAGATATAAAAAGGAAGTGTTTGTCCACAATGAAATGATAAACAATCCCACCTGTTATGTATCCAGAAAAGAGTACTAGTCAAGTGAAGCTGAGGTGATTTTTACAAGGTTTACTGTTTTTTATTAAATAGTCTTACTAGGTGTGGGTACCATGACCTGGATTTTGTTCATTATGTTATATTACCTCATTAAATAAAAGATCATTTAAAAAAATAAAATATTTTAATGAACTCTCTAATCTATTATTCCTATTATAATGGAACATGTCATTTTCTCTGAGTTTTAAAAAAAGATTGCAAAACATGTTTTTCTTATTTTAAGAGTTACCTGACACTAAAAAGTGTCAAATGAAGAAAGGGAAATGTACACCAAAAATGTAAATCTTCCCCTTCAAAAATAGGAGCCTATCATTTGGGGTTTCAACATTGTTGGTAATTTGCTTCATAGATTTTAAGAAAGTATATGGCAAAGAACTGGAAATTGAGGGGAAGCTCATTAATTGGAGAATGGCCGAATAAATTGTTGTATGTGAATATAATGGAGTATTGTTGTGTTATAAGATATGATGAGCAGGCAGATTTCAGAAGAACCTGGACATCCTTCCATGAAGTGATGATTACATAAATGATCAGAACTAGGAGAACATTGTAAATAGTAACAGCAACATTGTGTGATCAACTGTGATAGTCTTAGTTCTCAGCAATACTATGATTTAAGATAAATCCAAAAGACTCATGATGGAAAATCCTCTCCATATCAGAAAAGTCTTTGTTTCTGGATTCAGAAAAATGACAGAATTTGAATAATCTTGAAAGTACTCTTTTTCTCTTATGTGACATTGTGCATGTAAGAAAGGTGCAAATGCAGAGGTAAACTTTTAGAACACCAGATGTCTATTCTAAGATAAATGTAATGATTGGAGTGATGCCACCTGATGGAGAGTTACTGTAGGAAAGCTGTGCCATGAAGAGAAGGTGTCTGAGGGCAAACCATTTGGTCTGTTCCTTGGTGTCAGGAAGTGACATTTGCTAGTGGGTACTATCTATCCAAGCTACCAGTCAATTAGCTTGGAGTGTGTGTGCCTGTGGATGGGGGAGGTTCCCAGTTTCACAGGAGGCTTCTGGGAGGAAGGAGGAAGCATTGGGTTCTCTCCATGGGTCCTCACCATGGTCTCTTAGAAATAGATTTTTACCTTTCTCTCTGATCCTAATGCTCTTTAATAAATAAACACTTAAATACTCTTGCTAAAGCTTATAATTTATTGGCAACCATTCATTAAGTTTTAGATAGTAAAGCTAAAATTTTAGCCCCTTACAGATGGCTGACCATGAAGAGGAATGCTGAACCTCAATCTTCTGATCTTCTGGTTGGATAAGAATTGTCCCCTACCCTGTCCCTTTAAACTCCAAAGTACTGCTAAGTATCAGCTATTTTCTATTTAAATTTTCAAATGGGTTTTTTCAACTCCCTAATACCCTGTTTCTGATTTTATTCAGTTTAACCAGACAAATGGGGGATAAGATCATGTTAATGCTTTGTTTTTGCGTATTCCCTATTTTTATTTTTATTTTTGTTAGAAGAGTGAGCAGGGTGTTCACACAAGGGAATATGGATATCCACCCCCCCTCTCCCAACCATTCCTTATCAGAGAGAAATCTCTGACTCCTGCATTTTTTCAAATTCTAACACTAAGCATTTCTTTCCTTTTGCATGCCTGGAGGCAATGACCCAGCCTCTAGAAGGAGAACTCAGTCCTGAGTTTGAAACCAGCCTGATTCAAATTGCCCTAGTCCCTTCCCTCCTCTCAGGACCCCACCACTTCCCCCTCCTCTGGAGCCACCTCCTTCTCCTCCCATAGCCAAGCCCCTTGATCCTCCTGCCAGGAAAGTCCATAGATCTAATCCACCCTCCTCAGGTCCTGAGTTTGAGCATGCCCAGATTTTTCTACCTGCATTTGCAGCTTCTACTCAGTTGCCAGAGCAGTCAGCCTCAGCCCTTCTACAGCTAAGCTGTGATTCTGACTTGACCTGCTATGCTTCTCCCAATCCAATCTTAGAAAATCCTTTAAATTCTAGATATGCTCATTTTTCATAATTCTGTAAATCTGCTTTTTTCTTTAATTAGTAACCTTATAAAGAATTTATATTATGAAAGGACTGACAGAAAAAATAGAGGGGTTAAAGAAGGCAAACTTAAGCTGGATAAAAATGACAATCATCGTATTTCAAGAAGACATATTTTGCAGAAATTTAGAAGTAAACAGCAAGGTATTAATGAGTATTGGGGATTTTAGATATCCAAATCAAAAGTGTTCTAAATTCACTCAGAGAAATAATGTCAGTTTAGAGGTTACATAGGATTTCTATGTTATAACATCTACATTTTGTAATTAACAGTATGGGTTTATTTTCATAGAGATTTTATCTTTTTTGTGAGGCAATTGGGGTTAAGTGACTTACCTAGGGTCACAGCTAGTAAATGTTAAGTGTTCAAGGCCAGATTTGAACTCAGGTCCTCCTGAATCCAGGGCAGGTGCTCTATCCACTGCACCACCCAGCTGCCCCTCATAGAGATTTTCATGCTTTTAAGATTGTGTTTTTTATTTGGTTTTTTAAAAGGGGGGAATATTTGCAGAAGCTTTTTATATTCATATGATCAAATTTGTATTTTGTACTACTTTTATTAATATTAAGTTCATATTCATTTAGATTTCCCTAGTTTGAATTTCATTGTCTCTCATTCTTCCATGTGTACTTTGTTGTATTTGTTTATATCTATTTAAAACAATTCAAGATGGTTTTGATTTCATAATCATAATTAATGTTCATTAATTCTGTGAGTATTGTGCTCCCATATTCTGAGTTGTTTATTTTTGTTACTTTTTTTCTCTCAACTGATTATTTGATCAAACTCTATAAAGCATTTCCCTGGCAAATTGGTTGCCATGGGAAGTGTAAATTAATTCTAGAAGTATTGTTTTTGATAAGCATATTCAAAAAAGAGGGGAACATTTGTGAAAGTTTTTTTTTAAGTTTTTTAAAGATTGTGTTGTGTTTTAATCTGTATTTAAATATGTTCTGATTTTTCACAAAAGTAATTGTATACTTAGTAAACAAAGGTATTATTTGAAATTATTGCATGACTGTATATTATATTCTGAGTCAAGGTGCATTCACATTTTTTGCAATCATTATTATCCTCAATTTTTAAATCCATATGACACTTGGATTATGGGAATTTACCATTTAAGACATTAATTGCCTTCATTCTGAGTTATCAGATGTCAACTGGCCAGGATGCCATCCAATCACAAGAGGAATACATGCAAGAACAGACATTGAACTGTCACATGAGGAGAGACATGCATGAAGTCAAGGTACGGCCAAGGGAATGGCTTTTGACAAATGTTGAGGTTGGTTTCTCCTGGTTTAATTTTTCCCCACATTATTGTACAGATGGCTGAAAGTTTTCATCCCACCCATCTCATTCTACACCTGACTTCTATGTCCCCTCCTATATGCCTGATGCCACGGACGTCTCAATCCCATGCATTTGATTAAGTCTGACTTAGTTTCCTCCAGTATGTTCAGTGGCATGGACATATATCCCATCCACTTATTTTAAGCCTTGCATACTGCATGAGTGGTATATATTGCTCAAGTGTGGGAATGCTCATATCCCATCATTTCTCTGCTCTATTATGGTAATCTCCATAATTATCTCAGGTGTCTTGATAAATACAGTGTTAGATTTGGCCCTGACATCTGTTACCAATTATATTAGACTTTTAAAATTCTCATAATGGCATGAGGATGATTAGGCAGATGATGCAAAAAGTGATGAAACAAAGTTAACTTTTTTTTTTTGAAATTAATATTGCAGCAATTGTCTTATCAATTTACCTTCCACAAGGAGGGACTGTAGTAATATTAACTTTTAGGGGACTGTAGTGTGTAATTTAAAATTCTAAATGTGGGTTCTAATCTGTCCCCCCAGTTTGGGGGGGGGTGGAAACTTACTAAAATCACTGATAAACGAGTTTAGGGTTTTTTGTGAGGGTTTATTGAAAGATAGTAAAAGAAAGATTGAGAATAGATTTCCTATAACCTGGTGATCCTAAACTTCCTAAGCTCCCACTTCTGAAGTCAACTGCAACCACAGCCAAGGAAGGCGAGCTCTCTCACCAGCATCCGCTTCCCCCTTCCTGTTCCCCTACCAGAAAGGGGAGGTTCTTCAAGCTGATTGACTAGTGTCATTCAAATTTATTAAGTACATTTAAGTACTAGCCAGATGTGCTTACAATCTAGTTAACTAGAAGTCAGTCAGTAATCTAGTCAGCGGTCAGTCGCCATATCCAATTCAATCAGTTTAAATTAATCTCCATTTGGGCCCCTGAGTATCTGCTAAATCTCATCTATCACATTCCATTATTTTCACAGTAGTAATATTAAGTTTTAAAGGCATGTAGTAGCATTAAGTTTTAGAGAATGTTTCAATTTTTGTTTTATTATATGTTTCATGTGTAACAACTAAGATTTTGAATTCCCTTAGACATGTCTTTAAGAACTCTCATTGTTTGATTTGATTATTGACAAAGCTATTTTAAAGTTGTGTTAAGCTCAATTTTGTAGGAAGGTTTCCTGGCTGATTAGCAGCATCCACACTTCAACCCCTAAAAAGACTTCCATTCCATGACTACACCCAAAGGAGATAGAAGGATTCCCTGGGAGTACAGGAAAGGTAGAAGTGGCATGGGGTAAATTATTTCACATAAAAGAGTCAAGAAAAGGTTTTTACATTGGAGGGGAAGATGGAGGAGGAGTGACTTAACCATCCATACTCTCATCAGAATTGGCTCAAACTGGGAACAGCATAAAGAGTCAATAGAGTTTAGAAATCTCTCTGTCCCTATAGGAAAGTCAGAGCCAGCAGGGATAGGAGAGGGCATGGAGTGGTGGGTGATAGAAGAGAGGGCAGATTGAGGGAGGCAGTAGTCAGAAACAAAATACTTTTGAGGAGAGACAAAGGGAAAGGTGAGAGAGAATGGAAGAAATTGGGGTCTAGGGTGGAAACACATTTATCCATCATAACTCAAAAAAATTGAAGCAAGTTTTTCTAATAAAAGTCTCATTTCTCAAATATATAGAGAAATGAATGAGTCAAATTTACAAAAATAAACATACAAAAAACTAGGAGCCATTTCCATATTCATAAAGGATCACATAATAATGAATTATTTTCTTTTTTTAAAATAATGAATAGCTTTCAGATCAAGTCATCAAAGACATCTATAACCATATAAGAAACCATAAGATTTTCAAAGACCTTTTGATTTCATTATTGGCCTTTTACCTATTTTTCTTGGTGGCTTTTAATTCAGGAGCTTTGACTTTTTCCATCTTCTTCCAAATGTGTGTTTTGATCTTCCTTCTTACCTTAGTAACTTTCTCTAAATTTCTACTGATTGAAGGAAGACAAAGTGAAAGAATTCTGAGGTAGTACCTCATACATTGGATTAGCTAATAGGATAGAAAGTGGGAATGATAAATTTTGGAGGGGTAATGTGATGATAAATGTCGGAATGGATGTGGGAAAAATGAGACATTAATGCACTGTGGGTCACATTGTGAACTTCTTCAACCATACTTCAAAGCAATTTGGAAGTAGTCCTAAAAAGCTTTAAAATTAAAATTACTCTTTTACTTAGCAGTATCACTACTAGGTCTGTATGCAAAATATTTTTTTTAAAAAGGTAAAAGGGCCTATATATATGGAAATATTTACAGCATCTCTTTTCTGATGGCAGGTTGATGGAAACTGGGAGGATGCCTCTAAATTTGTGAAAGGTTGAATGAATTTTCTATGTGATTATGATGTAATACTACTGTGCTATAAGAAATGATGGGCAGGATGCTGTCAGAAACAAAGCTAGAAATACAACTTGAGCTGATGTAAATTGAAATGTAATGTGTATAAAGTACAGTAATGTAAGATGATTAATTGTGAATTACTTAGCTATTCTTAACAATACAAAGATCTGACAATTGTGAATGATATATGATGAAAAATGTTATCCATCCCCAGACAAAGAACTGATGATATCTGAATACAGATTGAACCATACTTTTTTTGTTGTTATTTTTTGGGTGGGCAATGGGTGTTAAGTGACTTGCCCAGGGTCACACTGCTAGAAAGTATAAAGTGTCTGAGTTCGGATTTGAACTCATGTCCTCCTGAATCCTGGGCCTGTGCTTTATCTACTGTGCGAGGTATTTTCCCCCTGAAGTATACAATTTTTACTTTTATTTTTTCTTTGAGTTTTTTGTCTATGTTTTCTTTCAAAACATGACTAATATTGAAATGTGTTTTGCATGAATACACATGTATAACCTATGTCAAATGCTCTGTCCTTTCAATAAGGAAAGGTGGGGAGGAATAAAAGGAGAGAATGTGAAACTCGAACTTTTAAATACAAAAGTTCAAATCATTTTTACATGTCATTGGGGAAAAGAAAATACTAAATCAATATTAAATATTGAAAAATTAGCAAAAAAATTTTATAAGGATCATATGCAAATTGCAATATAACCAGAGAAAGGTGAATAGGACAGTGGGGAAACTAAAAGCTATCTATTAAAATTAGTTAAAAGAATTAGAAAATTTTGGCTTAGGGAAGAGAAAATGTGTTGGGAACATAATCTGTCTTCAAATATTTGAATGACTGAAAAATGGAAAATTGATTCAATCCCTTTTAAGGAACGTCATAGGGTAGTAGTAGGGAAAAAATGAGTGAAATTTATAGGGAGAGTTTTCATCCTGGGATAAAAACTTCCATCAAGTTTTCTGTTCCAAGGACTCAATGTGGCATGTGGTTGACCGTCATTTCTCCAAACCTAAATCAGCAAAAGATGAACTCTGGTAGGATGTGCTATGCTGAAATATTCTTAAACATAACAATAGAATATGTCATTTTTCTGAAGACCAGCTTAGATAAATTCAGAGAGGTTCATCAACAGTAGGCTTGTCCCTAATTGATCAATTATTTTGCCATGACAACCCATGAATATAAATATAATAAAACATAAAAAAGAAAACAGTCCTTTAAAAAATGAAGAAAAGAAAAGAACTTCTTAAAGAGTACATTGGGGGGCAGCTAGGTGGTGCAGTGGATAAAGCACTGGCCCTGGATTCAGGCAGACCTGAGTTCAAATCCAGTCTCAGACACTTGACACTTACTAGCTGTGTGACCCTGGGCAAGTCACTTAACCCTCATTGCCCTGCAAAACAAAAACAAAACAAAACAAAACAAACAAACAAAAAAACCCACACAAAACCAAAAAAAAGTACATTGGCCAGATAATGCTGGATGATGGTTTTAGATGAATATTACTTATATTTTTATGGTAAGCAGAGACAGTTCTACAACTGTTTCAGAGTCTTTCTCTTCTTGCCTACTTTCCTGAAACTTACTAAAGTTCTCTAAGCTAACTGCATATGTTTTCATTTTTTTGATCATAACCTCTCTTACTTGAACTAATCTATTCATATATGTAAGGTATTAGAGTCCCAAAAGGGGTTTTGTATTAGCTAATGCTGGCCATTGTATATGTTTATTCCTAGTAGACTAATCTGTGTGTAGCCTCTGTAACTGCATCCTTGTCTACTAGGGAGGGAAAAGTATTTAGTAAATTTTCTATGTTTGTCCAACTTGGGTTAAGTCTTCTAAAAAATATATGAAATAGATGTACAGCTGTACTGGGGCCTTTGTCAAACCTTGGAGTCTGTTCTGCAATGTGATTAATCAGATGGATGGAAAGGATGGTGGATCTGAATGAAGATGACTTTGGTCTTAGTTGACAAAATTTGTTCCCTTAAGAGGAAAACACCTACTCTCTCCCCTTTCAGGTTATACTCAGGGGGAGGTAGTAAGTAATGGGTACAAAGGAGTCTTTTTTACTCTGTGCAAGTTTTGTCATAAAGAATGATAAGCTATACCACAGTTGGAGCTCAGAGGATTAGAGCAAGGACAAGGGCAGAGAACTCACCAAATAAGGGGGAGGTATGAGTTCAAAGGAATAAATTTCCATTGGAGTCTAGTCTGTTCCCATTGGTACCAAAGAGTCAAATGGCCCACATAGACGTTCAGTCCCACTTCCTACCCATTTTAATGTCTTTTCATTCAGCAGACAATTGTATGCCACAAGGTCAATCATTTCCCCAACTGATGTACATCAAACTAAATTTCTCTACTTAATAGATTTTGAGCTATTTTTCATATGACTATAGATAGATTTTTCACCTGAAAATGTAAGCATATATACCAACACACACAGACAGATACCTACATTCATTTATGTATGCATACATACATACATGTATCTGTATGTATATACAGAAAGACATATACACACATATTTACCCTTTTTTACTTGGGGAAAGAATTGTATTTGCATAAATATCACTCTGTTCTCTCTATTTGATAAATGAGGTCTTTATCAGAGAAATTTACTGTACATACTGTAGAAAGAAGGGTACCTAAATTTGCTTCAGCCTCTCCACGCTCCCCCTCCCCTGGCCTTTGTATTAATATTTATGCTTCAGACTTGAAGTGTCAGATTATGCATGAAATACCCAAGTATTTGTTGTTATCAGCACAAGTTGCAGATCCCTGATTATATAAACATCTCCTTTGCCAGAAACAAAAGGCCATAAATCTTAACTGTTTCCACTAAAACTGTGATTCTGCTGTTTAAATATCCCCTTCCCCATGTTGATGTTGGGGTATCCCTTGAGAGTTCCCCATACGTTCATGTCAGTCTTGCTGAGCAAAAATAAGATGGGATCTAGATAACTGTGTTGTTTGAAATATTGGGGGAAAACCTGTCTCTTTTCTAAGTTTTTGGTTAAATTAGCTGGGGTTTCTAAGATAATGCTGCTTATAAATTAGAGGCTATTGAACCAGTTTTGGCCACAAGCATTTATTAAATCATATTAAATGTTAGTAAAGAGTTGACCACATTTATGGCAACCTGAAAAACCCCTGCACCATACATAACGAGAGAGAGAGAGAGAGAGAGAGAGAGAGAGAGAGAGAGAGCGAGCATATGGCTCCCAAAGTAGAGCTCAGAAGCCCTATATTACCTAGAGCTAGAGAAAGAAGGGAGGGGAGACATGTGGCTACCTCCTTTGGCATCCCAGGCCAAGAGAGTGTAAGCCCTTTGGGGACGAGAGGAGAGGCAGCATTTACACACTTTTCAAAGCTAACTGACTAGCATCATTCAAATCCATTGGTTGATGGGACCTTGGGGTGGTCCAAAAAAAAATGATCAGTACAGGGCTGAGCTCAAAGTGTAGTGAAAGACAAACCATTTGAGGGCAAAGGCTTTCAGCTAGGGAAGGTTTTATTGTATATAACTTAGGGGCTGGCTCTGAGAAAGCAGCCAGAGTTCCAGAGTAGGGAGTAGGGTCACTGAGAGGGTCTCCTCCAAAACCCATTATTAATAATTATTTTCTCACATAAATATGGTTCATTCTGTTTTGGCAGAGGACAGATTTTTCTTCTTGACAGTTGACTGATGCTGAAACCTGAAATAAGACAAGCAAGGTAGAAATGGACTCATTGGCATAGCCATGGTTCAGCTCCTGAACAGGTTCCATCTATGGACAGTGAGTTCCATTCCTTCCTCCCTGTCATTATCCTCCTAAGTCCTGACCAATTCATCTTTATCCTCAGCAACACTGTGTGGGCCTTCTGGAGAACTCTGTTTCTCTCTGGTAAGAATGGAGCATCTAAAGACTGTGATCAAGTCAGCTGTATCACAAAACTGTAAAATGTGCACATGCATTGTAACAAATGGCTAGAATTATAAGTTAGTTTGAACTTATAGGAGCTTCTTTGAGAAATCTAAATTAGATTATCTTAAAGAAAAGTTGAATAAAATGGCAATTATTAGAAATCAAAGAAAGTTTTTCTTTCTCCCTCTCTCTGTTTCCCCCTTCCTCTCTAACTGTGAGCAACGGGGAAATGGGAGGTAGGCAAAGGAAGAAAAATTCAATGCAGCTAAGATTATTTGAGGTATGATTAAGAAAAGGGAGTAGTAATTTTTTAGGCTGTATGTATTTTCATGTGCTAGACAGAATGGCCCCTCTGGAAACATTCAGTAAGGTAGTCAGGGAAAAGTAACCTTTAATATCGGGGGTACTATCTTACAGTTATTGTTCTGTTTGTGTCTCATGTGCATTTATGTGTATGTTTAAAGTTGTGATTCTGTGCACAGACTTTAGAAGGAAAATTTTGTTATTGTTGTTTGATTATTTCTAAGATTCCAGCATACGGCAAACTGTGGTCATGTTAGGGAATGTAGAGGAAAGGCAAAAGGAATCTTTTTGCTCTGACTATATCAGAAACTGACATATCTCTCCCCAGAAATAAGGTAGGAAAGTTAGCTTGGGAAGAGTTGGATATTCCCATACTATAAAATCTGTGCACTTATTATAAAGGGTAGACAAAGTGAAATCTTACCATTACTATATGCATTTTATAAGTTATCAAATTAATTCAAAAACATGTAAATTACTGCAATCAACTGTAAATGGGGAAGACCTTGATATTTTGACCTGAATTTCTTGTTATTCCACAGCCTAAACCATAGTTAAATCAGTGCTTGAATTTATCAGTTGTATAAAATACAATTCTTGAAGTATCTCATTCTTTCAAAATAATAGAAGCATAATCAGACAAAAACAAACTTGTGAAACTGTGATTAAAATTATATGGGATCACCCAAGTTTAGGGAACAGAGCCAGGGTTTATTGTATATTTGTTACTTAGAAATTAGAGGCTAGTACACCAGTTTGGGGCATTAAGCATTTATTAAAGCTTATTAAATATTAGTAAAGAGACAGAGAGCACATGGCTCAGAAAGGAGAGAAGTGAGGAACTATAGAGGGCTGCATCTGCTCCCTCTAAATTACCAGACCAAGAGAATATGAGTGATCTCATAATCTCCAGAGCCCATCCTTACACATTGCTCAAAGCTAATTGGCCAGCATCATTCAAATCTATTGGTTCATTGGACTTGAGGGTGGACCTGGAGCACTACACACTGACATCAGAGTACAGAGGGCAGACCATCTGAGGGGAAAACCTTTCAGGTAGGTGTGGATTTTAATGAGGTACCTTCCATTAGTTAGGAAGGTAGATTTACATTTCCTTTGGAATTTTCCTGATTCTGGATTGGCCCTGCAAAACAAGCCAGAGTTCCTGTGTGTGTGAGGAGCTCTCTGAGTCCTTAAAACACCCTATTATTAATAATTTTCTCACAAAACAAAGATATATATATTAATATTACATGAATCTTTAATCAGCTTTCTGTAAAACATTTGGAATAATTATAATTACATGCCCCACCCAAGTCTTTTGTTATTGGTTATTAAGCATTTTAAAGCAAAACTATTTGTGTGACTTTGAATTTATGGATTAAAAAAAAACATCCACCTAGCATAGGTGCTACTTACATTAAGATAAGATGTGACTTTTCTGTGATGAATTTCTTACTGTTACTCATGTGAGAGTATAGTCAATGCTTTTTATCTATTTTATGTGATCCTTGAGATCTGAATCTACCTGAACTATTGATTATTAGAACTTGTTATTGAAGACCTTATGGGCCCATTAACTGATATTATTCTGAATCTGACTTCATGTAAATTGTTTTTTTGCAGGGCAATGAGGGTTAAGTGACTTGCCCAGGGTCACACAGCTAGTAAGTGTCAAGTGTCTGAGGTCAGATTTGAACTCAGGTCCTCTTGAATCCAGAGCCGGTGCTCTATCCACTGTACCACCTAGCAGCCCCAGACTTCATATAAAATTGACAAGGAATGCCTGACTTGGAGCCAATGATCCATGATAACAGAAATCCTCTGGGGTTTCACATGCATAAAACTCCAGATGGAATTCTCATGGGAAAGACTTGGAGAATGTACTTTGGTAAGAGTTGAGGTAGGATGTTTCTGACTTAATTTGTCCATAAAGACTGGAAAAATATCCCACCTGGTTCACTTTAAGCCTGATTCAATTCAATTGACAATCTATATACATTTTGCTTGGAATTGTCCAGAAGTCAGAGAAACATTATTCCTTTACTGTGTAGCTTTGTCTCTCTTCTATAGCAAATCTTATAACCATGTCATGCAATCAGTATGAACACAATATTAGACCTTCGTCTCTGAGGTTAGTGCTAAAAGATATCAGAGTTACAATGGTAAAGTGCAAGTATAAGATTTTATTTAACCTAAAAATTGTAGTCCTTTAGATATTCTAAATAACTAAAGGAAATAAATATATGTCTTTGTCATTTATTTGTTACTGGTCATATATTTTTGAGTATAAAATAAGGTCTTCAAATGTTTTTAAAATGATACAAGAATAATTGGGTACTGATGTAATTTATATTTTTCATATAGATATTTTATTATTTTCCAGTTACATTTAGAAATAGTTTTCAACATTTGTTTTCATAAGATTTCTAACATCAATTTTTTCTCCTTCCTTCCCCTCCCTCCCCCTGCCCTGACAGCAAGTAAACTGATATAGGTTATATACGTACAATCACATTAAACATATTTCTGCATTAGTCATTTTATGAGAGAAAAATCAGAGCACAAAGGGAAAACCTCAAAAAACAAAAACAAAACAAAAAAAAAACAATAAAAATAGTATGCTTCCATCTGAATCTAGATTCCACAGTTCTTTTTTTTTTTTTTTTTTTTTTTTTTTTGTTAGGCAATTGTGGTTAAGTGGCTTGCCCAGAGTCATACAGCTAATAATTGTTAAGTGTCTGAGGCCAGATTTGAACTCAGGTCCTCCTGAATCCAGGGCAGGTGCTCTATCTACTCACAGTTCTTTTTTCTGGATTTGGAGAGCATTTTCCATCATGAGTCCTTTGGAACTATATTGGACCATTCTATTGCTGAGAAGAATCAAGTCTATCACAGTTGATCAACACATAATGTCATTGATACTGTGTACAATGTTCTCCTGGTTCTGCTCATCTCACTCAGCATAAGTTCATGTAAATCCTTCCAGGTTTCTCTGAAATCCACCTGCTCATCGTTTCTTACAGCACAATAGTATTCCATTACATTCACATACTACAATTTGTTCAGCCATTCCCCAAGTGATGGGAAGCCCCTCAATTTACAATTCCTTGCCACCACAAAAAGAGCAGCTATAAATATTTTTGTATACGTGGGTCCTTTTCCATGATCTGCCTGGGGAAAAGACCTAATAGTAGTATTGCTGGGTCAAAGGGTATGCACAGCTTTATAACCCTTTTGGCATAGTTCCAAACTGCTCTCCAGAATGGTTGGATCAGTTCACAGCTCCACAAACACTACATTAGTGTTCCATTTTTTCCACAACTTCTTCAACATTTATTATTCTCCTTTTTCATCATATTATCCAATGTGATAGGTGTTAGGTGGTACCTGAGAGTTGTTTTCATTTTCTATTCTTTTCTTTTCTTTTTTTTTTTTTTTAGTGAGGCAATTGGGGTTAAGTGACTTGCCCAGGGTCACACAGCTAGTAAGTGTTAAGTGTCTGAGGCCAGATTTGAACTCAGGTACTCCTGACTCCAGGGCTGGTGCTCTATCCATTGTGCTACCTAGCTGCCCCAATTTGCTTTTCTCTAATCAATAGGGATTTAGAGCATTTTTCGTATGGCAAGAGATAGCTTTGATTTCTTCATCAGAAAACTGCCTGTTCATATCCTTTCACCATTTCTCATTAGGGGAATGACTTGGATTCTTATAACTTTGATTTAGTTCCTGATATATTTTAGAAATGAGGGCTTTATCAGAAGTACTGGCTATAAAAATTGTTTCCCAGCTTCCTGTCTCCCTTCGAATTTTGGATGCATTGTTTCTGGTTGTAGAAAAACTTTTTAATTTTATGTAATCCAATTCATCCATTTTGCATTTCATAATATTCTCAATCTCTTGTTTAGTCATAAACTGTTCTCCTTTCCAAAGATCTGAGAGGTAAACTATTCCTTCCTCTCCTAATTTACCTATGGTATCACCTTTTATATCTAAATCATGTACCCATTTTGACCTTATTTTAGTAAAAGGTATAAGATATTGGTCTACACCTAGTTTCTGCCATACTATCTTCTAGTTTTCCCAGCAGTTTTTGTCAAATATCGAGTTCCTATCCCAGAAGGTAGAGTCTTTGGGTTTATCAAACAATATATTACTCAAGTCATTTACTACCATGTCTCCTGTAACTAACCTATTCCATTGATCCACCACTCTATTTCTTAGCCAGTATCAAATAGTTTTGATGACTGTTGCTTTATAGTAAAGCTTCAGATTTGGTACAGCTAGACCACCTTCCTGTGCATTTTTTTTCATTAGTTCCCATGATATTCTTGACCTTTTGTTTTTCCAGATGGATTTTGTTATTATTTTTCTAGCTCTATAAAATAATTTTAAGGTAGTGTGATTGGTATGGCACCGAATAAGTAAATTAATTTAGGTAGAATTATCATTTTTATCATATTAGCTTGGCCTATCCATGAACAATTGATATTTTTCCAGTTATTTAGATCTGATTTGATTTATGTGAAAAGTGTTTTGTAATTGTGTTCATAAAGTTCCTGGGTTTGTCTTGGCAAGTAGGCTCCCAAGTATTTTATATTTTCTACGGTTACTTTAAATGGAATTTCTCTTTCTATTTCTGACTACTGGACTTTGTTGGCCATGTATAGAAATGATGATGATTTATTTGGATTTATTTTATATCTTGCAGTGTTGTTAATTGTTTCAGGTAGTTTTTTTTTTGTTGTTGTTGTTGATTCTCTATGATTCTCTAAGTATACCATCATATAATTTGCAAAGAGTGATAGTTTTGTTTCCTCCTAGCCTATTCTAATTCCTTTAATTCCTTTTCTTCTCTTATTGCTAAAGCTAACATTTCCAGTACAATATTAAGTAATAGAGGTGATAAAGGACATCCCTGTTTCACCCCTGATCTTATTGGGAATGCCTCTAACTTATCTCCTTTACATATAATGCTTGCTGATGGTTTTAGGTAGATACTGCTTTTTATTTTAAGGAAAGTTCCACCTATTCCTATTCTCTCTCATGTTTTTATTAGGAATGGGTGCTGTATTTTGTCTAAAGCTTTCTCTGCATCTATGGAGATAAGCATATTATTTTGGTTAGTTTTCTTATGGATGTGGTTGATTATGTTAATAGTTTTCCTAATGTTGAACCACCCCTGAATTCCTAGTATAAGTCCCACCTGGTCATTGTGTATTATCCTGGTAATCACTTGCTGTAATCTCCTTGCTATTGTCTTATTTAAGATTTTTCCATCAATATTCATTAAGGATATTGGTCTATAATTTTCTTTCTCTGTTTTGGCTCTGACTGTTTTGGGTATCAACACCATATTTGTGTCATAAATGGAATTTGGTAGAACTCCTTCATCTATGTTTCCAAATAATTTGTATTAAATTGGAATTATTTGTTCTTTAAATGTTGGGTAGAATTCACTTGTAAACCCATCTGGCTGTGAAGATTTTTTCTTAGGGAGTTCATTGATGGTTTGTTCAATTTATTTTATTAATATAGGCTTATTTAAGGATTTTATTTACTATTCAGTTAACCTGGGCAGTTTGTATTTTTGTGAATATTTTCCGTTTTATTTTGATTGCTTTGTGGGATTGGTGGACTTTAGTCAGTTCGGATTTTGAGGATGGGGTCTGGAAACTACCCAGCCCCCAGTCCCTATTATTGTTAGATTATTCGGTTCATGTTTTATTCCATTGCTAATAACATAAATCATGTATTATGCTTGCTGACACTGGTATCATCCCTCCCTGCCTACATTCCAAGCCCTTAGTCCTTGTTGTTGTTAACCATGCTGTTGCTACAACACATCTCTTACTCCCTCCTAGTTCTATGACCAGGCAGGAAAGATGTCTCCTGCTAGTACAAACCCCACCCAGATATTTGCATTCCTAAACCCTAGCTCCTGGTACCATCTCTCCCTTATTCTACCTTGCTCCTCCTTACACAGGGGTAATGGTTTCACCCTTTCCCTCTCCCCTTCCCCTATGTCTCAGACATATCCGAGCATGCATCCATACCCTGATCATGAGCTGAACACGCATCCTGGGTAAGATAGGATTAGATATTAGATTGTGAGCTCACCCTGTACACGAGGGGGGCCCCCACTCAAAACTTCCATAAACACACAACTCATGAACCCATTAATACACTCCTCATCTCTTGCATGGGGTCACCCATTCTCATGAGAATAAAATAAATCTGCCTCTGTTTGACTTGGTGGTCTCCTCAAATTATTTGGGTAAACTGAAGCAATTTTGTCCCAAACAATTGTCAAATTTATTGGCATACAGTTGGGCAAAATAGTTACTAATTATTCCTTTAATTTCCACTTCGCTAGTGGTGAAATCACCCCTTATATTGTTCATACTGATGATTTGGTTTTCTTCTTTTTTTCTTTTTTTAAGCAAATTAAGCAATTATAATTGTTATTGGAAAGAATTATTTGCTATTCTATTAATTATTAAAACTCAAGGGGAGCTAGGTGGTGCATTGGATAAAGCATGATCCCTGGATTCAGGAGTAACTGAATTCAAATCTGGCATCAGACACTTGACACTTCCTAGCTGTGTATCCCTGGGCAAGTCACTTAGTACTCATTGCCCCACCAAAAAAAAAAAAAGAATCAGAAACACTTTCAGTTTTATTTTTAAAGAAAAGAATTTTAATGCAATCAGTTTTCTTAGAGCAGGGTAAAGTTTGGAATATTTTGTATGTTACATCAATGGAAAAATCAATTTGCCTTCATTATGTAATATGGAAATATCACCTTTAATTAGAGCATTTCCTATACTACAAATACATTTTATTCTTGACAACTCATTCATTTGATATGTGCTATTTTGAAATTGATTACTTCACTGTCATCCTAAGTCCTTTGCTGCAATTGAAGTTAACTTGGTAACTGTTATTTAAACTCATTTTTGTATCATATATCACATTGTTATGAAAAAGTGTTCTGTAACTTAAGTTTTTATGTGAAGATTTGATCCTTATTTGTTGCTGTTCCCCTGGAAGAAGGCATTGATTAATTGAATTAAAATGGAATTAATTAAAGTGGGATATACATTTGGAGTTCTTAAATATTTAAAAGTTAGAATAGCTAAAGTAAACAATTGAGTAAAATTTTCAGGAAACATTAAAATCAAATTAATATATTATTAGTATATTTGTAACTAGGAAGGGTTTAAGGGCTTTGTTTTCTAAGGTATTTTGAAATATTTGCATGTATCAAGGAATCATTAACTTTTTAGTTTGTTGTTAACAATGTTTATGTAAGGTACAGTTTCAATAAAGACTCAACAACATGAGGTATTTACAACTTAAGTTGTCTACGATTTCAGTAAACCATGAGCCATTAATTTAATTTCTCCTTTATAGATATATTATTAATGAGATAAGATCTATAAGGCTTGAGATGGTTTTTCCAAGAAAATATGTTTCCAGTTTTTAGACAACCACGTGGAACACCTGGAACTTGAAATGAAATGTACTCATTGACTGAACCTGGGTTATGTTTGTCATTTGACACTTATTGTATTACTTTGGTCTTTTGTTTCATGGTATTTGTTTATGGAGTCTCTTGATGACTTGAATGTATATATTCCACTTGCCTGTAGCCTCAGAGCCACTTCACTTTTCATTGTTTCTTGTGCCTCTTTAGAATACTGGTCTTCAGCAAACATGGTTAACTAGTATTAATATTCAGGGGTGCTGACACCCCATCATGGCTAAGCATAGGAGAAAAGAGGATATGTTATTCAAGTAACCAGAAGAATGTATTAGTATGTGGCTGATATATCAGCAATTCATTGTGATAACCAGGAATGGACTCTCTGGAGACTTTCCAGCTCATATCAGCTTATCTACAGAGATGCCCCCCTGCCTTTGTCTTACTGTTTATGCTTGAGGTTGGAAGGGTCAGAATGCAAATGGAATGAGAAACCCAGCACCAGTAACAGATTTCTGATTGTACAAACATCTACTTTACCAGGAAGAAACAACACCATAAATCTGAACTATATATCCTAAAACTGTGATCCTGTTGTACAAATATCCCCTTTCTCTGTTTAATGTTGAATCTTTCTGGATAGTTCCTCATGCATGTATATCCAAATTGCTGAGCAGAATTAAAATGGGTACTTGTCCAGATAACTGTGCTTTACTGTTTCTGTTTTCTATGGAGGGCAGGTTTTTGTTTTTGACAATATTTTTTCCCAGCTTTCTGCTTTCCTATCATGAATTCATTGGTTTTGTTTAAGGAAAAAATTTTAAGTTTAATATAATAACAATTTTGCATAATAATGATCTTTGTCTCTTATTTTGTCCTGAATTCTTCCTTTCCCCATAGAAGTGACAGATAAAATATTCCTTGTACTCCTACTTTGTTCATGTTATCATCTTATATTTCTAACTCATGTAGCCATTTTGACTGCATGTTGGCATACCATTTTGTGTACCTAATGTATTCTACTGATCAACCACTGTATTTCTTATCCAGTACCAGTTTGTTTTGATGTTTATCACTTTATAATAAAGTTTGAGATCTGTCATCACAAGGTAACCTTTGACTTTTAAAAAATTAATTATCTTGATATTCTTGACATTATTCCCTTCCAGATGAAGTTTATTATTCTTCTGTAGCTTTTTAAAAATAATTTCTTTGTAGTTTTATTGGTATGGCAATGAATGAATCAATTAGTTTAGGTAGCATTACCATTTTATTGGTCTATCTGAAAGCCTCCCTGAAAGAGGCATGTGACAGAAGCTGTCTGAGCCAAAACATTTAACTTGGCACTTGCCATTCTAATCCTCTTGTGGCCAGAGGGAGGGAAAGGAGACCAAAGGACTTCTATTCTTTTCTGGTTAAACAATGTGTGGGATAGTCCTCTGAGAATGTCTTAGATCATTTTATTGTTGAGTATAGTTAAGTCTTTTATACATCTTCATCAAAAAACATTGTTGTCTCTGTGCACAATATTCTCTTGGTTCTGCAATCTTCACTATACATCAGTTCATACTAGACTTTCCAGGCCTTTCTGAAATCATCCTACATGTCATTTCTTATAGCTTAATAATATCCCATAAGAATCATTTACCAGAACTTATTTACCCATTACTCAACTGATGGGCATTCCTTTGATTCCCAATATTTATTATATTGGCTTGGCCTGGCCAAAGGCCTCCCTGCAGGAAAAAGCTGCCTGTGACAGAAGCTATCTGAGCCAAAACATTCAATTTGGTACTCCCAGTCCTAATCCAATTGTGGCCAGAGGGAGGGAAAGGAACCCACATGACTTGGACTCTTTTCTAGTTACATAATATGTGGGATTGTTTATCATTTCAATGTCGACAATAACAGTTCCTTTTTAAGTCTCTGTGTTCCCTGTTATGTAATCTCTAGCAATATAAATATGGGAGAAATCCAGGGTCTTGAGTATTTCCCCTCTGTCAGTGGCCAGTGTGTAGGAGCTGAAGGGAATTCAATCAGGGACAGCCAAGATTATTCCATCCAGTTCTCACCTCACTTGTCTTTCCTCCTATTAGCCTGTCCTCTGCTGGCCTTCTCTCAACATTCCTATAACTCCAAGGTTCAAGCCAAAAGTCACCATGAGGCTCTTCTACCTTGTTTTCATGGTGCTCTTTGTGATCTTCTCCTATACTGGCACAGGTAAGGCATACACTGACCAATAAAGAGATAGCACTATGAATGTGGAGGATAAGGTGAGGATGGACCCTCATCAGCTGTCTAGAATAGCTGGTCTTGGGACTAGTCCTGGGATCTCCCTAGCTCTAAAACAGATTAAGGGAAAAGCAGCATCTACTTGAATTAATGAGTTCATGAGGATCAAAAATTTAGATACACAAATGCAGCATTTATGGTTAGTTGGAAGCAGGGCTGGTAGAAAAAAGAACTGAAATATCTCATGCTGAGAGGTTTTTATGTATTTCTAGAACTCTTCAAAAGTATGAAAAATTAGCGGGGCGTGGGGGGCAGCTAGGTGGTACAGTGGATAAAGCACCGTCCCAGGATTCAGGAGTACCTGAGTTCATATCTGGTCTCAGATACTTGACATTTACTAGTTGTGAAACACTGGAGAAGTCACTTAACCCTCACTGCCACTGAAAAAACAAACAAACCAAAAAAAAAAAAAACAAAACAGTATGAAACATTAGGATAGTTTGGTGTAGGACAGGTCCAATATGTTTTCAACATCACACCAGCTGTAGTTTCTGACATAGAAAGGGGCTGAGATGTCACCTAGTATAGCCCCAACCCTATCGATGAGAAAATTGAGGTCACTGACCAATGGATATATGAAAAGTAAGGTGAGTTGCAGAGCTAGAATTTATACTGAGAGCTCATGCACCCAAATGGAGGGAGAAAGTTCAGAACTTTTTCTGCTCTATCAGGAGGTACTATATCAGTTTTGTATATGAATCCCTATTACTGTGCAAACACTTTGTTATTCAATGATTTATAATACCTTTTGTTTCCTTCATCCCATGCCTTACAAAAGACTTCTATCAGTTCCTTTATTCTCCTTATTCCTTACTAGACCTAGCAGGAAAATATTCCTTCCAAATAGTATTTTTATGTCCCCCAAAATGAGAATTTTCACACTGCCCCAGTTCCTTTCTACCTATTAATCTTTTCTTTTTCTTGACAGCCTTACCACCAGGATGTTTATGAAAGTATATTAAGATGCAACAGGTTATATTTGAAGGCATACAGCTTGTGTTAGGAGGCACAAAACCTGGGTTTAGGTCCTTACCATGCTATGTGCTTATGTGACCTTAAGGAATTCCCCTTTTTTCTATTATCCTCAGTTTCCTTAACTATAAAATGAAAGAGATTAATTTAGATAATTGATAAGATCTATTCCTTATCCAAATATTCTGTTTTTCTCTCCTCTGCATAAAATCCATTTCTACTGACAAAGGGTCTATTTTTCTTTCTTTCTTTTCTTTTCTTTCTTTTCTTTTCTTTTTTTTTGGTGAGGCAATTGGGGGTTAAATGACATGCCCAGGGTCACACAGCTAGTAAGTGTCAAGTGTCTGAGGTTGGATTTGAACTCAGGTACTCCTGATTCTAGGGCCGGCACTCTATCTACTACACCACCTAGGTGCCCTAAGGGTCTATTTTTCTTGAGTTTTATCAACCAGGAATCTAGCTGAGCCTCTTTTGATATTTAGCAGTCATAGCTCACATGTATGTAACTGTTTTTCTACTCCTTTGTGCCATTTTACAAATGGGGAAACTGAGGTAAATCAAGATTAAGTGGCTTATCCCAGACCACACAGCTAAAACATTTTTTCTATGGCCATATTTGAGTTCTGGCCTTCTGGATTTAAGGTCCAGCACTGTCTAAAAGTTTTCAGAGTGATGCCAGTTTACTGAATAGGAGTGAGACAGAGTAAGATATGTGCTAAACGAATGAAAGCACATTGATCAAGTCTCTATCTGTATTTCATTCTCTTTATAATTTTGGATATCAGTTTAGTGCAAATAAGATAATTCTCATCTCATAAAGAATTTTTTTTTTGGTGGAGCAATGAGGGTTAAGTGGCTTGCCCAGGGTCACACAGCTAGTAATTGTCAAGTGTCTGAGGTCGGATTTGAACTCAGGTCCTCCTAAATCCAGGGCCGGTGCTTTATCTACTATACCACTTAGCTGCCCCCTATCTCATAAAGAATCAAATAAGTGTTCAAAGAGGTGAGATGATTTTTATAGGATAAACTGTTTACTGTTTTTTTAGAACAAACTTGCTAGGAGTGGATATCAAAACCAGGATTTTTTTATTATATCATATTACCTCATTTATCAAAGGTCAATTAAAACAAATAAAATAATTGAATGAACTCTCTAATATATGATTCTCATTATAATGGAACAGGCCATTTTCTATGGGTCATAAAGAAAGATTCTAAAACATGTTTTTCTTCTTTTAATAGGGTATGGTGAGTTCATTGATTCTAAGAAGTGTCGATCAATAAAAGGCGTATGTGGAATAGGAAGGTGTATACCTCCATATTGGAAAATGGGAACCTGCCTTTCAGGGTTTCAAAATTGTTGTTGGCTTGTTGAAAAATCATAAGAAAGTATATGGCAAAGAATTGGAAATTGAGAGAAGTTCCATCAATTGAGGAATGCCTGAACAAGTTGTTGTATGTTAATATAAAGAAATATTATTTTATTTTAAGATATGAAAAGCAGGTAGATTTCAGGAAAATCTGGACAGACTAGCATGAACTGATGATGACTGAAATGATTCGAACTAGGAGAACATTGTAACAGTAACATTGTGTGATCAACTGTGATAGACTTAGTTCTTCTCAGCAATACAATGATCTAAAACATTTCCAAAAGATTTATGATGGAAAATGCTCTACACATCAAAAAATCTTTGTTTCTGGATTCAGAAAAAAATTACAGAATTTAAATAATCTTGAAAGTACTCTTTTCTCTTATGTGTCATTGTCCATTTAAGAAAGGGGCAGGGGGCGGCTAGGTGGCACAGTGGATAAAGCACCGGCCTTGGATTCAGGAGTACCTGAGTTCAAATCCGACCTCAGACACTTGACACTTACTAGCTGTGTGACCCTGGGCAAGTCACTTAACCCCCATTGCCCTGCAAAAAAAAAAAAAGAAAGGGGCAAATGCAGAGGTAAAATTTTACAACACTAGATGTGTAGTACAAGATAAAGAAGAGATCACCTTATTCTGATTAACTGAATGAATACTCCAAAGGTCTGGACTAGAGTGATGGATTTGTCAACACTCCCAGCTTCCATGATGCCCAATAAAATCTTCATCTTTGAGCTGTTTACCTATAATGCTATGGGTCCTAATAATTAGGCTTTCTTATACACAGTTATGGGTGTAATTGCCATGGTAAGTAGAAATCCGCTGGACCATTGTCAAGGACAAAAAGGCCACCAAAAGAAGAAAAAAAGTCCAGGGCAAGGTAGGGTCTTACATACAAGAGAAACAAAATAGGGTATAAAAATAACTACTGCTATAGCAGATATTGCAACAAAATACTTCTAGGGCCAGATGGTGCCACAATATTTGCCATCTCCTATACGCTTAGCTATTTCAAATCTACAATATGTATTTTCAATAGATGAAGCCTGACACATGACAAACATTGCAAAAGTTAGAGCAAGCATCATTCTCTGAGCTCCCATAAGGGGGCCTGGTTCAGGATGAGTAAAAAGACAGTAAATAAAATAGTGTGCAAATATATGTCTTAAAATAAGAGGTTAACTATAGTGAGCCGACTACCCTGGTGTTACACCACAGTGGGTCCTGTTCTTACTTGGCTTAACAGATTTCCTTGAAAGAAAAATAGCCTGAAATAATGCTATAAGACAGAGAAGAAAAAACATAGGGGTTTTATGAAGCATCTTCTCCAGTTTGTTCCCCTTGTTAGGCCTAAGCAGCCTCAGTGCAAAAGCAATGAATCCAAGAGCCTGTCCATTCTATTTTTTATTTTGTTTGTATTGTGGGGATCAACTTTTAATTGGGGAGTGTTAGCTAAGCAGCTTGCCACAATATTGGGGTGAGGAAGGAGACAATCAGCCTCCCTAAAAACAAAGCAGGATTTATTTAACAAGAATGAACTTTAAAAAAAAAAACACAAACAGGATCAGTAAGATCAAGGGAAAGGAAATAAAATGGGGAAAAGGGAAATTACCTGAATAACACCACCACCCAGAAATCAGCTGAGAACACATAGCAATGTCCTGTCACCTTCCAGATTCAAGCTAGAATGGCGAATCTCCTCCCTTCTTCCCAGCAGACCCCAGACAGCCCCCAGCCAATTGGCTGGCTGCTCTGACAGTTACATGGACTGCCTCACTAGACTTCCAATCATTATCATTTTGCCAGGCCCATGTAGGCATTAGCGAGTGGTGATGACATGAGGTGCCAGCGCCATGGTGATGGCTACAACCAGTGGTTGGAGCACGGTGACATTTGTTGAGCCCCAGAGGCCAGTGCACATGCCAAAGATTTTTTAAAAATTCTAGCCAAAAGATGGGGTCATAAATACCTCAAATAACAATTAATTCTTTACATTATTTTACCTTTTTATTTGCATGCCCAAGCCATTGGTCTCCTCTTCTCTATTTTATTCATGTAGGGATTTAGAGATATAAAATTTCCCCAAAGAACTGCTTTGGCTACATCCCATAAGTTTTGGTATGTTGTATCATTATTGTCATTCTCTTGAATGAAATTACTCATTGTTTCTATGATTTGTTGTTTGACCCACTCATACTTTAGGATGAGATTATTTAGTTTCCAATTATTTTTTGGTCTAATTTTCCATGGGCCTTCATTACACATCATTTTCATTGCATCATGATCTAGAAATGATGCATTTATTATTTCTGCCTTTCTGCATTTAACTGTGAGGTTTTTTTGCCCTAATATATGTTTAATATTTGTGTAGGTGCAATAGACCCCTGAGAAAAAAGTTTATTCTTTTCTATTCCCATTCAGTTGTCTCCAGGTGTCTATCATATTTGTTTTTTCTAAAATTCTCTTCACGTTATCTTTTTTGTGATTTTTTGCAGTTACATATATCTGGTTCTGAGAGTGGGATGCTGAGGTCCCCAACAGCTATAGCCCAGATATCATCTTTCAATAAATTATAAAGGACTACTACCCTGATATTATAGAGTCATAGAGTCAAACAGAAATTGAAAGAATCCACAAATCAACTCCTGCAGGAGATACAAAAATGAAACCTCCCAGGAATATTATAGCCAAATTCCAAAGCTCCAAGTTTAAAGAGATAATATTGCAAGCAGCCAGAAAAAAAAAACACAATTCAAAACACAAGATTTAGCAGCTTCTACTTTAAAGAATTGAAGTGCTTGGAATATGATTTTCTGGAGTGCAATGGGGTTAGATTACAACCAATAACCTGGCAAAACTGCATATAATCCTTGAAGAGAATAATGGATATTCAATGAAGTATGGAATTTCCAAGTATTTCTGATGAAAAGATCAGAGCTGAATAGAAAATTTCACTCTCAAATATAAGATTCATACTATTAGGACAGTTTGGGGTATATATAGATAGAGTACACAGATGTGAATTGAATATGAAGGGATATATTTTTTAAAAATAAAATCAAAATGGGGGCAGCTAGGTGGCACAGTGGATAGAGCACTGGCCCTGGATTCAGGAGGACCTGAGTTCAAATCTGGCCTCAGACACTTGTCACTTAGTAGTTATGTGACTCTGGGCAAGCCACTTCACCCTCATTGCCCCTCAAAAAAAATTAAAAAGTTAGAAATAAGAATGTACTGGGAAGACAAGAAAGGGACAAGTGACATGGGGTAAAATATCTCACATACAAGAGGTGAGAAAAAGCTTTTACATTGGAGGGGAAGATGGAGGAGATGTGAGTTAACCTAACTCTCATCAGAATTGGCTCAAAGAGGGAATAGCCTAGAGAGTCAATCAAGTATAGAAATCTCTCTTCCCCTGCAGGAAAATTAGAGGCAAAGGGGATAATAGAAGGGCTTCAGGGTGATAGAAGAGAGTGCATATTGAGAGAGGTGGTAGTTAGAAGCAAAATACTTTTGAGGAGAACCAAGGGAAAGAAGAGAGAGAATAGAATGAATAGTGATATATGATGGAAGGAAACACATTTATTAATCATAACTGAAACAAAAATTGAAGCAACATTTTCTAATAAAAGCCTCATTTCTCAAATAGAAAAATCTATTGAATTTAGAAAAAAATAGGGGCTGCTATCCAAATGATCAATGATCAAATAATAATGAATAATTTTAAGACCAAGGAATCAAAGATATCTATAACCATATAAGAATTCATATGATTTCCAAAGCCCTTTTTAATCCCTTTAATGGCCTTAGATCAATTTTTCTTGGTGGTTTTGAATTCAGGAGCTTTGATTTTTCTATCTTCTTCCAAGTATATGTTTTGATCTTCCTTGTCACCTTAGTAACTTTCTCTAAATTTCTACTGATTGGAGTAAGGCAAATGGAAAGAATTCCAAGGCCCTACCTCAAACATATTAGATTAGCTAATAGGACAGAAAGGGGGAATAATAAATTTTGGAGTGTGAATGTGATGATAAATGTTGGAGGTGATGTGGAAACAATTAGACTTTGATGCATTGTGGGTCATGTTATGAACTGATTCTGATGTGGAAAATCACACGTAGCCCCTGACCTAGGTCTGTCTCAGACAGGCTCTGGCCTTGAATCCCAGCTGCAGCAACAGGCCTCCTTTGTATAATAACCACTGACCTCAATTTTATATATTTTGCTATCCTGTTATGATGACTAAACCACTAGGACTATTATGCATCCTTTGTTTGGTAACTACTGACCTCATCCTTATTTGATACTCCTATATGTATCTTGCTGATGATGCCAATATACCACACCTACTATTTCTGTATATAAGTAGGTGGGCTACAAGACTCAGGGTGCATTGTTGGAGAGTTTACCACCCCTAGGGACCACAAATAATAAACTCTTTCTCCACCTCAAGTACCTGGCTAAGAATTTTCTGTGTCAATTATGCTGTAACATTTGGCATGTTGCCCAGGGGAACCTCAACCACCCTGGCCCATTGTGCCACCTGTTCAGGCCTCATGGACTCTTGGAGAGCCCTGCCATGGACAGGAAGGTATCACCTGAATTGTTTTCAGGACCCTTTCTGGACGGGGCCTTCTGAAGCAGCCTACCATGGTGTAAACTTGGTATCTGGACTCATTAGAGGTGTAGAAGATGGAGACTGAGACTGGGACTACTGGGAAGGTAAGGCCGGGGCCCCACTTGAAAGACCTGCCCCTACTGGATGGAAGGAGGGTCTGATTAACCCTTGTAAGGAAAAAGGATTGGGAGGGAACTGTTTTAAACTTGGAAAGAGGGTGATGAATGGGTTACATGAAGTGAGACACAGCTGTGTGGAGGGCAATAGTCACTGAGAGAGGAAATGCATGCCAAAAAAGAATAAGATTCTGAATGGATACTCAGAGAGCCTGTGAAGGCCAGCATGTTTTAACTTTAAGCTGGTTATCTGATAAATTTCTAATATAGCTGTGGAGGTCCTTGGATAAAGGGGAGGCAAATTTGGTTTTGCGGGGGTTTATGGTGATGATTATAAATACACAGCTGAGGGAATGGAGCCAAGAGAACAGAGAGAAGCCGGCAAGTTGTTTGAGCTCTCCTTCGGTTCCCTCAAAAAGAACATTAAACCAAGCCTCTAAATGGATTCTGAAGCTACAGAACCTACAATAAGACAGAGAGACACAATCTTCCAACCTGACATAATTTAGAAGACTTAAGGAAAGGTCAGTCTCACTCAGGCAAAAGGGGAACACAATGCAGCTCATAGCACAGTACAGCATAGAGGGGTTCTGTGAAAATCAACAGGCTGCTCTTGGCCACGGCAGAGCAATTGAGGCCTCTTGATACTGGCTCAGCAAACTGGTGGCACAGCAGGCAAGTTGTGAGATCTACCAGCACCAGCTGAGAGGTCAGCCTGCCAGCTAGATGGCCACCCAAAGGACAGGCATGACTAGACCTGGCCATCCAAGGGCACTGAGAGCAAGCACAGGGAGCAAGCCCAGGGCAGTGAGAAATCCACAAGGAATAGAGGTCTCAGAGTAGAAAGCCAGTGATACGTCCTTTATCTCCCAGTACAAGAAACTTGAAACAGTGACCATGATGCCCCAGGAGCAGACCTCAACTTAAAAAAAAAAGCTGCAATATTAGTAAGAAACAAATAAGAGCTCTTACCATAGAAAGCATCTGTGTCGACAGGGAAGAACTGAACACAAACTTGGATGAGGACAATGGCCTCACATTGCCTACATGTGAAACCTCAAGAGCAAAGATGAATTGGTCTCAAAACCAAAAATCGTTCTTGGAAGAGCTCAAAAAGGATTGAGAGGGTAGAAGAAAAAAATGGGGAGAGGAATGAAAGCAACACAAGAAAATTATGAAAAAAGAATAAGCAGTTTGGAAAAGGAAGCACAAAAATTGACTGAAGAAAACAATGCCTTAAAAATTCAAATTGGACAGTTGGAAGCTAATGACTCCATGAGACACCAAGAATCAGTCAAACAGAATCAAAAGAATGAAAAAATAGAAGAAAAACCTCATTGGAAAGACAACTGACCATACATATTCCAGGAAATTTTCTGGAACTGCCTGATATTATATAATCAGCCAATAAAATCATTGAATAAATCCACCAACCAGATCCTGAAAGATACCCCCAAAAGAAAACTTCGATCAATATTGTAGCAAAATTCCAGAATTATAAGATGAAGGAGAAAATACTCCAAGATGCCAGAAAGAAGTAATTTAAATATCATGTAGCCACAGTCAAGATTACATGGGACCAGGTAGCTTCAACATTAAAGGATCCCAAAGCTTGAAATATGATGTTCTGAAAGGCAAAGAAGCTTGGATAGGAGCCAAGAATCTATTACCAATGTTAAGGGCTAAAATTCTAGCTAGTCTGTCTAAAATAATTAATGAGTGGTCACCAATAAATTATAAGCTTTAGCAAGAGTTAGACTTTTAAGCATTTATTAAGGAGAATAAGAATTTGGTAAAGAGAAACAGAAAGGCCTACATTCATCTATCTATTAAAGGGAGAGCGCATTTCTAGCTCCGCTCTCCACCAGAGTCCACAGGAAAGAGAGTGAGTCAGAGCGCCAGGTTCCCCCTTCTTCCTCCCAGTAGCAAACGCCACTTCCTGACACCAAAGAAAAGACACATGTTCTTGCCCTCAGAGACCTTCACCTCTTGGCACAGCTTTTCTACAGTAAGTCTCCAGCAGGTGGCGTCATTCCAATCGTTACAGTCCCCACTTTGGTTCTTCAAGAAACAGGCTGTTTCCTTGATGAAACAGTCAAAAAAGCCAAAATATAATAACCTATGCTAACTAACAATATGTTAATAACAATATAGAAAAGGGAGAGAGGAAGGCTTTGTCCAGAGGGGTGGTTTTTTTGTCCTCATGAACTGGCACTTTGACATTAGTCTTGCAAAGGAAGGGTCTCTGCAGAGAGTACATGTTACAGATGGTATATATTATAACAGAAAGAGAAAAGAAAATAAACAACAACAAAACAAAACTGTTCATTTAAAGTCTTTGAAAGTCTTTTCTCAGATGTCCTCTAGGTGTAGTCGTGGAATGGAAGTCTTTTCAGAGGTTGATGTGTGGATGCTGGTAATAAGCCAGGATTCTTTCCTACAAAACTGAGCTTAACACAACTTTAAAATAGCTTTGCCAATAATCAAATCAAACAATGAAAGTTCTCAAAAACATGTCTAAGGGAATTCAGAATCTTAGTTGTTACACATGAAACATATAATAAAACAAAAATTGAAATATTCTTTAAAATTAATATTACTATAGTCCCCCCTTATGGAGGGTAAATTAAGAAGACAATTGCTGCAATATTAATTTTTGAAAATAATTTTTATCTTTGTTCCATCGCTTTTTGAATCATCTGCCTAATTATCCTCATGCCATTATGAGAAATTAAAAAATCTAATATAATTGGTAACAGGTGTCAAGGCCAAATTCAACACTGTATTTATCATGACACCTGAGATAATTATGGGGGTTACCATAAAAGAACAGAGAAATGATGGGATATGAGCATTCCCACACTTGAGCAATATATACTGCCCATGCAGTATGCCAGGCTTAAAATAGGTGGGTGGAATATATGTCCATACCACCAAACATATTGGAGGAAACTGAGTGAGACTTAATCAGATGCATGGGATTGAGATGTCCATGGCATCAGGCATATAGGAGGGGGTATGGAAGCCAGGTGAAGAATGAGATGGGTGGGATCAAAGCTTCCAGCTATCTGTACAGTATTGTGTGGAAAAATAAAATAAAATATTAAACCAAGAGAATCCAACCTCAACATTTGTCAAAAGCCATTCCCTCAGCCATACCTTGACTTCATGCATGTCTCCCCTCATGTAACAGTTCAATGTCTGCTCTTGCATGTATTCCTCTTGTGATTGGATGGCATCTTGGCCAAATGGCATCTTATAACTCAGAATAAAGGCAATTAATGTCTTAAATGATAAGTTCCCATAATCCAAGTCTCGTATGGATTTAAAAATTGAGGATAATAAATGATTGCAAAAAGTGTGAATACATCTTGACTTAGAATATAATATATGATTATGCAACAATTTCAAATAATACCCCTTTTTTACTTAGTATACAATTACTTTTGTGAAAAATCAGAACATATTTAAATACAAGTTAAAGCACAACACAATCTCAAAGAAAACTTTAAAAAAAAAGAATATTTTTACAAATGTTCCCCTCTTTTTATTTTTTTGGAATATGCTTATCAAAAAAAATACTTCTAGAATAAATTTACACTTGCCATGGCAACCAGTTTGCCAGCGAAATACTTTAAAGAGTTTGATCAAATAATCAGTTGAGAGAAAAAAAAATAACAAAAACAAACAACTCAGAATATGGGAGCACAATACTCCCAGAATTAACATTGTATTATGAAATCAAAACCTTCTTGCAATGTTTCAAAATTAGATAGATGAATGAATAGAAGAAAATACACATGGAACAATAAAAAACAATGAAATTCAAACTAGGGAAATCTAAATGAATATGAACTTAATATTAATAAGATTATTATAAAATATAAACTTGATCACATGACAATAAAAAGCTTTTACAAATATTCTCTTTTTCCTAAGTATGAAACACAATCTCAAAAGCATGAAAATCTCTGAAAATAAACCCATACCATTAATTTCAAAATGTAGATGTAATAGAATAGAAATCCTATGTAACCTCTGAACTGATACTATTAACTCAGAATGAATTCAGAACACTTTTGATTCCGATATCTAAAATCCCCAAATACTCATATCAATGCCTTGCTGCTTACTTCTACATTTCCATAAAATATATACCCTTCCATGGCAAAAGAATCTGAGTCTTGAACTATTCAGCTTAAGTTTTTCTTCTTTAACCCCTCTATATTGTCTGTCTGTCCTTTCATAATACAAATGCTTTAGAAGGTTACTAATTAAAGACAAAAGCAGATTAGCAAAATTATGAACAAAACAAGCATATCTGGAATTTAAAGTGTTTTCTGAAAATGCTGTGCCATGAGGTGAAGGTCTCTGAGGGCAAGAACATGTGTCTTTTCTTTGGTGTCAGGAAGTGGCGTTTGCTACTGGGAGGAAGAAGGGGGAACCTGGCGCTCTGACTCACTCTCTTTCCTGTGGACTCTGGTGGAGAGCGGAGCTAGAAATGCGCTCTCCCTTTAATAGATAGATGAATGTAGGCCTTTCTGTCTCTCTTTACCAAATTCTTATTCTCCTTAATAAATGCTTAAAAGTCTAACTCTTGCTAAAGCTTATAATTTATTGGTGACCACTCATTAATTATTTTAGACAGACTAGCTAGAATTTTAGCCCTTAACAGATGGCAACCATGAAGGGACCTTCACCTCATGCCACAGCTTTTCTACAGTAAGTCTCCAGCAGGTGGCATCATTCTAATTGTTATACCAAGCAAAACTGTGTGTTCTCTTTCAGGGTAAAAGATGAACATTGAATGAAATAGGGCACTTTTAAGGTTTCCTGACCAAAAGATCAGATCTGAATAGAAAATCAATCTTAACATATAAGACACAAGAGAAGTTTATAAAGGTAAAGAGGGTAAAAACAGTCCTTAAGGTTAAACTATTTACATCCCTACATGAGAAAATAATACATACAACTCTTGAAAACTGTATATATATATATATATATATATATGGGCAGACAAAGAGATTATACACAGAGGGTATAAATAGACATTTTCTTTGATGTGATGACATAAAGCAAATTAAGAGGTTAAAAAAGGAGTTTATGGGGAGCAGAGGAAAGGGGAGGTGGAATGGGGTGAATTACATCATAAGAAGTGGTGAAAAAACCTATTACAATAGAGGGAAAGAAGGAAGGGGTGAACATTGGTTCAACCTTACTCTTACTAGATTTGATTCAAAGTGGGAATAACATATACATTCATTTGGATAAAGATACTTAGCTTATTCTTTAAGGAACGAAAAGGGTAAGGGGAAAAGGGGGGCTGATAGAAGGGAGAACAGAAGCAAGGGATAAAAGGGTAAAACAAAGGGAGGGGCTGATAAAAGGGCTGGCAGATTGGGGGAGGCAAGGGTAAGAAGCAAAACTTTGATGAGGAGGAATAGGGTGAAAAAAGGTGGGGGGAAGTACAAAGGGGTAAATAGAATGGAGGGAAATAGACACTTAGTAATAATAACTGTGAATGTGAATGGGATGAACTCCACCATAAAATGGAAGCAAATAGCAGAGTTGATTAAAAAACAGAATCCTACAATATGCTGTTTACAAGAAACACATTTGAAGCAGGGAGATACAGAGTAAAGGTAAAAGGTTGGAGCAGAATATATTATGCATCAGCTGATGTAAAAAAATCAGGGTTAGCAATACTTATCTCAGAAAAAGCAAAGACAAAAGTAGATCCAATTAAAAGAGACAAGGAAGGAAACTACATCTTGCTAAAAGGTACTATAGACAATAAAGTAATAACAAAATTAAATATGTATGTTCCAAGTAGGATAGCATTCAAATCCTTAGAGAAGTTAAATGAGTTATAAGAGGAAATGAACAGCAAAACTATACTTGTGGGGGATTTGAATCTTCCCCTCCAGGACTTGATAAATCTAGCCACAAAATAAATAAGAAAGAAGTTAAATAGGTAAATAGAATATTAGAAAAGTTAGATATGATAGATGTCTGGAGAAAATTGAATGGGGATAGAAAGGAATATACCTTTTTCTCAGCTATACATGGCATATATAAAAAAAATTGAACATGTAGTAGGGCACAAAAAACTCATAGTCAAATGTATAAAGGCAGAAATTGTAAATGCAACCTTCTCACATAATGATGCAATAAAAATAAGATGTCATAAAGAGCCATGAAAAGGTAGACTGAAAATTAATTGGAAAGCAAATAATTTCATTCTAAAGAATGAGTCAGACTACAAATCATAGAAACCATCAAAAACTTCATCCACAAGAATGACAATAATGAGACAACATAACAAAACTTATGAGATGCAGCCAGAACAGTGCTTAGGGGAAATTTTATGTCTCCAAATGGACACATCAATAAAAAAGAAAGAGGAGATCAATGAACTGGGCATGCAACTTAAAAAGCTAGAAAAAGAACAAATTAAAAATTCACAATTAAATCCTAAATTAGAGATCCTGAAAATTAAAGAAATTAATAAAATTGAAATCAAGAAAAATATAGAATTAATCAATAAAACAAAGAGCTGGTTTCATGAAAAAACAATAAAATAGATAAACCATTGTTTAATTTGATTAAAAAAAGAAAATATGAATAGCTCATGGATAGGCTGAGGAAATATCATAAAAATGACAATTCTACCTAAATTAATTTACCAATTCATTGCCATACCAATGAGACTACCTAAAAATTATTTTATAAGGCTAGAAAAAATAATAACAAAATTCTTCTGGAAAAACAAAAGGTCAAGAATATCAAAGCAACTAAAGTAAAAAAATGCATAGGAAGGTTGGCTAGCTCTACCAAATTTGAAGCTATACTATAAAGCAGAAGCCATCACAACTATTTGGTACTGACTAAGAATTAGAGTGGAGGATCAATGGAATAGGTTAGGCACAGGAGACACAGTAGTAAATGGCTTCAGTAATGTACTGTTTGATAAACCCAAAGACTCCAGTTTCTGGAATAGGAACTCAATATTTGACAGAAACTGCTAGGAAAACTTGAAGATGGTAAGGCAGAAACTAGGCATACACCAACATCTTAAAGCTTATACTAAAATAAGGTCAAAATGGGTACATGACTTAGACATAAAAGGTGATGCCATAGGTAAATGAAGAGAGGAAGGAATAATTTACCTCTCAGATCTTTGGAAAGGAGAACAGTTTATGACCAAACAAGAGATAGAGAATAATTTGAAATACAAAATGGATGATTTTGATTACATGAAATTAAAAGGTGTTTTTTTTTCACAAATAGAAGCAATACATCCAAAAATTAGAAGGGAGACAGAAAACTGGGAAACAATTTTTATAGCTAGTATTTCTGATAAAGCCCTCATTTCTAAAATATATCAGGAACTAAATCAAAGTTATAAGAATCCAAGTCATTCCCCAAATGAGAAATTGTGAAAGGATATGAACAGACAGTTTTCTGAGGAAGAAATCAAAGCATTCCATTGCCATATGAAAAAATGCTCTAAATCACTATTGATTAGAGAAAAGCAAATTAAAACAACTCTCAGGTACCACCTGACACCTATCAGATTGGCTATCATGACAAAAAAGGAAAATAATAATGTTGGAGAAGTTGTGGAAAAAATGGAACACTAATGTATTATTGGTGGAGCTGTGAACTGATCCAACCATTCTGGAGGTCAGTTTGGCACTATTTCCAAAGGGTTATATTGCTGTGCATACCCTTTGAACCAGCAATACCACTATTAGTTCTTTTTTCCCAGGGAGATCATGGAAAAGGCAAAAGGACCCACATGCACAAAAATATTTAGAGCTGCTCTTTTTGTGGTGGCAAGGTATTAGAAATTGAGGGGTTGCCCATCAATTGGGGAATGGCTAAACAAGTTGTGTTATATGAATGTAATGGAATACTATTGTGCTGTAAGAAACGATGAGCAGGCAGATTTCAGAGAAACCTGGAAGGACTTACATGAACTAATGCTGAGTGAGATGAGCAGAACCAGGAGAACATTGTACACAGTATCACCAACATTATGTGTTGATCAACTGTGATAGACTTTATTCTTCTCAGCAATACAATTGTCCAAGATAGTTCCAAATACTGATGATGGAAGATGTTCTCCAAATAGAGAAAAAAAGAGGACTGTTTTATCTAGATTGCAGATTGAACCCTACTATTTCTTTTGTTTTTGTTGTTTTTTTTTCTTTTTGAGGTTTTTCCTTTTTGCTCTCATTCTTCTCTCATAACATGACTAAAGCAGAAATAGGTTTAATGTGATTGTACATATAGAACCTGTTTTAGATTACCTGCTATCTTGTGGATGAGGAAGGATGTGAGGGAGGGAGAAAACTTTGAACCTAGAAATCTTATAAAAATAAATGTTGAAAACTATCTTTAAATGTAACTGGAAAATAATAAAATATTTATATAAAATCAATTGAAAGAGGTAGAAGAAAATGGGGAGAGAAATGAAAGCAACACAAGAACATTATGAAAAAGAATTAGCAGTTTGGAAAAAGAAGCACAAAGATTGACTGCAGAAAATAATTCCTTAAAAAAATTATTTGGCCAAATGGAAAAGGAGGTGAATAATCTGATCAAAGAAAACAATGACTTAAAAATTCAAATTGGAGAGTTGGAAGTTAATAACTCCATGAGACACCAGGAATCAGTCAAACTGAATCAAAAGAATGAAAAATAGAAGAAAATATGGAATATATTATTGGAAAGACAATTGACCTGGAAAATAGATCCAGATAGACAATTTTAAAATTATTGGACTGTCTGAAAGCCATGGTCAGAAAAAGAGTCTAGATACCATACATATTCCAAGAAATTTTTAAGGAGAACTTCCCTGATATTATAGAATCAAAGGATAAAATCTTCATTGAAAGAATTCACCAAGGGCAGCTAGGTACCCCAGTGGTTAAAGCACTGGCTCTGGAATCAGGAGGACCTGAGTTCAAATTTGACCTCAGACACTTGACACTTAATTAGCTGTGTGACCCTGGGCAAGTCACTTAACCCTTATTTCCCTGTCCCCCCAAAAAAACAAATCAAAACAAACAACAAAAAACCCCATGGGTTTAAAAAAAATAAATAAAAAATAAAACAAAAAAAGAATTCAACAAACACCTCCTGAAAAAGACCCAAAAAAGAAAACACCAGGGAATATTGTAGCCAAATTCCAGACTTATCAGGTGAAGGAGAAATTAATCCAAGAATTCAGAAAATATCAATTTAAATATCATGGAGCCACAGTCAGGGTTGCAGAGAACATGGGATCTTCAACATTAAAGGATCCCAAGGCTTGGAGTGTGATATTCTCAAAGGCAAAGAGCTTGGATTGCAGACAAGAATCTATTACCCAGCAAAACTGATCATTGTCTTTCAGGGGAAAAGTTGGACATTCAATGAAATAGGGGACTTTCAAGGTTTCTTGATGAAAAGACCAGAAATGAATAGAAAATCGATCTTAACATACAAGACTCAAAAGAAGTTTAAAAAGGTAAACCGGGGGAAAAATTCATTCAATAAGGGTAAACTGTTTACATCCCTACATGGGAAAATAATACATATAACTTTTGATAACTGTATCTCTATTTGGACAGACAGAAGGATTATACACAGAGGGTATAAATATAATGTGCCTTTAATGTGATGATATAAGGAAAAGTATGGGGTAAAAAGGAGTTTATGGGGAGAATAGGAAAGGGGTAATGGAATGGGGTTAATTAAATCATATGAAGAGGTGCAAAAAACCTATTACAATATAGGGAAAGAAGGGAGGGGTGAACACTGTCTCAATCTTACTCTCACTAGATTTGATTCAAAGAGGGAATAACATATATGTTCATCTAGATAAAGAAATTTAGCTTTTTCTTTAGGGAAATAAAAGGGTAAGGGGAAAAGAGAGGCTAATAGATGGGAGGACAGAAGCAGGGGAGAAAAGGGTAAAAATAAGGGAAGGGTCTGATAAAAGGGAAGGGACATTGGGGGAGGCAGGGATAAAAAAGCAAAATGTTTGTGAGGAGCAATATGGTGAAAGGAAGGGGGAAAAGTCCAAAGGGGTAAATACAATCGAGGGAAAAGACAGTTATTAATAATACCTGTGAATGTTAATAGTATGGACTGTGCCATAAAACAGAAGCAAATAGCAGTGTGGATTAGAAACCAGAATCCTACAATATGTGGTTTACAAGAAACACATTTGAAGTAGAGAGATACACACAGAGTAAAGGTAAAAGGTTGGAGCAGAATATATTATGTTTCAGCTGAAGTAACAAAAACAGGGGTAGCAGTCCTTATCTCAGACAAAGGAAATGCAAAAATAGATGTAATTAAAAGAGATAAGGAAGGAAAGTACATCTTGCTAAAAGGTACAATAGATAATGAAGTAATATCAATACTAAACATGTATGTGCCAAGTAGTATAGCATCCAAATTCTTAGAGGAGAAGTTAAATGAGTTACAAGAGGAAAATATACTAGTGGGAGATCTGAGTGTTCCTCTCTTAGAATTAGATAAATATAGCCAGAAAATAAATAAGAAAGAAGTTAAAGGAGGCAGAGCCAAGGTGGCTGAGGAGAGGCTGTGACTCCCACAAGCTCCAGATAAACCCGTCCATTCACGCCCAAATAATGCGGTAAAAATCAAAACCCAGAACAGCCTAATGCACATAAGAACAGAGTGAGACTATTTCTCCGCAAAAGGGGGCAATTCTGATCACCTACTGATCAGGCTGAACAGCTCAGCGCATCCGGACCCAGCCAGGGACACTGCTTCCAGCGCATGTCAGAGTCTTCAGCACCAGCAGCTTCTGAGGCTCCGATTACAGACTGGTGAGGGGGTTCGGAGGTAGGCCGGGGTGAAGTGGAGGCAGTATCTACCGGATGTGGGGCAAAGCGCCCTGGGTCTGAACCAGTGGGCTGAATCTAGTGGTGGTGGCCCAGTGGGGGAGGGGTAAAAGCACTCCAAGCTTATGACCATAGAGAATCAGAGTTCAATCAGACTTCTGTTTCCCGGTCAAAGAGAAAGTGGCTGTGATCACTCACAAGCCAGGCAGGCTGAGAAGAAGCTGAATCACCCCCTGGGCCATGCTGTAGCACGAACAGTGTGTCCTGGAAGCAGCACTACACTTTAAGGAATAAAAAGTCAAGAAATAGTAAGCTAGGATGAGTAGGCAGAGAAAGCAGAAGATCATCGAAAACTTCTTTGGGGGAAAGGTAGACCACAATACATCCTCAGAAAAAGAAGAAGATAATAATAGGGTCAAAGCTCCAACATCCAAAGCTTCCAAGAAAAATATGAACTGGTCTCAGGCCATGGAAGCTCTCAAAAGGGACTTTGAAGAGAAAGTAGGAGAGATAGAACGAAGATGTAAAGAAAGGGAGGAAGGAATGGAAAGAGAAATGAGAGCAATGCAGGAGAGTCATGAGAAAAAAGTGAACAGTTTGAAAAGCCAAATGGAAAAGGAGATTAAAAAACTGTCTGATGAAAATAATTGCCTAAGAATTAGGATTGAACAAATGGAAGCTAGTGACCTTATGAGAAACCAAGACACAGTAAAGCAAATCCAATTGAATGAAAAAATAGAGGGCCATGTGAAATATCTCCTTGGAAAAACAGCTGACCTAGAAAATAAATCTAGGAGAGATTATTTGAAAATCATTGGACTACCTGAGAACCATGACCAAAACAAGAGCTTAGACACCATCCTCCAAGACATTGTGAGGGAAAATTGCCCTGATATTCTAGAAGCAGAAGCTAAAATAGAAATTGAAAGAATCCACTGATCACCTCCTGAAAGAGATCCCAAAAGGAAAACCTCCAGGAATATTATAGCCAAATTCCAGAACTCCCAGTTCAAGGAGAAAATATTGCAAGCAGCTAGAAAAAAGGAATTTAAATACTATGGAGCTCCAATAAGGATAAAGCAAGATCTAGCAGCTTCTACATTAAAGGACCGGAGGGCATGGAATATGATATTCCAGAGGGCAAAGGACTTGGGACTACAGTCAAAAATCATGTACCCAGCAAAACTAAGCATCATCTTTCAGAGGCAAACATGGAATTTCAAGGAGAAAGAAGATTTTCAGGCATTTGTTATGAAAAGACCTGAACTGAATAGAAAATTTGACTTTCAAATACAAGACCCTGGAGAAGCATAAAAAGATAAACAGGAAAAAGACTTCATGAGGGATATTAAAAGATCAAACTATTTATATTCCTACATGGGAAGATAATACTTCAAACTCATAAGAACTATCTCAGTAAGGATTTAACAGAGGACACAGGTCTGAACTGAATATGAAGGGATGTTATGTTTTGTTCTTTGTTGGGTGTCTTATGTCTGGGGCCGGATTTGGGCTTGGGGCCTCCTGGGTCCAGGGCTGGTGCACTGTGCCACCTAACTAACCCATAATGACATCCTTAAAATAGGGTTAAGGGGTAGGAGAAATAGATTGGGGGAGGGGGAAGGGGAGAGAGTAGTAAAAAGCAAGATACTTTCAAGGAAGGTAAAGATGTTCTGCATAACAGCACAAGGATGACATATTGAATTGCTTGATTTCATAGGGAGGGTTGAGGAGAGATGGAGGAAGAAAATTTGGAACATAGAATTAGCTCAAAGACCTTAAACTCATGAGAGTTGGCTCATGGAGGGAATAACATTCACATCCATTTGGGAGGAGTAATCAAGTTAACCCTACAGGAAAGTATGAGGGGAAGAGGATAAGGAAGGAAGGGTGAAAAAAAAAAGGGAGTGCAGAGTAGGGGAGGGGACAGTCAGAAGTAAAACACTTTTGAGGAGGAATAGTTTAAAAGAAGATAGAAAATAGAGTAAATATCATGGGAAGGGAATAGGATGGAGGGAAATAGTTATGATGATTGAATATAATGGCAAGACATATGGTACCTACTTTGCTGGGCTAATATGAAGAAAATTCTTTGTCAAATTTAAGATACTTTATTTAGGTTATGATGAACAGGATACTATCAGAAAAACCTGGAAAGACCTACATGAACTGAAGCAGAGTGAAATGTACTGCATACAAAATAACAGCAATAGTGTAAGATGATCTGCTGGGAAGCATGTGCTTATTTTCAGCAAGGCAATGGTCCAATATTACCCTGAAGGACTTATGAAAATGACAACCCATCTACAGAGAAAGAAGTGATAGTATCTGAAAATAGATGGAAACACATTTTTTTTTCTTCTTTTTTTTTTTTTTTGGTGAGGCAATTGGGGTTGGGTGGGTTGCTCGGGGTCACACGGCTGGTGGGTGTTGGGTGTCTGGGGCTGGATTTGGGTTCGGGTGCTCCTTGTTCCAGGGCCAGTGCTCTGTCCACTGTGCCACCTAGCTGCCCCTGGAAACACATTAAAAAAATTTTTTTTTTCCTTTGACAATTCCTCAGTCTGAAGTTTTGGGAGTTTTTTGACTGTTTTCTCTCACAACCTAGCTAATGTGGGAATGTTTTCCATGACTATTCATGTATAACTGATTTTGAAATGCCTGAGTTCTAGTGGGTGGGTGGTGGGAATGGAGGAGGAAGAGACGTTGGAACACATTTTTTTTAATTGATGTTAAAATTTGTTTTTACATATATTTTGGAAAATAAAATTTTATTCAATTAAACAGCTTCTCCCATCAAAAAAAGAAAGAAGTTAAAGAGGTGAATAAAATATTAGAAAAGTTAGATATGATAGATGTCTGGAGAAAATTGAATAGGGATAGAAAGGAATATAACTTTTTCTCAGCTGTACATGGCACATATTCAAAAATTGACCATATATTAGGGCACAGAAACATCGTAGTCAAATGTAGAAAGGCAGAAATTGTAAACGTATCCTTCTCAGATCATGAAGCAATAAAAATTACATGTAATAAAGAGCCATGGAAAGGTAGACTGAAACTTAATTGGAAACTAAATGATCTCATCCTAAAGAATGAGTGGGTCAACCAAGAAATCATCGAAACCATCAATAACTTCATCCAAGAGAATGACAATAATGAGACAACATACCAAAATTTTGGGATGCAGCCAAAGCAGTGCTTAGGGGAAATGTTCTTTCTCTAAATTCTTACATGAATAAGAAAGAGAAAGAGGAGATCAATGAATTGGGCATGCAATTTAAAAAGCCAGAAAAAAACCAAATTAAAAATCCCAACTAAATGTCCATTATCACCTCTATTATTTAATATTGTACTAGAAATGTTACCTTTAGCAATCAGAGAAGAAAAATGAATTAGAATAAGCTAGCAGGAAACAAAACTATCTAGAGGATGGTATGGCAGAAACTAGGCATACACCAACATTTTACACCTTATAGTAAAATAAGGTCAAAATGGGTACATGATTTAGACAGAAAAGGTGATACCATAGATAAATTATGAAAGGAAGGATATTTGGAAAGGAGAACAGTTTATGACCAACCAAGAGATAGAGAATATAATGAAATGCAAAAGAGATGATTTTCATTATATTAAATTTAAAAAGTTTTTGTACAAAAAGGGAGAGAAAAGCTGGGAAATAATTTTTATAGCCAGTATTTATGACAAAGGTCTAATTTCTAAAATGTATTGGGAAGTAAATCAAATTTATAAAAATCCAAGTCATTCCCCAATTGAAAAATGGTCAAAGGATATGAACAGGCAGTTTTCTGAGGAAGAAATCAAAGCTATCTCTTGCCATATGAAAAATACTCTAAATAACTATTGATTAGAGAAAAGCAAATTAAAACAACTCTTAGGTGCCACCTGAAACCTATCAGATTGGCTAATATGAGAAAAAAGGAAAATAATAAATGTTGGAGAAGCTGTGGAAAAATCGGAGCTGTTAACTGATCCAAGCATTCTGGAGAGCAATTTGGATCTATGTCCAAAGGGCTATATAGCTGTGCATGCTTGGCCCAGTGGTATCACTGCTAGGTCTATATCCCAAAGAGATCATAGAGGAAGGAAAAGGACCCACATGTACAAAAATATTTATAGAAGGTCTCATGTGGTGGCAAAGAATTGGAAATTGATGGAATGCCCTTCAATTAGGGAATGGCTAAACAAGTTGTAGTATATGGATGTAATGGCATACTACTGTGCTGTAAAAAACAAAGAGCAGGAGGAGTTCAGAGAAACCTGGAAGGATTTATATGAACTGACCCTGAGTGAGATGAGAAGAATGAGGCAACATTGTACACAGTGTCAAAAACATTGTGTTTTGATCAACTGTCAGAGACTTGAGTTATTGCTTTAATCAAGTATTAATGATTGGTAAAAGAAAGGTGTGCCCTGTTTGCATTGACAGTGTGAACAGGAATATGAGAGTAAACAGTTTGGAACTTTAAAAAAAAAAAGAGAGAGGGAGAAAAGGTTTGTGGGAGTTTGAAAGTTGTTGGATTTGGGTAGGAAATCTTGTTGCTTATGGAGTCTTGCAAATTATAAGTTAAGAAACTTTCAAATTGGTGTGTCAAGATTGGAAATAACTGTAAATAATATGAAATGCCTATGTTAATTGATTTTGAAGATAAAGGGGAATACTGGTAAATCATTGTATGAAAAGAAAAAAGAAATCACAGAAAAGGACCATCTAGAGGCCCCTTAATTTGTATATTTATCAGAAAAGAGCTTGTGAAATTCCTAAGATAAAGAATGGTAGTACTGAGAATTTTATAAAGTATTATATAGAAGTAATCTTTAATGATTGATCTTTGCACCAGTATAGGCTTAAAAATGATAAAATATTTTGGGATTATAACTGCAAGAATGGTTCTAGGGTCTAAAATAAATTGGAAAACACCATGTGTCCTAAAGACCCCATCTTCCCTCTTTCCATATGGTAGTTTCTGCTATGGAAGGGAAAAGAGCATCTAGTGCCTAAGATTTTCATTTGTCTTAAAATCTTTTGTAGTAGAATAGTTTAAAATCAGAAATTATTTGTAATGTGTAAAAGTTTCAAAGGAAAATATTTTTGTCTCATGTTTAAAAATTATTAGAACTGAATAAAGAGCACCTTAACCAGTCTAAATTAGGTTGAAGAAAAGCTAAAAATAATTTATATGGTATTGTTTTATGTGTTCAAGTTTCTGTTGAAAATGTAAGTTCGTGCTTGAAATCTAGAAGGAAAAATTTTGTTTAATTCTTTGATAAATCTGCCACCAAAATGTGACTAGGTTAAAAAGTGGGGAAAGGGCATGGTGCTCTGGCATAGTCTTGCAGACTGATTGGAGGCCTGAATGTGACATTAAAATATTAATTTAAACCAATAAGAGAAAAGATTGTGTTATTAGGAAATCAAGAAGGGTAATGGAATTTGATTGGGCTATCCTTTTAAGAAATTTTGGGAATCATAGAAACTATGTACTGCCACTTAAAAAAAAAAGAAAATGAAAAACCGCAGGTTATTTTATTGGCCTCACTGAATTTTAAAAGGGCCTAGTAAAAATTTGTTATTAATAAGACTAAGTTAATTGAATATTTCCTTTTTAAGTTTAGAAGAAACTGAAACCCCACCCCACTGCAAACACATTTGGAAGAGAGAGAAAGGAAGCATGGATAAAGTTAACTTTCCTCAACTTAATCTTGGGAAATTCCAATCTTAAAGGTTTCTTTCTGACTTTGAGGACTGAATAAAAGATATATTTAGCATTTGAGAGCATTTTATTTCTGAACAGTTGGTGAATATTCCTTTTCACATAAGGATAAATTTTAAGCTGTTTCTTAAAGAAAAAAAAAGATTTTCAGAATATAATATATAGCACATGTGATTTAGAAAGCCTGCTCTCTTATTTGTAAGCTAATTTGTTGCAATGACAATTTGATATTGATAACAATCATATCCAAACCTACTGTGATTTGTGAAATTTTATTAATTGATAAAGCTTTTCTGGAACCCTGCATATTTGAATATTTGAGTTTCATTCTTAAGAGTTGGTGTATAATTCTCATGGTATATTTCTATTATAAGAGTAGACAAAGTGGAAGTTTGTTATTGAAATATTGAATTAATTGATTATTAAATTAATACTAGAACATCTGAACTACTGTACTAAGTTATGAGAAAGATCTTGCTGTTTTGATTTGAATTATTGGTATTAAGAAATAGTTAAATTGGTGCCTGAACTTGTCATGTATTAGCGAACTACAATAACTTGTGAGCTATCTTATATCACCTTAATGGGGAATGTGAGTTTACTTATGTTGCTATTTAACTGGAATTATAACATGTATAGAAATGCATGCAAATTAGTTGTCACTTTAAAGATGTTCCCATTGTTTAAAGGAATTCTGAGGGCAGTATTCTATAGTTGTTTTAAATTTCTTTCTGTCTCTGGTCAATTTACTTCTGTTTTAATGTTGGAGTTGTTTATGTTTTACTTTACTTATGACACAAGTTTTCAGAAGAATAGGATTTACAACTTTTTATGGGATTCCTTCTATATTTCTGTGTTGCTCAGATGAGAACATATTCAATAGAATTATTTTCAAGTATTCCTATACTAAAGAGATATTTTGTAAAATATGATCTGTTCACTGTGAGTCTATGTTTTAATTGGTAAATTGTTGATTGACAGAAAATATGCATTAATTAAGATGTTGCTTATTATTATGTAACTTATTGGCTAATTATAATTATTTTATGGTAATATTTAGAAATTGTTGCATGTTATATTCTGAGTTTACAAACTTAATTCACATTTTTTGCTGTCAACATTATCCTCATTTGTTAAATCCATATGAGACTTGGATTAGGGAAATTTACCATTTGAGACATTGATTGCCTATATTCTGAGTTATCAGATCTAAGCAGCAGAGGCACCAGCTATCAATGGGAAGACATAGAAGAGCAAGCATTGAAACTGTCACAGAAGGGGAAAGACACATGAAGTCCAGGTACTGCACTGCTTTGGGAAAGGCCAAGAAAATGATCGTTGGAAAGAGCCGAGGTTGGGATCCTTGGAACGGCAGCTGGGTGACTCTGAAAATGGAATATAGCACTTGAAGTCAGAAAGATCTGAGTTTGAATCCTGCTGCTGACTTTTAGATGACTTGACTTCTCAACCTCAGTTTCATTATCTGTAAAATGGGGATAGCATTGTCTTTCATACCAGAGTTCTTAGGAGGATTAAATGAGATAAAATATTTATGGCTGCCTACAAAAGTTAAAGCACTATATAAATGTTAACTATTAATAGTGGTATTATCATTATCATTACTAAGTTATTCACTTTTTATCATGAAAGTAGTTTATTATTTTCTAGTTACATGTAGAGATAGTTTTCAACATTTGTTTTCATAAGATTTCTAGTTTCAAATTTTTCTCTCTCCCTCCCCTCCCTCTGCCTTCCCCAAGACAGCAAGCAGTATGATACAGGTTATATATGTACAATCACATTAAATGGATTTCTTTTTTTCTGTTTAAAATTTTATTTTCCAAATTACATGTAAAAGCAAATTTTGACATCAAAATTTTAAAACCTTTATGTTCCAATTTCTCTTCCTCCCTTCCTCCCCCTCAACCCCCAAGAACTCAAGCAATTCAATGTAAGTTATATATGAGTAGTAGTCATGGAAAACATCTCTACATTAGCTAGGTTGTGAGAGAAAACAGATAAAATCATAACATCAGATTAAGGAATTGCCAAAAAAAATGTTTGTTTTCAGATACCATCAGTTCTTTCTCTGTAGATGTATTGCAATTTTCATAAGTCCTTCAGAGTAATATTTGATCATTGCCTTGCTGAAAATAACCACATACTTCCCAACAGATCATCTTACACTATTGCTGATATTTTGTATACAGTCCATTTCTCACTGCTTCAGTTCATGTGGGTCTTACCAGATTTATCTCATAGTATCCTGTTCATCATAACTTTTATATAGTACCTTAAACTTGACAAAGAATTTTCTTTACAATAGCCCAGCAGAGTATGTACCAAATGTTTTACCATTGTAGTCAATCATCATAACTATTTCCCTCTATCCTATTCCCTTCCCATGATATTTACTCTATTGTCTATCTCGATTTACCCTATTCCTCCTCAAAAATGTTTTGCTTTTGAATACCCCATCCCCTGTTCTACCTTCCCTTCATTCACTCTTCCCTCCTTATTCTCTTCCTTTCCTGCTTTCCTGTAGAGTTGAATAGTTTACTCCTCCTAGTTGGGTGTGTATGTTATTCCCTCCTTGAGGACACTGTGATGAGGTTATGGTCTTTGAGCTAATTCTGAGTTCTAAATTTTTTTTCCTCCTTTCCTCCTCATGCCTATGTATGAAATCAAGCAATTCAATGTATGTCATACAGGAGCAGTTATGCAGAACATCTTCACCTTAATCAAAAGTGTTTTGCTTTTTATATCTCCCTCCTGAAACTTCCATACCCTCCTTCCCCTCTTCTCCCACTGCCCTTATCTCCCTACCCTGGCACTTTTCCCCAGGGCAAAATTGTATTGCTATACCCAATTGATTATGTATGTTATTCCCTCTTTGCACCAATTCTGATGATAGTAACATTCACTCACTCCACCACTCCTTCCCCCTCTTCCCCTCCCCTCCATAATCTTTTTTTCTTATTTCCTTCATGTGAGCTACATCTTTCCAGTACACATCTCCGCTTCCCCCTCCCCCAGTCTATTCTTCCTATGCCTCAACCCTATTTTAAAGATGTCATCATGGGTTAGCTAGGGGGCACAGTGGACAAAGCAATAGCCCTGGACCAAGGAGGCTCCAAGCCCAACTCTGACCCCAGACATAAGATACCCCACACTGCATACCCCACAAAGAACAAGGATAAACAAAAAATAAACATTTTACAGATATCATCCCTTCATATTCATTTCAGACCTGTATCCTCTGTGTATTCCTAACTGAGAATGTTCTTATGAGTTGGAAGTATTATCTGCTCATGTAATAAAACACACAGTTTAACCTTCTAATGTCCCTCATAATTTCTTTTTCCTGTTTACCTTTTTATGCTACTCCAGGGTCTTGTATTTGAAAGTCAAATTTTCTACTCACTTCAGGCCTTTTCATCACAAATGCCTAAAAGTCCTCTTTTTCATTGAAATCCCATTTTTTCCTCTGAAAGTTTCTATTCAGTTTTGCTGGGTACATGATTCTTGGCTGTAGTCCCAGTTCCTTTCCCCTCTGGAATATCATATTCCATGTCCTTCGGTCTTTTAATGTAGATGCTGCTAGATCTTGATTTATCCTTATTGTAGCTCCATAGTATTTGAATTCCTTTTTTTCTAGCTGCTTCCAATATTTTCTCCTTGACCTGGGAGTTCTGGAATTTGGCTATAATATTCCTGGAGGTTTTCCTTTTGGTATCTCTTTCAGGAGGTCACTGGTGGATTCTTAAAATTTCTATTTTACCTTCTGCTTCTAGAATATCAGGGCAATTTCTCTGACAATTTCTTGGAAGATGCTGTCTAAAGTCTTATTTTGGTCATGGTTTTCAGGTAGTCCAGTGATTTTCAAATTATCTCTTCAACATTGATTTTCCAGGTCAGCTGTTTTTCCAAGGAGTTATTTCATATTGCCCTCTATTTTTTTATTCATTTGGATTTGTTTTACCGTGTCTTGGTTTCTCATGAAGTCACTAGCTTCCATTTCTTCAATCCTAATTCTTAGGCAATAATTTTCTTCAGACAGCTTTTATATCTCCTTTTCCCCTTGACTTTTCAAGCTGTTGACTTTTTTCTTATGACTCTCCTGCATCACTCTCATTTCTCTTTCCATTCTTTCCTCCACCTCTCTAAATGTTCCTTCTATCTCTCTTATTTTCTCTTCAATGTCCCTTTTGAGTACTTCCATGGCCTGAGACCAATTCATATTTTTTGGAAGCTTTTAATGTAGGGGCCCTGAGGTTGTTATCCTCTTATGAGGGTGAACCATGATCTTCCTTTTTGCTGAGGAAACTTTCAATAGTTCTCAACTTTCTTTGCCTGCTCATCTTGCTGTCTTTTACTTGACTTTTAACTCCCCACTGGGACTATATAGTCTCAAGCTTCAGAGGTTCCCAGGTGTTTTGGTTTGAGGGAGGGAAGGTGTTTCTCTCACTTGGCCTTTTCTCTGGGCCAAAGATAACCTCAAGCCAACATAATAATTAACAAACCAGCAAAGCTTTCTTTGCTGTGGTTCTTAGATTCAACAAGCCTGCACTCCTCCCCCACCTGGTTTCCCACTAGGGTAGGATAGCCAAATTTCTCCCTAGGTTCTGCTGACACTACTGCACTTTCCACCCAGCCAGCTGTTCAGCCCTATCACCCAACCACAAGATCACTTCCAGAGGATGCTGGTCCTGCAGCTGATTCAGAGGCTGGAGGTAAGGTCCTGTGGTGCGGCTTGCCTGGGATCTCTGTCAGCATGATCGAGGGGTTGGACTTTACTGGCAGCCCAGCACTGCCCCATTTAATCTGACCATGTCTGGAAAATAATCTCAGCCTCTTTTTTCTGTGTTTTTCTTAGCCAGGGGTTCTTTTATTGCTGTTTTTTGGGGGTAATTGTATCAGGAGCTCTGTGCGTTTAATATCTTTCCTCTTCCATTGTGCCTCTGCCCCTCTAAATGTATTCCTGCATTAGCCATGATGTGAAAGAAATCAGAGCAAAATGGAAAAACAAAAAAGCAGAAATAGGATGGATCAATCTACATCTAGATTCCACAGTTCTTTTTTGTGTGTGGATTTGGAAAGCATTTTCCATCATAAGTCCCTTGGAACTATCATGGACCATTGTATTGCTGAGAAGTCTAACACAGTTGATCAAGACACAATGTTCTTGATAATGTGTACAATATTCTCCTGGTTCTGCTCATTTCACTCAGCATCAGTTTATGCGTCATTCCAATTGAAGCGCAAACCCCAATTATCAATTCCTTTCCCCCACAAAAAGAGCAGCTATAAATATTTTTGTACATATGGGTCCTTTTTCCCTTTTTTATTATTTCTTTGGGAAAAAGACCTAACAGTGGTATTGCTGGGTCAAAGGGTACACACAGCTTTATAGCCCTTTGGGCATAGTTTCAATTTGGTCTCCAGAATGGTTATATCCATTCACAGCTCCAACAACAATGCATTAGTGATCCAATTGTTCCACTGCTTCTCCAACACTTATTATTTTCCTTTTCTTGTCATATTAGCCAATCTGATAGATGTCATGTGGTCCCTCAGAGGTGTTTTAATTTGCATTTCTCTAATCAATAGTGATTTAGAGCATTTTTTCATATGGAAATAGATAGCTTTGATTTCTTCATCAGAAAATTGCCTGTTCATATCCTTTGACCATTTCTCAATTGTGGAATGACTTGGATTCTTATAAATTTGATTTAGTTCCTGATATATTTTAGAAATGAGACCTTTAACAGAAGTACTGGATATAAAAATTGTTTCCCAGCTAATTTTGGATGCATTGCTTCTGTTTGTACAAAAACTTTTAAATTTTATGTAATCCAAATAATCTCTTTTGCATTTCATAATATTCTCTATCTCTTGTTTGGTCATAAATTGTTTTCCTTTCCAATGATCTGAGACATAAACTATTGCTTCCTCTCCTAATTTACCTATGGCATCACCTTTTATGTCTAAATCATGTACCTATTTTGACCTTATTTTAGTATAAGGCATAAGATCTTGGTCTATACCTATTTTTTGCCATACTATCTTCCAGTTTTCCCAGCAGTTTTTATCAAATACTGGTTTCCTATCCCAGAACCTGGAGTCTTTAGGTTTATCAAACAGTACATTACTAAAGTCATTTACTACTCTGTCTCCTGTGCCTAACCTATTCCATGGGTATGTGATTTTGCCTCTCACTCTTTATCCCCTTCCCCTCCTATTTTCTTGCAGGGTTAGATAGATTACTCTACCCAATTGAGTGTGCATGTTATTCCTCCTTGAGCCAATTCCGAAGAGATTGAGGTCTTTGAGTCAATTTTGATGAGTGTTAGGCTCATTTACTGCCCAGATTAAATAGTAGTTCCTCCTCCCTCAGTACATTCACTTCAATTTAACCCTAAAGATGTCATCATGGAGCAGATAGGTGACAAAGTGGACAAAGAATCCACCCTGGACACAGGGGGATCCCAGGCAAAACCTGGCCTCAGACACAAGACAGTCACCCACTGCATGACCCCAGGTATGTCCCCCAACTCCAGTTTTTTATGGTTCTCTAGGGTCTTGTATTTGAAAGGCAAATTTGCCATTCAGTTCAGGTCTTTTCATCACAAATAGCTGAAAGTCCTCTTTTATCATTAAAGTCCCATTTTTTCCTCTGAAAGATTATGTTGAGTTTTGCTGGGTAGGTGATTCTTAGTTGTAATCCCAATTCCTTTGCCCTCTGGAATATCATATTCCATATCCTCCGGTCCTTTAATGTAGAAGCTGCTAGATCTTGTGCTATCCTGACTGGGTCTCCACAGAACTTGAATTCTTTCTTTTTGACAGCTTGCAATATTTTCTCTTTGACCTGAGAGCTCTGGAATTTGGCTATAAAATTCCTAGGAGTTTTCCTTTTGGGATCTCTTTCTGGAGGTGATCAGTTGATTTTTTCAATTTCTATTTTACCTTCTTCTTCTAGAATTTCAGGGCAATTCTCTGTGACAATATCTTGGAAGATGATGACTAAGCTCTTTCCTTGATCATGGTTTTCAGGTAGAACAATAATTTTCAAATTATCTCTCCTGGACCTATTTCCCAGGTCAGCAGGATTTCCCAGAAGATATTTCACATTGCCCTCTATTTTTTTATTCATTTGGATTTGCTTTATTGTGCCTTAGTTTCTCATAAAGTCACTAGTTTCCATTTGTTCAATCCTAATTCTTAGGCAATTATTTTCACCAGAGATCTTTTCCATTTGGCTTTTCAAGCTGTTGACTTTTTTCTCATGTCTTTCCTGCATCACCCTCATTTCTCTTTCAATTTTTTCATTGACCTCTCTAACTTTATCTTCAAAGTCCTTTTTGACTACCTCTATGGCATGAGACCAATTCATATTTTTCTTGGAAGCTTTAGATAAAGGGGCCTTGACATTGACATCTTCCTCTGAGGGTGCACCTCAGGCTTCTTTGTTACTAAAGAAACTTTCTATGGTCCTCCCCTTTCTCTGTCTGCTCATTTTGCCTTTCTTTTACTTGACTTTTAGCTCCTTAAAGTGGGGCTCTGTTTCCAGGCTGCATTATCCAAAGCTTAAGAAGTCCCAGGTGGTATGATTTAAGGAGGAGCAGGTTCTTCACTAGCCTGGCCTGTTCCCTGGTCAGTAGATGACCCCAGACCAACTTGCTAATCAACCGGCTTTGTGTGTTGTGGTTGTTAGCTCCAACAAGCCTATGCCCCTCCCCAGCCTGGGCCACTGCTACTCAAGCCTACCTCCTGGTTTTCAACAGGGGTGAAAAATACAAGTTCTGCCTCAGCACCAGCATAGACCCCTGTAGTCTCCCCTCTGCCCAGGGCTCAGCCCTCTCACCAGACTGTGAGCTTAGTTCCAGATGACACTGGCGCTTCAGCTGATTCTGGGTGTCTCCTTCTCTGGTGAGGACTTCCTGAGACTGGATCTGTGTCAGGGTGACTTTGGGGTTGGGCTCAACTCCTGTCTCATCACAGCAATTCCCTCCTTCTGACCTTCCAAGTTGTTCTTAGTTAGAAGGTGATTTCAACACATTCTTCTGTGAGTTTTGTTGCTCCAGGCATTTTCCTATGCCGTTATTTGGATGTTTTTTGGAGTGGTCATGTCATGAGTTCGAGAGCTCACTCCATCCATTTCATTTTTGATGCTGGTAATTTGGTTTTCTTCTTTCTTTTTTTAAATCAAATTAACCAAAGGTTTATCTATTTTATTGGTTTTTTAATAAAACCAAATCTTATTTTGATTGATTAATTCTATAGTCTTCTTGCTTTCAATTTTATTAATTTCTCCTTTTATTTTTAGGATTTCTAATTTAGTATTTAATTGGGGATTTTTAATTTGTTCTTTTTTTATCTTTTTAAGTTGCATGCCCAATCTCCTCTTTCTCTTTTTTATTCATGTAAGCATTTAGAGATATAAAATTTCCCCTAAGCACTGCTTTGTTTGCATCCCTTAGATTTTGGTATGTTGTCTTAATATTGTTATTCTCTTGGAAGAAGTTATTGATTGTTTCTGTGATTTGTTGTTTGACCCACTCATTCTTTAGAATGAAATTATTAAGTTTCCAATTAATTTTCAGTCTACCTTTCCATGGTTCTTTATTCCATGTAATTTTTATTGCATCATGATCTGAAAAGGATGCATTTACTATTTCTGCCTTTCTACATTTAACTATAACCCAAATAGGAGATTTAATTTATGTTTAGAGTATAAACAAAATCCAGTCTAGCTGAATCCTAACCTGAAGAAAAGAACCCCTGTCCTTGCTCCTCTCCATTAGAGTTTAGGTTAACTCAGCTTATGAAGGAGAGAACTAGCTAGAGAGGTGTCAGTGGAGATGACTTCACCTTTCCCAGTTGATGGAAGCTTCTGAGTCTCATGATCATGCCACATTGTCAATAGGAAGACCTAAAGACTTTTAGTCTACCTCCATATTAAATATCCTCCAATCAATGTTTATTTTTACTTGTCACAACAATTCTCCTTCAAGAAGGGTACTAAGAGAAACCACTGACAATCAATTAATTGATTGCCCAGCTAGCTTTATTAATAAAGTGATTATTAATCACACAGAAACTCTATCTCTTAGGGTTTTTATTCATCTCAATTTCAATACCCCAAAGCATTTCAAGACCAGGGTTTCTTATTTTTATGGTTTCCAACGATATTTCTCGGTCACACAACAAGTTCTTTTTCCTTCCATGCAGGTTCCATTAGGAAATCTGTCCTTTCTACAACCTATAGATGAACATATGCCCCACATGTTTCCACATCTGACATTGTCCTTGAACTCACCATACCCTATGGAAAGAAGATAAAAAATGTTTTAGAATATTTTTATATAACTCCATGGAAATAGAGATGGTCTGTTGCAATTGAAGGGTTTAGACCTATAAATATTATTTATTAATTTGATTTAAAAATTAATCTTTTAACAAAGGAGAAAATATGGAATAAGGCAAAGAACTGAGGTCTTGGAAAGAAGAGAATTGGATTCTAATCCTAGCATAAAGACTTTTCAGAAGTATAGCCTTGAGTAAATCATCTCATGTCTTTGAGCCTTTTAAAATTATCCATAAAATGGGAGCCATCCTATTTGCCTTAATCTACCTTATTGGATAGTAATGAGAATGAAATAAAGATGAAGATTGGACCTGAAGTTTCATTGGTATAGCACATGTCTTATTATATCTCAGTTATATTCACCAAACTCCTGTGTCTCCTATGGCCACTAAACTGAGAGCTGGACCTAGAGTCAAGAATGCCAAACCTCAAATATTGCCTCAGACAAATGTCTCAGCTGTGTATTCCTGGATACATTTCCTAGTATTGTTAATGTAAAATTAAATACATGTTTATATTGGGAGACTTGGTAACAATAACATATTTAGCAAATAAATTCTCTTGTAATTTGGATACTTTTGAGTTTTAAACTGTGTTGAGAATTTTATTATATTTAGATTGTAATAATGGGGGGGAAGTCTTTTTTTTTTTCATTTGATAAGATGTTTTTCCATAGTTATAAGTTGGTTTCAACTCTGCTGGTGATATGGTATAAGTTTTAGCTGACAGGACCTACTACACCTAATTAATTAGAGATCTGCTTATATAAATTCCTCTTAAATTTGTTCAAAATTACTTTCTGTGTAAAGTAATTCATAGATACATGAGGCTAAATTGAGGTAATATGACTACAAATGAGTTTTGTTTTCTGTTTTAAATCCAGAGCATTGGCTATTATATTGTGCAAATAAGCTTTTAGGAACACAGTTTTTGGTAATTGAGATATTTTTACATTATAGGATGAACATTAAAGGAAAGAAAATGTATACTGTTATTATTCTGAAGTACTTACCTATAGTAAAGAGGAAATTTCATTTAAAATTATTTGGCTATCACTTATTAAAATTATAAGATTATTGGTTATGTTATTAAGGGTTATTATGACAAGGCAAATTTGATTGGATATATTATTAACATTATTTTCACTGAGAAAAACTAAATCCTTTCCCCCATTACAAACACTTTTTTGACTAGAGGGGGATGTTAATTAGAAATGCTTATGGTAATTAATGATTTGTTCATACTATAAGATAATTTATTATGAATTATGAAAATATATCTGAAGTGATCTCTACTGAAGCTATATTTTAACCAACTTAGCCTTAGTATTTTACTTTCCCCCAATTTCATCACAAAAATGTTAACATTTGTTTTAAAACTGAGTTCCAAATCTCTCCCTTCCTCCCTCTTTACCTGCCTCATTGAGAAGGCAAGTCATTCTATATAGTTTAGTATAGTATACATGGGTAGTCATGTAAAACATACTTCCATATTAGCCATGTGGTGAAAGAAATCATAGACCCCCTAAAAATAAAGAAAAATAAAGTAAAAAAATATGCTTCAATATGTATTCAGGATATATCAGTTCTTTGGGGATGGAAAGCATTTTTTTCTTTTTCTTTTTTAAAACTTAAGTCCTTTCAAGTTGTTTTGGACCATTGTGCTGGTGAAAATGCCTAAATCATTCACAGCTGATTGGTTTACAATATTGTGATTATTTTGTACATAGTACATTTCACTTTGAATAAACTTATGTGAGTATTTCTAGGTTTTTCTGACAGTATCCTGCTCATCATTTCATATAGTACAACAGTATTCCATCATGATCATATATATCACAATTTGTTCAGCCATTCCCAAATTGATAGGCATCCCCTCAATTTCCAGTGCTTGGCCACCAGAAAAGAGCTATTATAAATATTTTTGTACCTATAGACTTCCCCCGCCACTTTTTTTTTTTGATACTGACCTAGTAGTGGTATTGCTGGGTCAGAGAGTATTCATGGTTTTATAGCCCTTTGGAAATAGGTCCCAATTGGTCTATAGAATGGTTGATTCAGTTAACAACTCCACTAACAGTGCATTAATCTCTTTTTTTCCCAACATTCCCTCTGACATTTGTCATTTTCCTTTTCCTTCCTATTAGCCAATCTAATAATTATGAAGTAGTAGCACCTCAGAATTGTTTTGGTTTGTATTTGATAGTGATATACAGTATTTTTTCAGTTGGTATAGAGAGCCTTGATTACTTGGTCTGAAATCTGTTCGTATCTTTTGATCATTTATGAATTGAAGAATGCCTCTTATTTTTATAAATTTGACTTGGTTCTCTATATGTTTGAAAAATGAGGCCAGTTTTCAAAGAAACTTTCTTCAATTTTTTCACAGTTATGATTACTAACTGTATTTACCTCCATCCCATTTCCCTCTCTGTCTATTCTATTCTCTTTCTCTCCTTTTACCTTCTCCCCCCTCAAAAGTGTTTTGCTTCTGGGGGCAGCTAGGTGGCGCAGTGGATAAAGCACCGGCCCTGGATTCAGGAGTACCTGAGTTCAAATCCGACCTCAGACACTTTACACTTACTAGCTGTGTGACCCTGGGTAAGTCACTTAACCCCCATGGCCCTGCCAAAAAACAAAACAAAACAAAACAAAAGTGTTTTGCTTCTGACTACTGCCTCCCCCAATCTGATCTCCATTCTATCAACATCACCCCCTTATCCCATTCCCTTCCAACTTTCCTTTTACCACAAGATAGGCTCCCATACCCAATTTATTGTGTATGCTATTCCTTCTTTGAGACAATTTCAATGAGAGTTCACTCACCCCTCACCCAACTCTCCCCTCTTCCCCTCCACTGGGAAAGCATTTTCTTGCCTCTTTCATTTAAAGTAATTCACCCCATTATACCTTTCCCTGTCCCTTTATCCCAGTGCATTCCTCTTTCACCTCTTAATTTTATTTTTAAAAATATCATTCCTTCAAATTCAACCAACACGTCTCCTCTGTCTATATGTACTCTTTCTAACTGTCCTAAAAATGAGGAAGATCTTAAGAGTTACAAGTATCATCTTCCCATGTCGGAAAGCAAACAGTTTAACCTTATTAATACCCTTATAATTTTTCTTTTCTGTTTAATTTTTTATGCTTTTCTTGAATATTTTCAAGTACAACATGACATATCCTGGTGTCCTTCCATAAGCTATTCAGTGGTAAAACTGTCAAAAAAATTTTTTTAAATGATCATGGGGACTAGTGAACTTGGGTAGTGGGAACGTTTTAAATTTGGGAGAGACGCATAGGGTAATGAGGCATAGTTCCTGGTAACTCTAGCCAGGAGTAAGGATAATGATAGAACTGATAGAAGTCTTTTGTCAGACATAGGGTGAAGGAAGTAGACAGTATTATAAATACTTCAATAACCAAGTTTTTATTCCTTCTTTTTGTTGTTTCTTTCTTTCTTTTTTTGGTGAGACATTCTAGGTTAAGTGACTTGCCAAGGGTCATACAGCCAAGTATTTCTTAAATATCTTTTATTTGCCAAGAATTTTTACAGGTTCTAGGGAAGAAAATACAAAACTCATATAGTATAGCATGGTAGAGTAGAAAAAAAGCTAAATTTTCTCTCTCCACTTGGATTCATGGGATCTGAGTTTGAATCCCAACTCTGTCACTCACTCTACCTCTGTGATCCTGAGAAATCAGTGACCTCAGTTTTCTCATCTATGAAATGGAATGAGGGATTTAGTAAAGTACTATTTAGTCCCCTTCCAGTTTACTTCCCACTAATCTTTATATGATGCTGAAAAGGTTTTGGAGATATTCTACTTCAATCTGTTTTAGCTTCCCATTTTGTTGAAGAGTTCTTTAAATACTTAAAAGTCTCTCATTACCTCAGTCTTCCTTCTCCTCTTAGCCCTTTCTCTGAATGGCCATAAATGTAGCAATTGTTTAAGTAAATAAAATGTATTATCCTAAATGAATTCCTTGGGCAGCTAGGTGGCTTATTGGATAGAGTGTCAGTCCTGGAGTAAGGAAGATTTGAATTCAAATATAAGCTTAGGTATTTACTAGCTGTTTGAATTGGGCTAATTTACTTAACTGTATTTGCCTCTGTCCTCTCATCTAATGAACTGGAGAAGAAATTGACAAACCATTCTAGCATCTCAGCCAAAAAAAGCCCATTAAAGTCACAAAGAGTTGGATATGACTGAAAAAAGAGTGAACACAATGAGTTCTTTAGGCCACTAGGATGAAGCTTTTCTCTTAATCTTCCTTAATAGTAGGGAGGTCCCAGCCCTAGTCTCAGGCCAACTATTCTAGATAACTAATGGGGGTCCATAGTGAGGTCATCCTCCATATTCATGGTGCTCTCTTTATTGGATATTCCATACCTTACCTGTGCCAATACAGGAGAAGGTCACAACAAACATAAAAACCAGGTAAAACATCCTCATAGTTAGCTGGAATCTTGGAATAATAGGACAATTGATGGAAGGCCAGTTCAAGAGATGCTAGAAGCTTCCTGATCCAATCTATGGTGTATTTGCCTGAATTTCCTTCAGCTCCTAAACATTTGAGAGCCTCTATATTTATATGGATAGGGTATTAGCAAAGAAGGAACATTAAAATTTTAAAAGGAAGTTTTACTGTCTATATTAAAACAATCCCACATGTTGTGTAACCAAAACCGAATCTAAGTCATGTGGGATCCTTTCCCTACCTTTGGTTATAAGTGGACTTGGATGGGGAGCAACAAATTGAGTGTTTTGGCTCAACAGCTTCTGTTACATCCAGTTTATTCATGCAGAGAGAGTTCTGAGACAGACTCCCTCCTGGAGGTATGGAGATGTTTCAATGAATTTGTATCATGAGTGCTTTCTTCATGATGAGAATCAGAAGGTATTAAACTTAGTAACCATCAAAAAACATTAGAAAAATAAAATTGATTACATTTTAAATTTAGGAAATGGTTCTTAATTAGTCTCTTTGGTATATTCAGACTGCTATGTTTTAGACAAGAATAAAAATCAGGAGCAAGCTAGAAAAAAGAATAAAAGACAAGAGTATATTGTTTTCAAGTAAGACAAGAAAAGAAATTTCTACAAGCTGATCATTTAAACAAGTTGTTGATTCAAGAAAATAAAAGACTATCAAGAGGCTCACAACACAGATTTCAATAATTGATTATATTTTAAGCAATGTAAATCAATTGCTATAGCAAAGAGACCAAAATAATCTAAAGCACTAGAATTACCAACACTGGCTTTGCTCTCCAAATAGAGACATGTGGAAGTCATGGGCAACATTTGTTTAGAATATATACTTATACCCAAAATTCTGTGGTGGATGATAGAAGCTTATGAGCCATTTTGCTTCTTAAACATAAAGTAGTGGAGTGTAAAGACAGTTTTCCAAAAATTTTGCGAATTGACCTTAATAGGCAAAAGTATCTTGAGAGTACTTGAGAATTAAAATACAAGTACAACACACACACGCACACACACACACATACACACACACACCAGAAAAGCTCAGAGAGGAGAATAAACATTTTCTGTTAAGACCAATGGATATCTTACCCTTAGACTTTAATATTCTAGTCCTCAAATTGCTTATAACTGAGGTAGAAATGTCACTAAAGAGAACAAAGTTGTGAAAACTGGAAAGAGTAGATCAACCTACTCAGAGAAGGTCCATGAAATTTTTTGTACATTGTATCATTTTATGTTCACAATAATTAATTGCCCGGGAGGTAATACAAATATTATCTCTCTTTTATAGATGAGGTAATTGGAATTTTATTTGGTGAGTTTATTTGCTCAGATCAGATGAAACAGTCAGTATCTGAGTTGGATGCATAGTCTGGCCTCCTCCTTACAAGTCCAATGTTTTTTCCATTACACATTGCATTAAGTTCAGAGAAGTGGCCAATATGCAATCTCTTGATGGGACTTCATATGGAATATAGGCATTCTCCCTAGTGGGATCCTTGTCTCTCAGATATCAGGATTTGGAAAAGACCTAGGTTCTTTGTACTACTTATAAATTTGTACAACATTGTATGATAGTTTAAGGATGGAAGAGGACCAAATTCGGTCTCTTGATTTATCATAGTATATTGGGCACACTTTAGTGATTCCCTGTCACCAAGAGAATAAAGTATGAACTCCAGGTTCTGACATTCAAGATCTTTCTTCACTGGGCTCCTTTACAAGCTTATCTTAAATGATTCTCTTTCACTTCCTTTATATCTGGTTTGAACTGGACTATTCTTCATCTTCTTTTCTTGTGCTGACATCTTCCATCCAACAGGCTTTTAACAGATTCTTCTTTTCTTCCATACCCTACCAAACCCCTAAAAACAAACAAACAAACAAAAAACTCCCTTCCATATACAATACTACCACATATCTATATATGTTTTTGTCTCTCTCTGACTTTCAAAATCAACTCACTTCTTCTGTGAAGCCCAGTTTGATTTCCTAAGCCTTCCTTAATCTTCAGATGAAAGCAATATTAGCCTTTTCACATTTCTGATAGCACTTTAAGATAAGTGCAAAGAGAACATATAAATTAGTCTATTATCATAATTTATTATATAACTTTCCCCCTACAGATGACTGTAGAATCCTTGAAAGCAAAGTCTCAAACCAATATTTGTATTCTAACTAGCTAAAAATAATTTCCTAAAAATTAAAACTTATCTTGGCAGGAAAGGTCTATTATACCACAGGGAGAGTGGAGTGCAGCTCTGTGTAGTCCACGTCAGCAGAGATGCAGCACCGGGCAGGTCATGCCAGTGAACAAGGACTTGGGAGACTGAATTAGATGTGGCAGTGGCTGCTTCTGGAACTCAGCCCATGATGTTGAGGAGTTTGAGCAGTTAGACAGGGGGAGATTACAGGCATTTTTTTGCTGGTGCTCAGGCAGTACTCTGTTTTGCCCATTCTCTCATATGGATTACAGCCTTGGGTGGCAGCCCAGGCAGTGGAGGGGTGCAGGCATGTCAGAGCTTGCATCCACAGTGCAGCAGGATTTTGTTCCAGCTTGGAGATTAGAGAAGTGGGCCTGTGGTTGTTTCCAGACCAGAGCACAAGACAGGGGAGTGGTGAACATGCCTCTCCTTGAATCATATGACCTTGGAGAAACTAGGGACTTAGAAATTACTAGAAGTATCTCAGGTAACAACTGCTCAACCCCCCTGAAGCTTGGGGCAGTGCTCCCTCCACCCTGGAAGAAGTGTCCCACTTTGAGAAGGAGTTTAAAGTCAAGAAATAGACTGGAAAATGAGCCAACAGAAAAAAATTCTGACTCTAGAAAGTTTGTATGGTGACAAGAAAGATCAAAATACACCCTCAGAAAAAAGATAAAATAGTCAAAGCTTCTACATTCAAAGCTTCCAAGAAAAATATGAATTGGTCTCAGGCCATAGAAGGGCTCAAAATAACTTTGAAAATAAAGTAAGACAGGTAGAGTGAAAAATGGAAAGAGAAAAACCTGTCCTGAATAGAAAATTTGACTTTCAAATACAGGACCCTAGAGAAGCATAAAAAGGTAGGAAAAAGAAATAATAAGGGATATTAAAAATTTAAACTATTTACATTCCTACATGGGAAGATGATACTTGTAACCCTGAAGAAATTTCTCATTATTATGGTAGCTGAATGGAGTATATTTAGATAGAGAGTACAGATTTGAGTTGAAAACGAAGGGATGATATCTTTAAAAAAAATAAAATTAAGGAGTAAGAGGAATGCACTGGGAGAAATCAAAAGGGAGATGGAATGGGTTAAGGTATCTCACATAAAAGAAGCAAGAAAAAGCTTATGGCATAGAGGGGAAGATGGGGGAGATACAGGGGAGTGACTGAGCCTTACTCTCATCCAAATTGGTTCAAAGAGGGAATAACATGCACACTCAATCGCATATAGTAATCTATCTTACCTTGCAAGAAAATAGGAGGCAAAGGGGATAAAGGGGAGGGAATTGATAGAAGGTAGGGCAGACTAGGAGACAAGGCAATCAGAAACAAAACGCCTTAGAGGAGGGATGGGGTGAAAGAAGATAGAACATAGAGTAAATGTCATCGGGAGGGTATAGGATGGAGGAAAATACAGTTAGACATTGTAGCTGTTAAAAAAATTCAAGAAAGTTTGTTTGAGAGTCCTCAGTTCTCAAACACATAGACAACTGAGTCAAATTTGTTAAAATAAGAGCCATTCCCAAATTGATAGATGATCAAAAGATATGAAGTTTTCAGATAAAATAATCAAAGCTACCTTTAGCCATATAAAAAATAAACATGCTCTAACTCACTATTGGTTGGAAAGATTCGGGTCAAAACAATTCTGGGGTACTACCTCATACCCATTGGATTGTATAATAGGACAGCAGAGGGAAATGCCAAATGTTGTAAAGGATACAGGGAAAATGAGACATTAATACACTCTTGGTGAAGTTGTAAACTGATTCAAACATGCTGTAGAGCAATTTGGAAATATGACTACAGGGCTATAAATCCATGTATACTCTTTGACCTAGTAATACGACTTCTAGGTTGCTATCCAAAAAGAGATTAAAAATAGCTGAATTTGAAATTGGGCAGACGTTCATCAATTGGGGAATGGCTGACCAAATTGTGGAATGAGATTATGATGGAAAAATATTTTGCTATAAGAAATGATTAGGGGCAGCTAGGTGGTGCAGTGGATAGAGCACCGGCCCTGGATTCAGGAGTACCTGAGTTCAAATCCGGCCTCAGACACTTAACACTTACTAGCTGTGTGACCGTGGGCAAGTCACTTAACCCCAATTGCCTCACTAAAAAAAATAATAAATTAAAAAAAATAATGATCAGGATGCTATCAGAAAAACCTGGAATTGCATGAGCTGATGCAAAGTGAATTGTACTTTATACAAAATAACAGCAATATTGTAAGATGATCTGCTGTGAATGACAGTTATTTTTAGCAATACAATGATCCAAGACAAATCTGAAGGACTTATGAAAAATGCAATCCATCTACAGAGAAAGAACTGATGGTATCTTAATACAGATTGAAGTATAATTTTTTTTGTTGGTTCATTTTTCTAAAGTAGTTTTGTCTGTTTTCTTTCACAACCTGACTAATATGGAAATCTGCATGTTTTGCATGACTACACATGTATAATTTATAATGAATTGTTTAAGGTCTTAATGGGCTAGAGTGGGGAGGGAGGGAGGAGAAGAATTTGGAACACAAAGTTTTAAAAATGGATTTTAAAATTTGTTTTTAGATGTAATTTTGGGAAAATACAATTCTAAATATAAAAATTTTAAGTTTATCAAAAGTGAAATATGCAGCCTCAAGAGGTGATGTATTCTTCTTTACAAGAGGTCTTCAAGCAGAGGCTGGAGGCAATGTGTCCTGTATGATGTCCATGGAATTCTTTTCTCATATTGTTGGGATAAGATGACTTCAGAGTTCTTTGCATTCTTAAATGTATTTATGCTCTGATTCTGTCATATTAAAATTTCTTTATTCCCTAGATAATGGAAAGGAAGAACAAGTAATGTGTCACATGTAGTCGCAGCTCCTGCTCTCAACAAATTGGGAACACACCACACTGCCACCTCCCTCCTGTACTAAAAAAAAGTACAAAGGAGTCTTGGACATTATTCCCTGGGACTGGAGAGATATATTTTGTTGTTTCTATAAAACTTCTTAGATCTGACAGGAAGATTTTTCTACTTTTTGGAGATCCTACTGTCAAAGAAGTATGAGTAATTTTCAAAAGGAACACTCTTCTGCCATCCTTTTCACAAGCTTTGGGCATTTAACTTGGTAGAGATCTCTAAGGAAGAAATTAGGACCTGTAACTTAAAGCTTTGTTAGAAATTGGAATCATGTGTTCTCCTAGTGATTTTTTTGGGGGTGGGGCAATGAGGGTTATGTGACTTGCCCAGGGTCACACAGCTAGTAAGTATCAAGTGTCTGAATCTGGATTTGAACTCAGGTCCTCCTGAATACAGGGCTGGTGCTTTATCCACTGTGCTACCTATCTGCCTCCATCTCCTAGTGATTTAAGATGGAGCCTGGGGGAAGGTAGGTCGTGTATGTATATATATATATATATATATATATATACACACACACACACACACACACATACATATATATACATACATATATGTATGTATATATATGTATGTATGTATATATATATACATATATACACACACACATATATATACATATATACTGTGTGTGTATATATATATGTATATGTGTGTGTATATATATATGTGTATATATATATATATATATATATATATATATATATATATATATATATATATATACTGTCATGAAAGTTTCTAAGGACTATGAAGAAAATAAACAGCAAAGTTTCCAAGCCATAGAAAGATAGGTTTATTGAGAGAGGGATCCTGTCTCACAATAAAGCTGGCCTCAGGTCTGGGACCCAAAGACCCTGAGCAGTGCCAGTCTAGGATTTTTATACCCCATGAGGCTTAAATGCTCATATACCATATTAATTTTAGACAAACTCCTCCCAATTTATAGTCTACCAAGAAACATAAAGTCAATCAAAATACTTTATGTTGGGACTTTCAGTCTTCAAATGAATAGTCATTTTCTTGGCATACTGCCATGTAAAATGGGACAGTCAGACTTTTTAATTTGTCTAAAAGATATATTCACAATTGTATACAATAAGTATATGTCAAGGCTGAAGCCAATCTTGTCTTCATCTAACAGCATTTCATAAGCTCTAATGCCTTATTTGCTTTATAAGAAATACCTAAACAGGTTAAATCACAGTTTATACACTATATGCTGGTTATTAAACACTGATTAGATTACATATACCTAATGGACAAATTACATATTTATGGGTTAGGTAAAATCTCACTCACATTATTCCTCTTTTGATCCAAAGATAAATACAAAAATTTGTCTCTTGGATCATTAACAATCTAAAAGATGGATACAATTCAATGCATAGAGGGAAGTCCTCTGTAGATGACACAAATTCCAAAGGAAGCATTCCTCTACTGAGACAGAAGGGTACAATCAAAAAATGTGAATGGGTGCAGCTTAAATTAGTACAGAGATATTGATTCAGTTACACTACAATTACAAAATCAGAAGAACAGCAAAGCTCATTAATATATCCATAGAATGATGGTCTAAAACAAACAATAGCTTGATAATTCATTATCAAGGTCCTATAGAAGGTCCTAACTACAAGGTAACCTGACCACATTTTTTTAATCTGCAAGGATGACAATTAAGAAGCCATTATAGATTCCCATAATATCTAGAGGGAGTGGAACAATCAGTGCCAGTAACAAGTTTTCCTGAAGGGGTTATTCTTCCTATAAATTTCAGTAGCAATAGTTTTTGAAGAGTGAGCAATGTTCATGTCAGGAACAGAGTCTTTCATATTTTCACTGAAGAATGAAGCAGGCTCAGAATGAAGCAGAAGTGTATTAGAAGTGAAGGTATTGGGTCTCGTTAATCAGAAGCAGAATAACCAGCTACTGGTACTTAGTTGATAGGTATGTTGTCCTCACCAGAAGAAAGAATAAAGTCCAAGCAGTACAAGTTTAAAAACAGTATAGATGAGATAAAGTCCATCAATATGAAATCAGGGTCCAGAAAATAAAATAAATGCTCTTTATAGATATGAAACAGAAGAGATTATAATTTTAAACTTCCAAAAGATGTCCCTGTTGTACCATCTTGGAAGAATTCATATCTAAGGAAATACTCTCAGAAAGCATATATCTTATAATCAAGTTAGCATTTAGAAGATTGAAAGATACAGCAATTCACAATTATTTTAACAAAATTAAAAGTTCCTAAATAATTAATATCCATTTTAAAACAAATCGTAATAAACAACCTCCACTGCTGAACCATCATAAGGCTATCCATGAAAACTATGAAGAGGGGTCTATCCAAAAAGTAGTATCCTCTTGTACATGAGTATGCTATACTATTTGCAATGTGCTATTCAATAATTTTTAACAGCCTTAATAATATCACCTGAATAATTCACAATAGAACAATAAGATTGATTGATTCCATAGCACAAGCTTCAATATACTAAAAAAACATATAAAAGGTTTTATATTAATTTCTCTTGTATAATGAATTCAAGAATATTAGTTGATTGATTTCACAATAGTATTTAACAATTAACTTGTTGAAATAATTTAAGCTTTTAGCCATATCCAAATAACAACATCTTAACAAGAATGGATTTTTTTAAAAGGCCTAAGAGATCAAAGTTATGTTGACAGGTTTTCTTTTAATACAGTACTAAAACAAGTGTGATATTAACTAACAACAATTCACATCCTGATTTCACCACTCTTTGCATCATTCTCCTAATCATCCTCATACCATTATGAGAAATTAAAGATCTAAAACAGCTAATAACAGATGTCAGGACTAAAATCAATATTGTTTTCATGATATGACATCTGACATGTCTATTGGAAGTTGCCACAAAAGATTAGGGAGATAAACTATACAGTAGGGAAGGTATTCTTTCCCAATATCCAGGACAATTCCAGACAAAAATTATGCAGATAGCCAAATGCATTGAGCCAGGCTCAAAGTTAGCCAGGTGGGATATTTCTTCTTTTGGTGAAATCATGTTAAAAGAATCCTACCTCAGCTCTTGCTAAGAGTCATTCTACCAATACTTCCCATGACAGATCTACCACCTGCAAGTCAGTCATGTAAAATACCTTAGGGTTGCTGGTACCATGACTCATTGGCTTAACAGTAGTCCTTGATGATCATACCTGGAGTCAGACTCAGAGTAATAAAATCAATAATCCCGAAATGTCTTAAATAATAACTTCCAATAATCCAAGTCTCATATGGATTTAAATATTGAGGACAATAATGATAACAAAGAATGCGAATTAGGTTGGTTAACTCAGAATAAAATATAACAATCCTAAATATTACCATAAATATATAATTGTAATTATCTGATAAATTACATAATAATTAGTAACATATTAATTAATATATAATTTCCATCCATCAATAATTGATCAATTAGAACATAGACTTGCAGTGAAAAGATCTAAAATCAATTAATTGTGCAAAACATTTGCTTAGGGTTTTCACTGACAAGACATGCTGTATAACAAATATTGCAAATGAACCAAAATTGTGATAAATTTCCTAAACTTACAAATACCATTGATCATTTTTGTAATAAACATATATGGAAGACCTCTTTAGTATAGGAATACTTAAGAGTAATTCTTCCTGTGTTGTATGCTGGTATGTTCTCATCAGCACTACTATCTAAACTTTCAGTGCTTCTAGAATCACTGGTCTGAGTTGTAACATCTAGAAATCTTCTAAAATCACAACAAATTTCTTATTTCTGTTCAATAATCTAATTAATGCTCATAACAACGTTCTTTTTTGCATAAGAGATGAGTTCTACAAAATCAATGAATGCCACAATAAAAATTTCCTAATTAATTTTGAAATTGAGGCAATCTGTTTTCATGGCAACTTTTCTCCAGGAAGTATAACAATGCAAATTCCCAAGCAGCAGAAATATCAAATGAACTAAGACTAATAGGAAAATCCATTAATAAAATGGTAATCTACTGTGTCTAGACACCAAAATATGCTGAATAAGTTAAAAGCAAAGATCTCATTATTTAAAGTTGAATTCTCAATTTTAAAATGATTTCACACTAAAATTGAGAACCTTCTTACAAAAGTTGAGAACCACACAAGTTTTTATACAATTTTTCCCTTAAATTTCAATTATCCTTATTATCCTTTCTCTTATCCCTTTTATTTCAATGATCCCTATTATCGCTCCTTGTAGGGAAATGATGTTTGGAGTCAAACTCTCACAAATCATACTGTATCAACTGCAACAACTATGTCCTCATAAGTCCTATTTAAACTTTTTATGTAACAACAAAAACTAACACTGTATCCTCTAAGACATAAGCAGAATAGGACATTGCTTTATAAGAACAAGTAAAGCTAATTAAGCAAATGATAAATCAATGAAAGTTGCTATGATCACAGCTAAAAACTTTGTGAAGAGTACAACTGAAAATATCTTCAGGGAGACAAAGAAATAGTTTATAGTAAGTGATAAGTTTAGGTATACTTTAGAACAGAATATGTAATTTTACTTTTCCAAGTAAATGTCTCCTCTAGTAAAAGCATCCTTAATAGAAAATAGAAGAATTAAAAAAAAAAGAAGTTCTCCTACACTTGAAACTCTATTAGTGTGGGGCATTTCATCATCAGATTTCAAAAATTTAAAGGCCTGTAGGCTTGAGATATCATGAGGATAAAGTAGAACACAAAATCTTAATTTGCTCATAACAGAGGAAAAAAGGTCACATTAAATCCAATATTAGGAGGAGAAGCAGTTATAGCAGGTATTATAAAAGGCATATTGAAAAAGGAGATGTTCAAATCTTATTATTCTGTATATTTGTGGCATACACTTAAACTAGAATATAAGAAACTCCAAGATTAATAACAAAATCAAATCTACCCAAAACATAAAGAAATTTAGAAAACTAAAAAGTAGCTTAAGTTCAGATCAAACAAAGCAGAAACAAATTTTAAAAATTGGAGAATACTCCAAAAAGTAAAAGGAAAAGGTTTTCTATATGAATAATGATCTTTCCATTCAACCTTGACAGTTGTAGGAATAGTCAAAAAGACTTGAAAAAATCAAATTCAAACAGGTTGAATTCCGCTAGAACTCAAAAAATTTTCTGGTATACAAAATCACCAGATTAAAAATCATATAAGGAAAAAAAACATAGGATCAGATTGAAATAATGTACTAATAGCTTATATTTCTTTTTAGCCTATTTTGTAATTATGGGCAAAATGGTCTTGACCTCAAGGGAGGATGACAAAACATCTCATAAGGAGAACTATAACAATCTCTTCTGGACCTATTCAGATGAAACAGATTTAGAGGAATTATATCAGTCCATGTCAAATTAGTCTCTTGAAATAATTTTCCAATCAAAAGCTTAATTTCCATGGGGCAGAGCCAACATGGTAGAGGAAAGGAAGTGAGCTCTTGAAGTCATGACACAATCACTCAAAAAACACCCAAATAATGCAATAAGACAATGCCTGGAGAAGCAAAATCCACAGAAGAGTGTGCTGAAATCATCTTCCAACCAAAGATGGCTTGGAAGGTCAGAAGGAGGGAGCTGCTGTGAGGAGACATGAGTGGAGCACAACTGCAAAATCACCCTGACACACATCCAGCCCCAGGAAGGACTCACCAGAGAAAGACCCCCCCCCCCAAGACTCTGAATTAGCTACAGCACCAGTGTTGTCTGAAACTAAGCTCACACTCTGGTAAGAGGGCTGAGCCCTTGGAAAGGGGAAGATTATAGGGGTCTATCCTGGTTGTTGAGGCAGAACTTGGGTTTTTCACCCCTGCTGGGAACCAGGAGGTAGGCTTGAGTAGCAGTGGCCCAGGTCAGGGAGGGGCACAGGCTCATCCAGAGCTGACAAACACAACACACAAAGCTGGTTGATTAGCAAGTTTGTCTGGGGTCATCTACTGACCAGGAAATAGGCCAGCCTAGTGAAGAAACTGCTCCTCCTTAAATCATACCATCTGGGACCTTCTGAAGTTTGGGATAGTGAAGCCTAGAAACAGTACCCTACTTTAAGGAGCTAAAAGTCAAGTAAAAGAAAGGCAAGATAAGCAGACAGAGAAAAGTGAAGACCATAGAAAGTTTCTTTAGTGACAAGGAAGATCAAGGTGTACCCTCAGAGGAAGATGTCAACATCAGGGCCCCTATATCTAAAGCTTCCAAGAAAAATATGAATTGGTCTCAGGCCATAGAAGCACTCAAAAAGGACTTTGAAGATAAAGTTAGAGAGGTAGACAAAAAATGGAAAGAGAGATGAGGGTGATGCAGGAAAGACATGAGAAAAAAGTCAACAGCTTGAAAAGCCAAATTGGCCAAATGGAAAAAAGAGGTACAAAAGCTCTCTGACAAAAAATAATTCCCGAAGAATTAGGATTGAACAAATGGAAGCTAGTGACTTTATGAGAAACCAAGACACAACAAAGCAAATCCAAATGAATAAAAGTAATAGAGGGCAATGTGAAATATCTTCTTGGAAAAACTGATGACCTGGAAAATAGGTACAGGAGAGTTAGTTTGAAAATGATTGGTCTACCTGAAAACCATGATCAAGGAAAGAGCTTAGACATCATCTTCCAAGAAACTGCCAGGAAAAATTGCCCTGATATTTTAGAAGCAGAAGGTAAAAGAGAAATTGAAAGAATCCACCAATCACCTCCTGAAAGAGATCACCAAAGGAAAACTCCTAGGATTATTATAGCCAAATTCCAAAGCTCTCAGGTCAAGGAGAAAATATTACAAAGTGCCAAAATGAAAGAGTTCTAGTACTGTGGAGCCCCGGTCAGGATAGCACAAGATGTAGCAGCTTCCACCCTAAAGGACTGCAGGGCATGGAATATGATATTTCAGAAGGCAAAGGGATTGGGATTACAACCAAGAATCACGTATCCAGCAAAACTCAACATAATCTTTCAGAGGAAAAAAATGGGACTTCAATGAAAAAGAGGACTTTCATACATTTGTGATGAAAAGCCCTGAACTGAATAGAAATTTTGACTTTCAAATACAAGACTCTAGAGAAGCATAGGCAGGTAAACAGGAAGAAGAAATCATGAGAGATATTAAAAGATTGAAATGTTTTCATTCGTACATGGGAAGATAATATTTTGAACTCATAAAAACTTTCTCAGTATTGGGGTAGCTGAAAGGAATACACTTAGACAGAGGACACAGGTCTGAACTGAATATGAAGTGATGATATTTGTAAAGTATTTATTTTTGGTTTATTCTTGTTCTTTTTGAGGCAAGCAGGGAAGGTGTCTTATGTATGGGGCTGGATTTGGGCTCAGAGCCTTCTGGGTCCAGGACTGCTGCTTTTTTCACTGTATCCCCTAGCTAATCCATGATGACATCTTTAAAATAGGGTTGAGGAGTAGGAGAAATGCACTGGGGGAAGTGGAAGGGAATAGATGGACTGTGGAGAGGTAGCTCACATGAAGGAAACAAGAAAAATTCTTCTGGAGAGGAGGGGAAGAGGGGGAAGGAGTGGGGGAATGAGTGAATGTTACTATCATCAGAATTAGTTCAAAGAGGGAATAACATACATACTCAAGTAAGTATACTAATACACACACACACATATATATATATATGACATATATGTGTGTGTGTGTGTGTGTGTGTGTCTGTGTCTGTGTCTGTGTTTTGTGGGGCAATTAGGATTAAGTGACTTTCCCAGGGTCCCACTGCTGGTCAGTGTCAAGTGTTTAAACTCAGGTCCTCCTAAATCCAGGGCCGGTGCTATATGGCTGCACCATCTAGCTGCCCCCTATAGTAATATATATTTGCCCTGAGGGAAAGTGGTAGGGGAAGGAAATAAGGGGGTGGGGAGAAGAGGGGAAGAAGGGAAGGGCAGATTGTGGGAGGGAGCAGTAAAAGGAAAACACTTTCGAGGAAGGTGAAGATGTTCTGCATAACTGCTCATGTATGACATATTGAATTGCTAGATTTAATTCAGAGGGATGAGGAGGGAGGGAGAAAGAAAAATTTAGAACACAGAATTACAACATCAAAGACAATATTATCACAGTGGGCTCAAGGCAGGAATAACACACACACCCAATTGGGAGGAGTAATCTATTTAACCCCACAGGAAAGTAGGAGGGTAAGAGGATAAGAAGGGAAGAGTGAAAGAAGGGAGGGCAGAGCAAGGGAGGGGGCAGTCAGAAGCAAAATACCTTTGAGGAGGAATAGTAGAAAATAGAGTAAATATCATGGGAAGGGAATAGGATGGAGGGAAATAGTTATGATGATTGACTATAATGGAAAAATGTATGGTACCTACTTTGCTGGGCTATTGTGAAAAACTCTTTGTCAAGTTTAAGGTATTACATAAAAGTTATGATGAACAGAATGCCATCAGAAAAATCTGGAAAGACCTACATGAACTGAAGCAGAGTGAAATGTACTGTATACAAAATAACAGCAATAGTGTAAGATGATCTGCTGGGAAGCATGTGGTTATTTTCATCTAGGCAATGATCCAATATAAATCTGAATGACTTCTGAAAATCACAATCCATCTACAGAGGAAGAATTGATGGCATCTGAAAACAGATTGAAACACTTTAAAAAATTCCTTAATCTGAAGTTTTGTTTTTTATCTGTTTTTTCTCATAACCTAGTTAATGTGGAGATGTTTTCCATGACTACTCATGTATAAGTTATATTGAATTGCTTGAGTTCTTGGGAAGGGGGGAGATGGGAAGGGAGGGAGGAAAAGAAGTTGGAAGACAAAGTTTTAAAAATTGATGTCAAAATTTGTTTGTACATGTAATTTGGAAAACAAAATTCTAAACAGAAAAAAAAGGAAAAAAATCATATACCACAAGCTGCTCAGCCATTCCCCAAATGATGAATATACCCTCTCATTCCAATTATTTGCCAACAAAAAGAGAGCTGCTTTAAGTATTTTTTGTTAAAAGGTGATTTTCCATTTTTTTCAATCTCTTGGGGATACAGACCTCATAATTGTATCCCTGGGTCAAATGGTATGCACAATTTTATAGTCCTTTGGACATAGTTCCTAATCATTTACAGACTAGTTGGTTTTGTTCACAACTCCACCAACAGTGAATGTCACCATTCTTCTGAACATACCCTTAAGCATTTATCAATTTCCTTTTCAGTGATAAAAGCCAACATGATAGATACAAGGTGCTTCCTTATACCTGTTTTAATTTGCATTTCTCTAAGCATTAGGGATTTAGATTTTTTTTCATATCAATATAGATAGCTTTGATTTCTTTGTTTGAAAACTGCCTGTTCATATTTTTAAGCCATTTCATAAATTCAGGAATGAATGTTATTCTTACATATTAGACATAGTTCTCTGTTTTGGAAATGAGGACTTAGAGAAACTTGCCGTAAATATTTTTCACAGATTTCTGCTTTCCTTTAGAGACTGGCTGCTTTGACTTAATTTGAGCAAATAATTTTAATTTAATATAATCTTTTATATTATATCCATTTTACATCTCATTATCTGTTTTACATTTCTATTTCTTGTTTGGTCATGAATTCTTCCTCTTTGAATAAATCTGATAGGCAAAGCACTATTTGGTTTCTTAATTTGTTTTTGGTATCATCCTTTATGTCAAAATCATTTACTGATTTTGATCCCATCTTTCTATACAGTGTAATATTTTGGTTTATACCTAGTTTCTGCCATATTGTTTTCCAGTTTTCAGAATTTTTTGGTCACAGAATGAGTTCTTGTCCCAAAAGCTTGGATCTTTGGGTTTGATCAAACACTAGATTTCTAAGTACTTTTTTTTCAATTCAATATAACTTATAAATGACTTGCCCAGGGTCACACAGTTAGTAAGTGTCAAATGTCTGAGACCAGGGCTGGTGCTTTATCCACTGCACCACCTAGCTGTCCCCTCTAAGTTCTTTTACTCCTCTTTATTGTGTGTCAAATCTTTTCTGCTGATACACTATTCTATTTCTTAGCTAGTATGAATTATTTTGATAATTACCAGTTGATAATACAGTTTGAGGTGTGATGACTAGACAACTTTCCTTTGTATTTTTTTCCCTAATAGTCTGTATAATCTCAACTTTTTGTTCTTTCAGATGTATTTTGTTATTTTTTTTCTATCTCTATAATTTTTGGCAGTTTGATTGGTATGGCACTAAATGAGAAAAGTAGTTTAGGTAGGATTTTTTTTATTATATTGGATTGGCCTAACCAAAGGCCTCCCTGTAAGAAGAAGTGACCTGTGACAAAACTTGTTTGAGCCAGAACAATCAACTTTGTACTCCCCTTCCTAATCCACTTGTGTCCAGAGGAAGGGAAAGGAACCCGTATGACTTGGACTCTTTTCTGGTTACATAACATGTGGGATTGTCTGTCATTTCAATGTGGACAATAATTCTTCCTTTTACATTCTACATGTTCCTTGTCAGGCAATCCCTAGCCATATAAATATAGGAGCACTCCAGGATCTTGAGAGGCTCCCCTCTGTCAGTTGCCAGTGTTTAGGAGCTGAAGGGAATTCAATCATGGACAGAAAAGATTATTCCATCCATTTTTCGCCTCACTTGTCTTGCCTCCTCCTAGCCTGTCCTGAGCTAGTCTTCCCTCAATGTTCCTATAAATCCCAGATTTAAGCCAAAAGTCACCATGAGGATCTTCTACCTTGTTTTCATGGTGCTCTTTGTGATCTTTGTCTTGGCACAGGTAAGGTATTCACTGACCAAAAAAAAAGACAGCACTATGAATATGGAGGATAAGGTCAATATGGACCCTCATTAGCTGTCTAGTCTAGCTGGTTTTGGGACTAGGTCTGGGACCTCCCTACTACTAAGAAAGATTAAGGGAAAAACTGCATCTAATTGGTTTAAGGAGCTCATGAGCAGCAAAAATTTAGGTAGACAAATGCAGCATTTATGGTCAGTTGGAAGAAGGTCTGGAAGGAGAAGAAAGTGAAAGATCTCATGTTGAGAAATTTTTATATATTTAAAGAACTCTTCAAAAGTATGAAAGCTTAGCACAGTTTGGTGTAAGACAGGTACAATCTATTTTCAGCATCACACCTGTAGTTTCCTATGTAGAGAGGGGCTAAGATGTCACCTAGTGAACCCCCTATTCTATTTCATAGATGAGAAAATTGAGGTCACTGACTTGCTCAAGGTAACAGAGGTAGGATTAGTGGCAGAGCTGGGATCCTCATTCAGAGCTCATTCATCCAAGTGGAGGGAGAAAGTTCAGCACTTTTTTTGCTCTATCTTGAGGTACTAGATCAGTTTTGTATATGAATCCCTACTACTGTGCACAATACCAGGCACATTGTAGATATTTAAGAAACACTTAGTTATTGAATGATTTATAATACCTTTTGTTTTCTTCACCCTATGGCTTACAAAAGACTTCTATCAGTTCCTTTGTTCTCCTTATTCCTGGCTAGACCTACCAGAAACATATTTCTTCCAAATACTATTTTTCTGTCTCCCAAACTGAGAATACTCCCACTGTCCCGGTTCCTTTCTAGCCACAAACCATTTTTTTTTTGTTGACACCCTTACTACCAGATTTCTTACGAATGTACACTAAGATGGGGGGCGGAGGGGGGAAGCTAGGTTGTGCAGTGGATAAAGCACTGGCTCTGGATTCAGAAGGACCAGAGTTCAAATCCAGACTCAGAGGCTTGACACTTACTAGCTGTGTGACCCTGGGCAAGTCACACAACCCTCACTGCCCCACAAAAAAGAAAAAAGCATACTAAGATGCAACAGGTTGTATTTGAAGGCACTCACCTTGTGTTAGGAGGCACTGGACCTGGGTCTAGGTCCTTGCCATGCTATTGAATGCCTATGTGAACTTATGGAATTCCCCTTTTTTTCAATGATCCTTCATTTCCTTAACTACAAAATGAAAGGTATACATTTTGATAATTGACAAGGTCACTCCCTGATGCAAATATTCTGGTTTTCTCTGCTATGCAAAAAATCTATTTCTACTGACAAAGAGTCTAGTTTTCTTGAGTTTTATCAACCAGGAAACTAGCAGAGCCTATTTTGTTATTTAGCAGTTATAGATAGCATATATTTAACTGTTTTTCAAAGTGTTTTTCTACTTCTTATTGCCATTTTACAAATGAGGAAGCTGAAGTAAATAAAGATTAAGTGACTTATCCCAGATCACACAATTAAAACATTTTCCTGAGGCCAGGTATGAGCACTAGCATTCTGGATTTTAGGTCCAGCTCTCTGTCTAGAATTACTCAGAGTGAGTAGTTTACTGAGTAGGACTGAGACAGAATAAGATATGTGCTATACTAATGAAAGCTCATTGGTCCTGTTTCTATCTGTATTTCATTCTCATTACTATCTTGGAAAGCAGGTTAGTACAAATATGATATTACCCATTTCATATAGAATTAAATAAATGCTCAAATACCTGAGATGATTTTTACAAGATTATACTGTTTTTTAAAAATGTCTTGGGGCAGCTAGATGGCGCAGTGGATAGAGCACTGGCCTTGGAGTCAGGAGTACCTGAGTTCAAATCCGGCCTCAGACACTTAACACTTACTAGCTGTGTGACCCTGGGCAAGTCACTTAACCCCAATTGCCTCACTAAAAAAAAAAAAAAGTCTTGCTAGGAGTGGATATCTAGACCTGGATTTTTAAAATTATATAATATTACCTCATTTATTAAAAGATCAATAAAAATATTTGAATTAACTTTCTTATGTATGATTCTGATTATAATGGAACATGTCATATTCTCTGGATTATAAATCATGATTCTAAAACATGTTTTCTTTTTTAACAGGGTTTGGTGAGTTACCTGACACTAAAAAATGTTGAATGAATAGAGGCACATGTAGAGGAAAAAAAAATGAGAATTTCCCTTTTTTAAATGGAAACCTGTGCTTTAAGGTTTAAAACTTCTTGTGAATTTGACTAATAGATTTAAAGAAAGTATATGGCAAAGAATTGGAAATTGAGTTCAGGTCCGGCCTCAGACACTAGACACTTACTAACTGCGTGACCCTGGGCAAGTCACTTAACCCTCATTGCCCCAGCAAAAAAAATATCTTTGTCTCTGGATTCAGAAAAATTTACAGAAGATGTATTCATCTTGAAAATACTCTTTTTATCTTATGTGACATTGTGCATATAAGAAAGTGGCAAATGTAGAGGTAAACTTTTAGAATACCAGATGTGTAGTCCAAGATAAAGAAGAGATCATCTTATTCTGATTAACTGAATGGACACTCCAAAGGTCTGGACTAGAGTGATGGATTTGTTGACATTCCTAGATTCCATGATGTCTAATAAAATATTTAACCTTGAACTTTTTACCTATGATGTTATGGGTCTTAATAACTAGGCTTTCTCATACCCATTTATGAGTATAATTGTCATAGTAAATAGAACTCTCTTGTACCATTGTCACTGACAAAAAGGCCACCAAAAAAAGAAAAAAAAACCCTTGGCAACATAGGGTCTTACATACAGGAGCAGCAAAATAGAGGGAAAAAGTAACTTACTGCTGTAGCAGATGTTGCCACAAAATGCATGCACGGCCAGATGGTGCAAAAATATTGTCCCCTTGCCCATAAGGTTAACTGTATCAAATCTACAATGTGTATTTTCAATAGATGAAGTCTGACACATGAAAAACATTGTGAAAGTAAGAGCGAATATCATTCTCTGATGTTTCCTAAAATAATAAGTGAATATAGTGAGCCAACTATCCTGGTGTTACAGCACAGTGGGTCCTGTTCTCTCTTGGCTTAACAGATTTCCTTGAAGGGGAAATAGCCTGATGTAATAATATAAGACAGAAAAGAAAAAACACAGGAGTTCTATGAAGCATCTTCTCCAATTTGTCTCCCTTTTTGGGCCTTAGAAGCCTCAATGTGAAAGCAATGAGCCAAGAGTCTATACCTTCTACTTTTTAATTCATTCTTATTCTAGCTTTTTTAGTTCCATGTGTAGGGGCCAAATTTTAATTGGGGAGTGTTAGTTAGGCAGGTTGCCACAATATTGGGGCAAGGAAGGAGATTAACAGCCTCTTTCAAAAACAGAACAGGGTTTATTAACAAGAACAAACATAAAAACACGAGTAAGATTAGTAGAATTAAGGAAAAGGGAAAAAGGGACAGGGGGAAGGAAAATAATACAACCTGAATCACACCACTGCCTTGGGCTCAGCAGAGCATACAGCTGTGTCCCATCTCTTTCCAGCTCGAATGCCAGAATGGTGAATCTCCTCCCTTCTCCTCACCAGCAACCCCCAGGCTGTCCACACACAGCCCCAAGATAATTGGCTGGCTGCCCTGACTGACAGTCACATGACTGCCCTCACCAGAGTTCTGGTCATTACAATTTTGCAAGCCCCATGTAGGCGTCAGCACTTGGTGATGATGTGAGCTGCTAGTGCCATGGTGACAGCTACAGCCACTGGGTAGAATATGAAGGCAGGGTTTCAATCCTAGCCAAAAGATGGGCTCCTAAAAACCTCAAATCACAATTAGTTCTTTACATGTGCCAAATTCATTGATCTCCTCTTTCTCTTTTTTATTCATGTAGGTATTTAGAGATACAAAATTTCACCTAAGAATTGCTTTGGCTGCATCTCATAAGGTTTGGTGTGTTGTCTCATTATTTTCATTCTCTTGAATGAAATTATTAATTGTTTATATGATTTGTTGTATGATCTATTCATTCATTTTTAATTTATTTTATTATTTTTCAGTTACATATAAGGATATTTTTCAAATTTGTTTTCACAGAATTTTTAGTTCCAAATTTTTTCTCCCACCCTCCCTTCCCTCCCTCCTCCCCAAGATGGAAAGCAGTCTGATATAGGTTGTATATGCCCAATCACATTAAACATATTTCTACGTTAGTCATCTTGTGAAAGAAGAATCAGAGCACAAGGGAAAAACTTCAAAAAAGGAGGGAAAAAGTCCAAAAGTAGAAATTGTATAGTTCAATCTGCACTCATAATTCACAGTTCTTTTTTCTGGATGTTGAGTACATTTTTCTATCATGAGTTCTTTGAAACTGTTATAGATTGTTGCACTGCTGAGAAAAGCCAAGTCTATCTCTATTGTTCATGACAAAATGGTGTTATTACTATGTACAATGTTCTCCTGGTTCTGCTCCTCTCAGTCAGCATCAGCTCATGTAAGGTCTTCCAGGTTTCTCTGAAATCCACCTGCTCATTGTTTCTTACAGCATAATAGTATTCCATTGCATTCATATACCAAAACTTGTTTAGCCATTCCTTTATTGATGGGCATTCCCTCGATTTCAAATTCTTTGCAACCACAAAGAGAGCTGCTATAACTCTTTTTGTACATGTGGGTCCTTTTCCTTTTTCTGTTGTCTCTTTGGGATACAGACCTAATAGTGGTACCATTGTGTCAAAGGGTATAAATAGCCCCATAGCCCTTTGGGCATAGTTACAAATTGCTCTCCAGAATGGTTGGATAAATTCACAGCTCCAACAACAATGCATTAGTGTTAGAATTTTTCCACAACTTCTCCAACATCTATTATTTTCCTTTTTTCCTTTTTTGTCATAATAGCCAATCGGATAGGTGTCAGGTGATCCCTCAGGGTTGTTTTAATTTGCATTTCTCTGATCAATAGTCATTAGAGCATTTTTTCACATGGCAATAGATAGCTTTTTTTCTTCATCAGAAAACTGCCTGTTCATATCCTTTGACCAATTCTCAACTGGAAAATGACTTGAATTCTTATAAATATGATGTAGTTCACAACATATTTTAGAAATGAGGCCTTTGTCAGAAACACTGGCTATAAAAATTGTTTCCCAGTTTTCTGCCGCCCTTCTAATTTTGGATACATTGCTACTGTTTGTACAAAACATTTTTAATTTAATGTAATTAAAGTCTTCCATCTTGCATTTCATAATATTCTCTATCTCTTGTTTGGACATAAATTGTTTTCCTCTCCATAGATCTGAGAGGTAAACTATTCCTTCCTCTCCTGATTTATCTATTGTATCACCCTTTATGTCTGAATCTTGAACCCATTTTGAAGTTATTTTTATATAAGTTATAAGATGTTGGTCTATACCTAGTTTCTGCCATACCATCTTCCAGTTTTCTCAGTAGTTTTTGTCAAATAGTGAGTTTTTATCCCAGAAGCTGGAGTCTTTGAGTTTATCAAACAGTAGATTACTAAAATTATTTACTATTGTGTCTCCTGTGCCTAACCTATTCCATTGATCCACCATTCTATTTCTTAGCCAGTACCAAATAGTTTTGATGACTGTTGCTTCATAGTATAACTTCAAATTTGGTATGGCTAGCCCACCTTCCTGTGCATTTTTTCTCATTAATTCCCTTGATGTTATTGACTTTTTCTTTTTCCAGATGAATTTTGTTATTATTTTTTCTAGCTCTATAAAATAATTTTAGGTAGTTTGATTGTGATGGCATTGAATAAGTAAATTAATTTAGGTAGAATTGTCATTTTTATTATATTAGCTCGGCCTATCCATTAGCAGTTTATATTTTTCTATTTACATAGATCTGATTTGATTTGTGTGAAAAGTGTTTTGTAATTGTGTTCAGAGTTCCTGGGTTTATCTTGGCAGGTAGACTCCCAAGTACTTTATATTATGTACTGCTACTTTAAATGGAATTTATCTTTCTATCTTTTGCTGCTGAGCTTTGTTGGTCATGTATAGATAGAAATTCTGATGATTTATGTGGTTTTATCCTGCAACTTTGCTGAAGTTGTTAATTGTTTCAAGCAGTTTTTTCGTTGATTCTTTAAGATTCTCTAAGTATACCATCATATCATCTGCAAAGAGTGAAAGTTTTGTTTCCTCCTTGCCTATTCTAATTCCTTTAGTTCCTTTCTCTTTTTTTTATTGCTATAGCCAACATTTCTAGTACAATCTTCAATAATAAAGGTGATAATGGACATCCCTGTTTCACTGCTGATCTTATTGGGAAGGCCTCTAACATATCCCTGTTGAGCTGATGGTTTAAGGTAGATACTGCTTATTATTTTAAGGAAAGCTCTACCTCTTCCTATGCTCTCTGGCGTTTTTAATAGGAATGGGTGTTGTATTTTGTCAAATGTTTTCCCTGCATATATTAAGATAACCATATGGGCAGCTAGGTGGCACTGGTCTTGGATTCAGGAAGACCTGAGTTCAAAGCCAACTTCAGACACTTGACACTTATGAGCTGTGTGACCCTGGGCAAGTCACTTAACCCTCATTGCCCCACCAAATATAAAAATAAAAAAGATAACCATATGATTTTGGTTAGTTTTGTTATTGATGTGGTTGATTATATTTATTGTTTTTCTAATGTCGAACCAGCCTTGCATTCCTGGTATAAATCTGACCTTGTCATAGTGTATTATTCTGGTGATCACTTGCCGTAATCTCCTTGCTAATGTTTTATTTAATATTTTTGCCTCGATATTCATTAGGGAAATTGGTCTGTAATTTTCTTTTTCTGTTTTGGCTCTGCCTGGTTTAGGTATCAACACCATGTTTGTGTCATAAAAGGAATATGGTAGAACTCCTTCCTCACCTATTTTCCCAAATAGTTTGTTAGTATTGGAATTAATTTTACTTCAAATGTTTGGTAGAATTCACATGTAAACCCATCTGACCCTGGAGATTTTTTTCTTAGGGAGTTCATTGATGACTCGTTCTATTTCTTTTTCGAAAATGGGACTATTTAAGGATTTTATTTCCTCTTCAGTTAACCTGGGCAATTTGTATTTTTATAAATATTCTACCATTTCACTTAGATTGTCAAATTTCCTGGCATACAGTTGGGTAAAAGAGCTCCTAATTATTGCTTTAATTTTCACTGCATTGGTAGTGAAATCAATCACCCCTTTCATTTTTGATACTAATTTGGTTTTCTTCTTTCTTTTTTTCTAATCAAATGTACCAAAGGTTTATCTATTTTCTTGTGTTTTTTCATTAAACCAGCTCTTAGTTTTATTGATTAATTCTATAGTTTTCTTGCTTTCAATTTTATTAATTACTCCTTTAATTTTCAGGATTTCAAATTTAGTATTGTAAAGAATTAATTGTTATTTGAGGATTTTTTTGGACCTCATCTTTTGGCTAGAATTAAAAAAATAACCTCGGCACACTCACTGGCCCGGGGCTCTGCAAACAGCACGGTTCTCTACCCAATGGTTGTAGCCATCACCATGGCACTGGCACCTCACATCATCACCACCAATGCCTACATGGGCCTGGCAAAATTATAATGATTAGAAGCCTAGTGAGGGCAATCATGTGACTGTTAGAGTGGCCAGCCAATTGGCTGGGGGCTGTGTGTGGTCAGCCTGGGGTCTGCTGGGAAGAAGGGTGGTTTTCTACCAATCTAGCTTGAAGTTGGAAGGTGACAGGACACTGCTGTGTGTTCTCAGCTGATTCCTGGGTGGTGGTATTGTTCAAGTTGTATAATTTCCCTTTCCCCATTTTATTTCCTTTCCATTAACCCTACTGATCCTGTTTGTGGTTTGTGTGTTTTTTTTTTAAGTTTGTTCTTGTTAAATAAATCCTGCTCTGTTTTGAGGGAGGCTGTCAGTCTCCTTCCTTGCCCCAATATTGCGGTGAGCTGCTTAGCTAACACTCCCCAATTAAAAATTGGTCCCTACAGTATTTAGTTGGTGTATGGGATAGGTGGACTTGAGTCAGTTCAGATTTTAAGGATGGGGTCTGAAAAATACCCAGCCCCCAGTCCCAGTAATTATTAGATTATTCTGTTCATGTTTTATTCTATAGATTATAATAGAAATCATATATCTTGCCTTACTGAACCTGATGTCTCCTGATACCACCCCTTTCCCCTCCCTGCCTATATTCCAAATCCCCAGTCTTTGTTATGGGTTAGTTATGATGTTGCTACAACACACCTCTTCCCCTTGTTCTATGACTATGCAGGAGAAAATTTCTCTTACTACGGCAGACCCACTCAGATACTACCTCCTCTTTTACATTCCTAAGCCCCAGCTCCTGGTGCCATCTCTCCCTTCTTCCCCCTTGCCCCTCATTACATGGGTGGAGCGGTTTCACCCTTTCCCTCCTCCCCTTCCCCCCAGCTCTCAGACATAGCTGAGCATGTATCCATATCCTGATCAGGAGCTGATCACACATCTTGGGTGAGACAGGACTGGATGTTAGATTGTGAGCTCCCTCTGTGCATGAGGTGAACCCCCCTCAAAACTTCCATAAAAACCAAACTCATGATCCCATTAGTGTGCTCTTCATCCCTTGCATGGAGTCATGCATTCTCATGAGAATGTAATAAATCTGCCTCTGCTTGACTTGGTGGTCTCCTTGAGATATTTGGGTAAACTGAGGCAATTTTGTCCCAAACATTGGGGATTTTTAATTTGTTCTTTTTTTGGCTTTTTTAGTTACATGCCCAATTCATTGATTTTCTCTTTCTCTTTTTTATTCATGTAATCATTTAGAGATATAAAATTTCCCCTAAGCACTGCTTTGGCTTCATCCCATACATTTTGGTATGTTGTCTCATTATTGTCATTTTTGTGGATGAAGTTATTAATTGTTTTTACGATTTGTTGTTTGACCCATTCATTCTTTAAGATGAGATTGTTTAGTTTCCACTTAATTTTCATCTAATTGTCCATAGCTCTTTATTATATGGAATTTTTATTGCATCATGATCTGAGAAGGATGCATCTACTATTTCTGCCTTTCTACATTTCAGTATTTGCTATTCATGAGGTCTCTTTCAGGAGGTGATCTGTGGATTCTTTCAATGATGATTTTATCCTCTGATTCTACAATTTCAGGGCAGTTCTCCTTAATAATTTCCTGGAATATGGTGTCTAGACTCAGTTTTAATCATGGTTTTTGGGTAGTCCAATAATTCTTAGATTATCTCTCCTGGATCAATTTTCCAGGTCAGTTGTTTTTCCAATGAGGTATTTCACGTTTTCTTTATCTTATTATTATTTTTTTCAGTCTTTTGGTTCTGCTTGTCAGATTCTTGGTGGCTCATGGAGTTATTAGCTTCCATATGCCCAATTTTAATTTTTTTTTATTGAATAGAAATCTATTTTCCAAAATATATGTAAAAACAAACTTTAATATCATTTTTAAAAAAATTTGTGTTCCAACTTCTCTTCCATCTCCATTCCCACCCCCCACCCACTAGAACTCAAGCATTTCAAACTAAATCATACATGAATAGTCATGGAAAACATTCCCACATGAGCTAGGTTGTGAGAGAAAACAATCGACAAAACCCCAAAACTTCAGACTGAGGAATTGTCAAGGAGGAAAAAAATGTAAAAATGTGTTTCCATCTGTTTTCAGATACTATCAGTTATTTTTCTGTAGATGGGTTGCCATTTTCATACGTCCTTCAGGGTTATATCAGATCATTGCCTTGCTGAAAATAACCATATGCTTCCCAGCAGCTCATCTTACACTATTGCTGTTATTTTGTATACAGTACATTTCACTCTGTTTCAGTTCATGTAGGTCTTTCCAGGTTTTTCTGATAATATACTTTTCATCATAACCTGATTAAAGAACCTTCAACTTGATAAAGAATTTTCTCCATATTAGCTCAGGAAAGTAGGTATCATACATTTTGCCATTATAATCAATCATCATAACTATATCCCTCCATTCTGTTCCCTTCCCATGATATTTACTCTATTTTCTATCTTCTCTTAACCTATTCCTCCTCAAACGTTTTACTTCTGACTGTCCCCTCCCCTACTCTGTACTACCTTTTTTTCACCCCTCTTTCCTTATTCTCTTCCCCTCATACTTTCCTGTAGGATTAAATAGTTTATGCCTCGAAACTGGGTGTGAATGTTATTCCTTCCATGAGCCCACTCTGATGAAATCAAGGTTCCTGAGCAAATTCTATGTTCTAAATTTTCTTCCTCCCTCCCTCCTCAACCCTCCCTATAAAATGAAGCAATTTGATATGTCATACTTTTGCAGTTATACAGAACATCTTTACCTTCCTCGAAAGTATTTTGCTTTTTACTGCTCTCTCCCCCAATCTGCCCTTCCCTCCTTCCCCTCACCATTCCCCTCTCCCTTATCTCCCTCCCCTCCCTCAGGGAAAATATATTACTATACCTTCTTGAGTATGTATTTTAGTCCTTCTTTGAGCCAATTCGGATGATATTAAGGTTCACTCACTCCCCAAATCCTTCCCCCTCTTCCCCTCCCCTTCATAAGCTTTTTTCTTGTTTCCTTCATGTGAACAACCTCTCCCCAGATCATCTCTCCCCTTCCCCCTCCCCCAATCTATTTCTCCTACACCTCAACCCTATTTTAAAGATGTCATCATAGGTTAGTTAGGTGGCACAGTGGATAATGCACCAGCCCTGGACCCAGGAGACCCCAAATCCAAATCTGGCTCCAGACATAAGACACCCCACCCTGTCTGCCCCAACAAAGAACAAAACATAAATGCTTCACAGATATTGTCCCTTTGTATTCACTTCAGATCTGTGTCCTCTGTGAATTACTTACTGAGATAGTTCTTATGAGTTGAAGTATTATCTACCCATGTAGGAATATAAACAGTTTGAACTTTTAATATCCCTCATGAAGTCTTTTTCCTGTTTACCTTTCTATGCTTCTCCAGGGTCTTGTATATGAAAGTCAAATTTTCTATTCAGTTCAGGTCTTTTCTTAACAAATTCCTGAAAGTCCTCTTTCTCATTGAAATTCCATTTTTTCCTCTGAAAGATGATGCTTGGTTTTGCTTGGTACGTGATTTTTGGCTGTAGTCCCAGTTCCTTTGCCCTCTAGAACATAATATTCCATTCCCTTCTGTCCTTTAATGTAGAAACTGCTGGATCTTGCTTTATCCTTATGGGAGCTCCACAGTATTTGATTTCTTTTTTTTCTAGCTGCTTGCAATATTTTCTCCTTGACCTGTGAGTTTTGCAATTTGGCTATAATATTCCTGGAGGTTTTCCTTTTGGGATCTCTTTCAGGAAGTGATTGGTGGATTCTTTCAATGTCTATTTTAGCTTCTGCTTCTAGAATATCAGGGCAATTTTCCCTCACAATGTCTTGGAGGATGGTGTCTAAGCTCTTGTTTTGGTCATGGTTTTCAGGTAGTCTAGTGATTTTCAAATTATCTCTCCTATATTTATTTTCCAGGTCAGTTGTTTTGCCAAGGAGATATTTCACATGGCCCTCTATTTTTTTCATTCAATTGGATTTGCTTTACTGTGTCTTGGTTTCTCATAAGGTCACTAGCTTCCATTTGTTCAATCCTAATTCTTAGGCAATTATTTTCATCAGACAGTTTTTTATTCTCCTTTTCCATTTGGCTTTTCAAACTGTTGACTTTTTTCATGACTCTCCTGTATCGCTCTCATTTCTCTTTCCATTCCTTCCTCTCTTTCTCTACATCTTCATTCTATCTCTCCTACTTTCTCTTCAAAGTCCCTTTTGAGAGCTTCTTATAGCCTGAGACCAGTTCATATTTTTCTTGGGAGTTTTGGATGTTGGAGCTTTGACCTTGTTATTATCTTCTTCTGAGGATGTATTGTGGTCTACCTTTCCCCAAAGAAGTTTTTGATGGTCTTCTTCTTTCTCTGCCTACTCATCCTGGCTTACTATTTCTTGGCTTTATACTCCTTCTTAAGGTGTAGAGCTGCTTCCAAAACACACTGTTCATGCTACAGCATGGCCCAGGGGGTGATTGGGCTTCTTCTCAGCTTGCCTGGTTTGTGAGTAATCATGGCCACTTTCTCTTTGATCAGGAAACAGAAGTCTGATTGAACTCTGATTCTCTATGGTCGGAAGTTTGGCATACTTTTGCCCCTCCCCCACTGGGCCACCACTACTTGATTCAGCCCATTGGTTCAGATCCAGGGCGCTTTGCCCCAACTCAAGTAGATACTGCCTCCACTTCACCCCGACCTGCTGCTGAATCCCCTCACCAGTCTGTGATCAGAACCTCAGGAACTGCTGGTTCTGAAGACTGGGAACTGGTATTGGAAGCACTGTCCCTGGCTGGGACCAGAATGTGTGCTGAGCTGTTCAGCCTGATCAGTAGGTGATCAGAATTTCACAGTTTTGCAGAGAAATAGTCCTCACTCTGTTCTTATGTGCATTAGGCTGTTCTGGGTTTTTTTGTTTTTGTTTGTTTTTTTCTACTTCATTATTTGGGCATGAGTGGACGGATTTATCTGGAGCTCGTGGGAGTCAACCCAATTTTAATTTTTAATGCATTATTTTCCTCAGTAAGCTTATTACCTCTTTTTCCATTTGGCCAATTTTTTTTTCTCCCATTTGGCCATTTTTTTTCTCCTATTTTGCCATTTTTTTCCTCTCATTTGGCCAATTGTATTTTTTAAGGAATTATTTTCCTCATTCAATTTTTGTGCTTCTTTTTATATTGTCACACTCATTTCTCTCATTTCAGTTTCCATTTTTTCTTCTACCTCTCTCATTTGGTTTTTAAAAGCCTTTTCGAGCTCCTCGAAGAAGTGTTTTTGGTCTTGAGACAAGATCATCTTCCCACTTGAGTCTTCACTTGTGGGCATTTAGACAATTTCAATTGAGTTTAAGTTTTGGTCTTCCCTTTCACAGTAGAAGCTGTCAGTGGTAAGAGTCCCTCTTAGTTTCTTGCTCATGTTGTTGCCTAGGTTTTTTGGGGGGCGGGGTTTGTAAGGCAATTGGGGTTAAGTAACTTGCCCAGGGTCACACAGCTAGTAAATGTCAAGTGTCTGAGACTGGATTTGAACTCAGGTCCTCCTGAATCCCGGGCTGGTGCTCTATCCACTGTACCACCTACCTGCTCCTGTTGCCTAGTTTTAAACTTATAAAGCTGAAGTCTGTTTCTGGGGCACAGGGTTAACTTTTGCAAGCTTCTTACTGCCCTCAGCTGCACCACTCGCTCAGCTGTGTGGAGTTGTAGCAGTGTTGAGCTGCCCACTGAGCCAAGCTGTGGTGAGCCGAGCTGCCAGCTGAGCTGAGCTGTGCTGAGCTGCCCTCTTCACCAAGGTGAGACAGACCTTTCCTGAAGTCTTCTTAATTATCTCAAGTATAAGGATTGTATCTCTCTTTTTTGTAGGTTCTGTAGTTCCAGAATCTGTTTTGAGTCTTGATTTAATGTTGTTTTTGAGGGAAACACGGGAAAACCCAGGCAGCTTCTTGGCTTCTCTCTGCCATTTTGACTCTGCCCCCTGAAACTTCCCCCAATGTGGGAATTCTAATAGGCAGAGATGAAAGTGTCTCAGGCATTGGAGATAGCTCATACAAATGCATTCAGAAGGGAGATGGAGTGTCCTTTATGAGGAACAGCAAATAAGCCAGGTTGACCCAACATCATTTCTGATTTAGCTGCTTTCCTGGATTTCTTGATCTCCAGACACTTATCATTGTGTAAAATGTAATCAAATCTGAAAACTCTCACCTTTACATATAATCCTCTTCCCTCAGGATGCCATCATAATCCTCCCCTCAGAAGGTTACCCTATGCTTAGCAATTATCTTCTGAAAGGGGAAAAATAAAAAATCCTTGAATGTCTTGCTCTAAAATAATTTATCAGCTGCAATTATTTTTATAGCAAAAGAAGTAACTGTGTGATTTATAAAAGCTATATAGAGCTAGAAAAGGCCATGTAACTAAAATTATTATGTAATCCCAGGGAAATACCTCTGTTAGCTTTCAACCATACCAGAACTGGACTCTAACCTGTGGATGGCCAGAGCCAGGAGAGTCATGAATCAAATAAAAGTTGAATTTCTGAGGGAGAGAAATGCATTGCAAGGAAGGACACATGTGCACAGGTCCCATTCCTGTTGGGACTGAGGGGTTGATTCAGGGCAGGGAGATCTCAATATTTATGCTCATGGCTACACGGTGAGCCCTGACAATAAGGGGTAACAGCAACAATGTGACAAGTTTGATTTATTACAGGACTTTATGACTGGAATGTTGGCACCACTCTGAACATGTTCAGGGCTTATCTGAGCTCAGAAAACACCTATCACAGGTTAAAATAATACAATAATTATGATAGGGAGAGATCATCTAGTGGGTGAGCCCAAAGATACATGCTTTGCCAAGATCAGGGTAAGGCTTCCTTGCTGGTCTTTAGCTCCTGAAATCAAGGTATCGCCTAATATCTTGTCATTTTTCCCATTTTGGGCAAAAGGAGGAGGTCTGAAAGACTTTCCTAACTTTCAGGGCCATGTGCTCTATCTTTACTAATACTTAATATGCTTTAATAAATACTTAATGCCAGACATAGGGGGCAGAGCCAAGATGGTAGAGGAAAGGCAGTGAGCTCTCAAACTCATGACACAATCACTCCAAAAAACATTGAAATAATGCCATAGGACAATTCCTGGAGCAGCAAAACCCACAGAAGAATGTGCTGAAATCATCTTCCAAACAAGAACAGCTTGGAAAGTCAGAAGGAGGGAGCGTCTGTGCTGAGACAGGAGTGGAGCCTAACCCCACAGTCACCCTGATACAGATGCAGTCCCAGGAAGGCCTCACCAGAGAAGTAGACCCCACACCTCCCACAGCCTCTGATTCAGCTGAAGCACCAGTGTTGTCTGGAACTAAGCTCACAATCTGGTGAGAGGACTGAGCCCTTGGCAGGGGGGAGATTACAGGGGTCTATGCTGGTTGCTGAGGCAGAACTTGGGTTTTTCACTCCTGCTGGGAACCAGGAGGTAGGCTTGAATAGCAGTGGCCCAGGTGGGGGAGGGGCACAGGCACATCCAGATTAGGAAAGCACTCATGTGGAAGTTAGCACCTGAGCTGTAATCAGGCACAATTTCAAATTATCAGCAATTAGATTGAAAAAAAAACCGTAAAAATATTCACACAAGAAACATATATAGGGGGAAAGAGTGGGAGGCTAAAATAATAAGGTCAATTAGCTGGAAGAGGAGTGGGTTTTCCAATATTTCAGTTTCTATTTCTTAACTTATTTGCTGTTCCAAAATATCTCTGGATCTTAGTGCCTTCAACTGTCAATAAAGTGATAAGCCTGCATTTTACATAGAGAGTCTTTGAGTTAGAGCTGAAGGATAGAATCCATCACATTTAACTCTCATTTTTCGGATAAGGAAAATGACATCTAGACTGGGGAAATAACTAGCAAGTGTTTATAGAAGAGGAAATGTGCATCAGAATGTCTGCTGACTGCAACTCAAAGGTTTTCATTCTAATTATAGATTTCCATCATTGTTACCATCAAGAAACATTTGATGGGGAACAATTCAATTCAATTTGCTATTACAACTACAGAGCTTTCCCCACTAACTTAAATTTAAGCTTCTTTAAAACAGAGTTAATCAAATTAATAAAGAAAAACATTTCAAGTGGAATCATATATGAACCCCAAAACTCTTGACCATTTACTTTCTTTTTTTAAAACACTATTTTATTTTTCCCTATTACATGAAAAATAATTTTTAACATCTGTTTCGTAAATTTTGAGTTCCTAATTCTTTCTCTCCTTCTCTCCCTCACCACCCTGCTCCCTGTGAGGATAAAAATTTCATAAAGATTATACATGTACAAATGTGTAAAACAGCTCATATTTGTCATATTGTAAACAAAAACAGTAAAAAAGCACTTTGAAAAAATCTAAAAAGTATGCTTCCATCTGCCCTCCATCTCTGGAATTACTTTCCCTTGAGGTGGACAGTGTTTTTTTTTTATTTTAATTTTTTAAAATTTTTATCATGAGTCCTTTGGAATTTTCTTGGATCATTGTATTGCTGAAAAGACCTAAGCCATTCATAGTTGATTATCATACAATATTGCTATTACTATATCTCCTGGTTATGCTTATTTCATTTTGCATCAGTTCATGTACCTCATTCCAGGTCTTGAAATCTTCCTGCTCATCATTTCTGATACCACATTAGTATTCTATTACAATCATATACAACAAGTTGTTCAGCCATCCCGCAAATGATGAACATTCCCTCACAACCCAATTCTTTGACACCAAAAAAGAGCTACTTTAAGTATTTTTTGTAAAAGGGGCTTTTCCATTTTGTTTTTATCTCGTGGGGATACAGACCCGGTAATGGTATCACTGGGTCGAAGTGTCTGCACAATTTTATAGTCCTTTGGACATCGTTCTAAATTATTCATGGAATGTTTGGATAGGTTCACAACTCTACTAACAGTGAATGTCACAATTTTTCCACACACCCTTCAGGATTTATCAGTTTCCTTTTCTGTGATATAAACCAACATCATAGATACAAGGTACTTCCTTATACCTGTTTTAATTTGCATTTCTCTAAACGTTAGGGATTTAGATTTTTTCATATCAGTATAGATATCTTTGATTTCTTTGTTTGAAAACTGCCTGTTCATATTTTAACCATTTTTAAAAATTGGGGAATGAATAGTATTCTTACATATTAGACATAGTTCTCTATTTGAGATATGAGGCCTTAGTCACAGCTTTCTTCTTTCCTTCCAAACTTGGCTGCTATGACTTTAGTTGAACAAAATCCTTTAAATTCAATATAATTAAAATTATGCATTTTACATAACATAATGATCTCTATTTCTTGTTTTGTCATGAATTCTTCCTCTTCGAATAAATCTGATAGGCAAACCACTATTTCGTTTCTTAATTTGTTTTTGGTATCATCATTTATGTCTAAATAATTTACACATTTTGATATCAGCTTGGTATCCAGGGTAATATTTTGGTTTTTAATCAGTTTTTGCCAAACCATTTTCCAGTTTTCTCAGAATTTTTTGGTCAAAGAATGACTTCTGGTCACAAAAGCCTGGATCTTTGGGTATGAATCAAACACTATATTTCTAAGGTCTTTTACTCTTCTTCATTTAGTGTCTAATATTTTCTGCTGATGCACCATTCTATTTCTTAGCTAGCATGAAATAATTTTGATGATTACCACTTGATAATACAGTTTGAGGTCTGATGACTAGACCACCTTCCTTTGTATTTTTCCCTTAATTGTCTCTATGTTCTTGATTTTTTTCTCTTCCAGATGTATTTTTTTCTAGCTCTATAATTTTGGTAATTTGAATGGTATGGCATTGAATGAGAAAAGTAGTTTAGGTTAGGTTGTCTTTTTATTATATTGGCTTGGCATGACCAAAGGCCTCACTGCAAAAAGAATCTGCAGGGTTGTTTATTTTTTCTAGCTCTATATTTTTGGTAATTTGAATGGTATAGCATTAGAGCTGTTTGAGCCAAAACATTCAACTTGGTACTCCCCATCCTAATCCACTTGTGGCCAGAGGTGGGGAAAGGAACCCACAAGACTTATAATCTTTTGTGGTTATGTAATATGTTGGATTGTCTATCATTTCAATGTGGACACGAATACATCCTTTTTTAAATCTCCATGTTCTTTTTAGGTAATACCTAGCCATATAAATATGCGATAACTCCAGGGTCTTGAGAAGTTTCCCTCTGTCAATTGCCAGTGTTTAGGCTGAATAAGTTGTATGTGAATGTAATCAAGTATTATTGTGTTATAAGATATGATGAGCAGGCAAATTTTAGAAAAACTTGGAAAGACTCACATGACCTGATGATTACTGAAATTAGCAGAATGTTGTACATAGTAACAGTGATATTGTGTAATCAACTGTGATAGACTTAGTTCTTCACAGAAATATAATGATCTAAGACAATTCCAAAAGACTCATGATGGAAAATACTCTCCACATCAGAAAAATCTTTGTGTCTGGATTCAGAAAAATTTATAAAATTTGAATAATCTTGAAAGTACTATTTTTTTCTTATGAGACATTGTCCATGTAAGAAAAGGACAAATGCAGAAGTAACTTTTAGAACACTGGATGTCTAGTCCAAGATAAAGTGATCGCTTTATTCTGATTAACTGAATGAACTCTCCAAAGGTCTGAAATCAAGTGATGGATTTTTTGACACTCCCAGCTTCCATGATGCCCAATAAAATCTTCATCTTTGAGCTGTTTACCTATGATTCTATGGGTTCTAATAATTAGGCTTTCTTATACCCAGTTATGGGGGTAATTGTCATAGTAAGTAGAACTGTCTTGTGCCATTGCCATGAACAAAAAGCCACCAAAATAAAAAAAGAAAAATAATTGGGAAACATAGGGTCTTACATACAAAAGCAGCAAAATAAGGTAAAAAATAACTACTGCTATAGCAGATGACCCTACAAATTACATGTAAGGCCAGATGGTGCCAAAATATTTTCCCTCTCCCATAAACTTAGCTGCTTCAAATCTACAATGTGTATTTTCAATAGATGAAGCATGAAAACTTACAAACATTGCAAAAATAAGAGCAAGCATCATTCTCTGAGCTCCCATAATGGGGCCTGGTTCAGGACTAGTATAAAGACAGTCAGGGAAATAGGCTACAAATATGTTTCCTAAAATAAGAGGTGAACTATAATGAGCCAACTACCCTGGTGTTACAGCACAGTGGATACTGTTCTCACTTGGCTTAACAGATTTCCTTGAGAGGGAAACAGACTGATATAATGCTATAAGACAGAGAATATAAAACACAGGGTTTCTATGGAGTATCTTTTCCAGTTTGACCCCCTTTTTGGGCCTTATCTGCCTCAACGTGAACACAATGAATCCAAGAGTCTGTCCCTTCTACCCTTTAATTTGTTCTTATTCTAGCTTTTTTATTTCCATGCCCAGTTCATAGATTGATTCTCTATTTTATTCATGTAGGGATTTAGAGATATAAAAGTTTCCCTAAGAACTGTTTTGGCTGCATCCCATAAATTTTGGTGTTTTATCTCATTACTGTCATTCTCTTGAAGGAAGTTATTATTTCTATGCTGTAGAATGAGATTATTTAGTTTCCAATTAATTTTTGGTTTATTTTTCCATGGTCCTTTATTACACATCTTTTTCATTGCAGTAAGATCTGAAAAGGATGAATTTATAATTTCTGCCTGTTTCCATTTGACTGTGAGGTTTTTGTGGCCTAATATATGGTTAATTTGTGTGTAGGTGCCATGTACTCCTGAGAAAAAGGGATATTCCTTTCTATTCCCATTCAGTTTTCTCTAGGTGTCTATCATATTTAATTTTTCTAAAATCCTATTCACCTCCTTAACTTCTTTGTGATTTGTTTTGTTGTTACATTTATCTAGGTTGAGTTCCCCAGAGAGTTGTGCCCAGATATCATCTTTCAATAAATTATAAAGGAATACTGCCCTGATATTATAGGACCAGAGGGTCAAATAGAAATTTAAAGAATCCACAAATCACCTCCTGCAACATATCCCAAAATGAAACCTCCTGGGAATATTATAATGAAATTACAAGGTTCTAAGGTCAAGCAGATAATATTGCAAACAGCCAGAATAAAACAATTCAAGTAACATGGAGCCCCAGACAGGGTAACACATGATTTAGCAGCTTCTACATTAAAGAATTGGAGTGATTGGAATATGATCTTTTAGAGTGCAATGGAATTAGATTATAAACAAGAATCTGGCAAAACTGAATATAATCCTTCAGGAGAATAATGAATATTCAATGAAGTATGGAACTTCCAAGCATTCCTGATGAAAAGATCAGTGCTGAATAAAAAATTCACTTTCAAATACAAGATTCAAGAGGAGCATAACAAGGTAAACAGGAAAAGGAAGTGATTAGGGACTTAATTAGGTTAAATATTCCTATATGGGAGGTTTTGAATTGCAACTCACAAAATCTTTCTTACTATTTGGGCAGTTTGGAGTATATATAGACAGAGGACACAGATGTGAGTTGAATGTGAAGGGGTATTTTTAACAAATACAATCAATGGGTGAAAAAGTGGAATACACTGGGAGAACAGGAAAAGAAGAAGTGGCTTGGGGTAAATTATCTCGCATAAAAGAGAAAGAGAAAGCTTTTACTTTGGAGGGGAAGATGGAGGAGTAGTATGTTAACCTTACTCTCATCAGAATTGGCTTAAATAGGGAATGGCATAGTCAATTGAGTACCCTACAGGAAATTTTTATGGAAAGGGAACCAGAAAAGGACATGGTGTTGATAGAAAAAAGGGCACATTGAGGGTGGCAGTAGTCAGAAGCAAAATACTTTTGAGGAGGGACAAAGGGAAAGGAGAGAGGGAATAGATTAAATGGGGATCTAGGATGGAGGGAAACACATTTATAAATCATAACAAAAAATTGAAGCAATTTTTTTCTAATCAAAGCCTCATTTCTCAAATATATAGAGAAATGTATCAAATTTACAAAATAATAATAGGAGCCATTCAGCAATTGATAAATGATCAAATTATATTGAATGATTTTAAGATGAAGAAATCAAATATATCTATAACCATATAAGAAGCCATGTGATTTTCATATACTTTTTTGATCCCTTTAATTTTCTTAGACCAATTTTTCTTGGAGGCTTTGAATTCAGGAGCTTTGATTATTATATCTTCTTCCAAGTGTATGTTTTGATCTTGTCACCATAGTAATCTTCTCTAAATTTCTACTGATTGAAGCAAGGATAATTCAAAGAATTCTGAGGCACTACCTCATACTTATTATATTAGCTAATAGGACAGAAAGGAAGAATGATAAATGTTGGAGGGAGCATGTGGTGATAAATATTGGAGAGAATGTGGGGAAAATGAGACATTAATGAGCTGTGGGTCAAGTTGTGAACTGATTCAACCATACTTCAAAGAAATTTGGAAGTCGTGCCAAAAGACTATATAAAACTACATATACTCTTTGACTTAGGAATGTCACTACTAGGTCTGTATGCAAAATAAGATTTAAAAAAAGGGAAAAGGATATATATATATATGATAATATTTATAGCAGCTCTTTTCAGATGGAAGGGAATTGAAAATTGGGAGGATGCCTATCAATTTGTGAATGGCTGAATGAATTGTGCTATGTGATTATAATGGAATACTATTGGTATATAAGAATGATGGGCAAGATTCTCTCAGAAAAAAGCTAGAAATATAACATAAGCTGATATAAAGTGAAATGTAGTGTGTACAATGTACAATGTAAAATGTAATGTGATTAGCTGTGAAAGACTTAGCTATTTCTTAGCAATACAAAGATCCAAGAAAACTTTGAAGGATTTATGTTGAAAAATGCTATCCATCCCCAGAAAAAGAACTGATGATAACTGAATATAGATTGAAGCATACATTTTTTTATTTCTTTGAGTTTTCTTGAGTTTTTGTCCCTTTTTTTCACAACATGACTAATATGGAAATGTGTTTTGGATGACAGCACATGTATAACCTATATCAAATGGTTTGTCTTCTCAATAAGGAAAGGTGGGAAGGGATAAAGGGAGAGAATGTAAAACTTGAAGTTTTTAAAACAAATGGTCAAATCATTTTTTACATGTAATTGGGGAAATAGAATGCTGCATAAATATTAAGAATTAAGAAAAAAACAAAAAGATTTTATCAGGATCATATATATGTAAATTGTAATACAACCAGAGAAGGGTGACTATAACAGTGGGGATATTGAAAACCATGTATTAAAGGGTCCCGCCTAGTGGACTGGGAAGTAGGAGCCAGCTGAGATCCAGGATGTGGGTTATGGGAGTTGAGGAGATGGGCATCTTGGAGAGAGCCATTGGTGTAAAGGTGCCTCCGCTGTAGGCCCAATCCGGCCCAACCCGGCCCAACCTGGGCAACGGACTCGGGAGTGTGAGGGATGGAGGGGTTGAAATCATTGAGCAGCACCATGCAGGTGAGCTTTGTGTGCCAGCGCCTCGGCTAGCCCCTGAAACTGGACATGTCCTTCAAGATCCTAGACCAAGTCACCATCTGGGAGCTCACAACTTCACTACTCACCACAGCTCAGACAAAACCTAGAGAGACCTAGGAGGAAGAAACTAATTTAGAAGAGGAGCCATTTGCTGAAACTCGGCAGTATGGTGTCTCCTGCAGACACATCCCCCCAGCTAGGACAATGTGCACGGAAAGTGCCAACAGCTTCACTCTTGTTAGGGAGGCGTATGATGGAAGCACCATGGAGAATCTCTGCTGAAGACTGAAGGTTACTGGAGACCTTCTTGATATGCCAGGCCAGATAGATGTGGATCACCCTCTGTGTGAGGAATGTACAGATAATCTATTGGATCAGCTGGACACCCAGTTCAACATCACAGAAAATGAATGTCAGAACTACAAACGCTGTTTGGAGATCTTGGAGCAAAAGAATGCAGATGATGAGGAGAAATTGAAGATGGAGTTGAAGGAGCTGGCACTTAAGGAAGAGCAGCTGAATCAGGAACTAGGAAATGTAGAAAAGAACCCCAAAATCATGGCAGGAGATCTTGAGGAAGTCCAGGCAGAGACTTAATGGCTAGATCAGGAAGAAGCTCAATACCAGAGGTAATATAGTGAATTTAAACAACAACTGGAGGTAGATGATGAGTGCCGACAATCAGATGCATTATGCCCAGATCCTACTGGACAAACTGAAAAACACAAATGTTTTTTAAGGCAACATTCTACATCTGGCACAGTGGACAGTTTGGCACAATTAATAACTTTAGACTGGGGGGGGGCTCTCTAGTGGATTGGAATGAGATGCTGCTCCATACCCTAGCCAATAAAATGGGCCTGAAATTTGAAAGGTATCTCCTTGTTCCTTATAGAAATCACTCATATCTGGAGTTTCTCACAGACAAATACAAGGAGCTGCCATTACACTGTTCTGGAAGTTTGCAGTTTTTCTGGGACAAGTTTGATTATGCAATAGTGGATTTCTTGGACTGTGTATAGCAGTTCAGAGAGGTGGAGAAGGGCAAGGCAGGCTTCTGTCTGCTGTACAAGACACAGGAGGCAGTGGCAGCTCTTATTCCATCAAAACCCAGTTCAACTCTGAGGAGCAATGGACAAAGGCACTCAAGTTTATGCTGACAAATTCAAAGTGGGGTCTTGCTTTGGTCTTCTCACAATTTTATAACAAATTAATTTAATTTTCTTTTTTTTCTCCTCCAAGAGGGTGAGGGAGACTTCTGCCTTAATGGCTTGAGAATATGTTTTGTTGGCAGAAATGTTATGAATTAAGTTCATTTCATATTAAACAATACAACATGTTTACAGTACCAAAAAAGAAAATCCACAAAACCACTTTATTTTAAAAGAATAACATCCTATTATAAGTAGTGTCCAGAGCAGTAAGATAATTTGCATAACTCTCCACCAGTCTATTTCACAACCTTATACTCTCCTTGAAAACAGAAAATCAGGTTCCTTTTATAAAAAAGTTTGAGTTGAGTGCTTATTGGTGGATTTTATCTTCTAATTTTATGCATATTCATGTGTAATTTAAAATTCTAAATGTGGGTTCTAATCTGTCCCCTCAGTTTTGGGGGGAAACTGACTAAAATCACTGGTAAACAAGTTTAGGTTTTTTAAGGGTTTATTGAAAGGTAGTAAAAGAAAGGGAAAGATTGACAACAGATTTCTTATAGCCTAAAATCCTCACCTTCCTAAACTCCCCTGAAGTTCCTTGCCACCACGCTGATGTCTTGCAGCCAAAGAGAGGGAGCTCCCTGTGCAGGCTCAGCTTCCTCCTTCCTGTCCCCTCCCAGAAATGGGAGGGTCTTCAAGCTGATTGGTTGACTCGGCCAGAAGGCGGTCAGAGTTCAAAATTGTTAGCTTCTGAGAACCATGCTTTCTTAAGTACTCTCAAGTACCAGCCAGATGTGCTTAGAATCTAGTTAACTAGAAGTCAGCCATTAATCCAGTCAATTCAATAAGTTTATCTGCTAAATTCTTTATCTCAACACATTCAGCATAGAGGTTTATATATATATATATATATATATATATATATATATATATATATATATAAATACCTCCTCTTTAAGAGGAGTGAAATGTGTGCAACATCATTAAGTAACATGGGAAAATGTCACATAAGCTTTGCCTGGAGGACATACAATGTGATCAGAAGCTTGAAATTTAACATTTTCTTTCTCAAGTTTAGTGTTTATTGCCTATCTGTTCTGAGCCAACAGATACAGAGCAGGAAAAAAAGACATGAAACAGATTTTAATACTGTTTGGAACATTATGAAGATACATAATTATTTGCAATAATGATTTGCTGGAGTCTGTTACTGTGCAGAGGTGCACTGGTTGTAAAATTTAAAAACCTTTATATAATAAAGTACTTTGTATTCTAGAGAAAAAAAATAGTTAAAAGAATTGGAAAGGTTTGGCTTAGAGAAGAGAAAATGTGTTGGGAACATAACATGTCTTCAAATATTTGAAAGACTGACAAATAGCAAATTGATTCAGTCTCTTTTAAGGAATTCCAGAGGGTAGAAGTAGAAAAATAGGAGTGCAATTTATAGAGACAGTTTTCATCCTGGGATAAAAACTTCCATGAAGTTTTCTGCTCCAAGGACTCAGCATGGCATGGGGTTGACCTTCATTTCTCCAAAGCTAAACAGCAAAGGCTGATCTCTGGTAGGATGTCCTATGCTGAAAATCTTCTTAATCATAGCAGTACACTATGTCCATTTTGTGAAGAGCAGCATAGTTAAATTCAGAGAGGTTCATTACCTGCATGCTTATCCCTAATAAAACAATTACCTTGCCATGATAACTCATGAAAGAAAATATAATAAAACATAAAAAAGAAAACTGTCCTTTAAAAATAAAAAAAGAAAGCATCTACTTAAAAAGTACAGTTGGCCAGATAATGCTGGCTGATGATTTTAGATAAATATTACTTATAATTTTAAGGTAAGTAGAGACAGTTCTAAAACTGAGTCAGTGCCTGTCTTCTTGCATAACTTCCTGAAACTTTCTAGTTATATAGGGTAATTGCAAATGTTTTCATTCCTCTGATCATAGCCTCTCTTTTTTTTTTTTTTTTTTTTTGCGGGGCAATGGGGGTTAAGTGACTTGCCCAAGGTCACACAGTTAGTAAGTGTCAAGTGTCTGAGGCTGGATTTGAACTCAGGAACTCCTGAATCCAACGCCGGTGCTTTATTCACTGTGCCACCTAGCCGCCCCCCGCCATAGCCTCTCTTATTTGAAATAATCTATCCATATTTGTAGGGAATTACAGCCCCAAACGGGGTTTTGTATCAGCTAATGCTGCCCATTGTGTGGTCTTAATCTTAGTAGACTAATCGGTTTGTAGCCTCTATAAATGCAGCCCTGTCTCCTGGGGAGAGAAATGTATCTAGTAAATCTTCTATGTTTTTCCAAGTTGGGTTAAGTCCTCTAAAAATAACATGAAATTGATGTATAGCTATACTGGGGCTTTTATCAAACCTTCGAGTTTGATAAATCATATACATGGAAAGGATGGTGGACCTAAATGAAGGTGACTCTGGTCTCCTTAGACAAAAATGTCTTCCCCTAAGGACAAAATTCCTACTATCTGCCCTTTCAGATTACATTCAGGGACAGGTAGTATGTAATGGGGTACAAAGGAGGCTTTTTTACTCCTCTGTGAAGTTTTTCTCATAAAGAGTTACAAGCTCTACCTAGGTGGGAGCTCAGACAATTAGAGCAGGGACAAGGGCAGAGGACTTACCAGATGAGGGGGAGGTAGGACGCCAGAGAAATAAATCTCCAGTGGTGCCTAGTCTGTTACCATTAGTACCAGAGAGTCCAATGGCCCACCTGCATGTTCAATCCCACTTCTTACACCAATTTAAATGTCAACCAGACTAGAACTGTCCTCTAACCTGTGGCTGGCCACAGAGGAACAACACGGTATAGAGACAGGTGAATCAGGAATCAAACAGGAGTTTAATGCTTCTAATGGCACCTTGGTTTATGCCTGCTTCTCCTTTATTAGCCAAAAGTGTCGAGGGCCTTTCAGAGCCCCTCCCTTTGCCCCAAAGGGGAAAAATTACAAGATATTGGGGGCCACCTTGCTTTTAAGAGCCAAAGACCAGTAAGCAAGCTTTGTCCTGACCTTGGCAAAACAACAACCCTTTGTGCTCACTCTCTATATGATCTCGGCCTCTGGCAAAGTCACGTAATTGTTGTATAGCTTTAACCAGCATCAGGTGTTTTCTGAGTTCAGATATGCACTGAACAAGCTCACAGAAGTACCCATGTTCCAGTTATAAAGTCCTGTAATGAATCAAACTTGTCACATTGTTGCTGTTACCCCTCATTGTCAGGGCTACAGCTCAGTGTAGTCATGGGCTAAAATAGTGAGATCTCCTCACCCTGCTTCAATCCCCCACCCACACTAGGGATGGCACCTGTACACATGTGTCCTTGCTTATAATGCATTTCTTTCCCTTAGCAATTCAACTCCTATTTGATTCCTAATTCTCCTGTCTCTAGCTTACTCTGTTCGGCTCTATCCATCCATAGATTAGATCTGGTCTGGTTGACAGCTAACAGAGGGATTTCCCTAGGATTTCATCATAATTTTAGTTACATGACCTTCTCTAGCTCTATATTTTTTTTTTATAAATCACAATTTCTTCTTTTACTATAAAAATAATTGCTGCTGATAAAAGATTATAGAGCAAGGCATTAAGGGAATTGATTTTTGATATTTCCCATTTCAGAAGAAAGGTGCTAAGAAAAGGGTGACCTTCTGAAGAGAGGATTATGATGACATGCTGAGTGAAGGGAAATTATGTGTAAACAAGAGAGTTTTCAGGGTTGGTTACATTTGAAGGAATAATAAGTTTCAGGAGATCAAGAAATCCAGGAAAGCAGCTAAATCAGAAATGATGATAGGCCAACCTGACTTATTTACTGTTCCTCATATAGGACACTCCATCTTCCTTCTGAATGCATTTGTATGAGCTATCCCCAAATCCTGGGACATGTTCCTTCTCTGCCTATTAGAATTTCCACATTACTTCAAAACACAGCTCAGGTGCTACCTTCCACTTGAGGCCTTTCCTGATCACCTGGCCTTTTCTGGTCCATTCTCTTGCCTTCCCTCTTCTGCAGCATGTAGCCTACTGCCTCATATATGAGAAATATATATATATATATATATATATATATATATATATATACACACATATATATGTATATATATATATATTTTTTTTTTTTGGTGAGGCAATTGGGGTTAAGTGACTTGCCCAGGGTCACACAGCTAGTAAGTGTCAAGTGTCTGAGGCTGGATTTGAACTCAGGTACTCCTGAATCCAGGGCCTGTGCTCTATCCACTGTGCCACCTAGCTGCCCCAAGAAATATTTTTTGATCAAATTCTTTGAAGAAACTCCAACTGTCATGAATGGAGTGATCTTCTTTTCTACTCAGCCATACTCTTTCCTGTACTCTTTTCACCTTCATTCCCAGGAACCAAGTGTCAATGCCATGCATCTATTCTAAGAAGCATAGACAGAATTTGGATAATCTTCCTTGCCTTCTGTGTTTTAGGCCAGATCTCAGCAAAAGTCAGGGAGTTAACATGCATTTTTTCCCAGTGCTTTCAATGTACCAGAAACTGTGCTAATGGATTGGAATATCAATACAACTTTAAATAAAGTACAAAACCTCAAATAGCTTACATTGTATGGGGCAAAAACAAGACACACAAACAAATGAAAGGAAGCTCAAAAGGTGTAGGAGTTGCAGTGGGAGAAGATTTCCTTGCAGTGGCATTATATAGAATGTCTGGAGAGTCAGGAAGGATACTTGGAATGGCAGCTAGTTAACCCTGAAAATAGAATACTGGACTTGAAGTCAAGAAGATGAGTTTGAATCCTGCTGCTCACCTTTAGACCACTTGATCTCTCAACCTCAGTTTCATTATATGTAAAGAGACATATACACTCCCTTTATTACTTGGAGAATGATTTTTATTCCTTTAAATTTGAATCCATTCTCTCTCTTTGATCAGTTAGGCCTTTATCAGAGACACTTCTTGTAAATATTGTAGAAAAAAAGGGTACTTAATTTTGCATCAGCTTCCCCCTCCCTGGTTCCTCAGGTAACCAAACGACTATATAAGATCTTGGTTGATACATCAACAATTCATCCCTGTAACTAGAAGTAGATATTCTGAAAACCTTTGAGTTCATATCAGTTTATCTACAGATATCTCCCTCACCCCCACCTTTGTCTTGCTATTTATGTTGGGGGCTTGAAGTGTCAGACTGTGAATGAAATACCCAAGTATTTGTTGTTATCAGTATAAGTGGCAGATCCCTACTTACAAACATCTCCTTTACCAGAAAAAAGGCCATAAATCTTAACTGTTTCCCCTAAAACTGTGACTCTGTTGTTTAAATACCCCCTATCCCATGTTAATGTTGAGGTCTCTCTTGAGAGTTCCACATATATTTATGTCACTCTTGCTGAGCAAAAATAAGATGGAGTCTTGATAACTATGCTTCACTCTGTTTGTGGGGAGGACAGGTTTTTCTTCTGGAAAGTTGATTGGTGCTGAAATTTGGGATAAGACAAGGAAGGTGGACATGAACTTCATTGGCACAGCCATGGCTCAGCTCCTGAAAAGTCCCCTTATGTGGACAGTGAGATATGTTCCTTCCTCACTGTCATTATCCTCCTAACTCCTGCCCCATTCATCTTTCTCCTCAGCAACACTGTATGGGCACTCTGGAGAACTTTGTTTCTCTTTGGTAAGAATGGGGCAGACTCAATGGATAGAGCACCAGCCCTGGAGTCAGGAGGACCTGAGTTCAAACCCGGCCTCAGACACTTAACACTTACTAGTTGTGTGACCCTGGGTAAGTCACTTAACCCCAATTTCTTCACCAAAAAAAAAAAAAAAGAAAAGAAAGGGGAAGACTAATTCTAAGGCTTTTGATGTAAACACTGTGATCAAGTCAACTGTGTCATAAATCTGTAAAATGTCCACAAGTATTGTAACAAATGGCTAGAATTACAAATTAGTTTAGCCCTATTGGAGCTGCTTTAACAAGTATAAATTATATTATTTTAAAGAAAAGTTGAACAAAACAGCAATTGTTAGAAATCAAAGAAAGTTTTTCTTTCTCCCTCTTTCTGTTTCCCCCTTCCTCTCTAACTGTGAGCATCAGGATAATGGGAGGTAGGCAGAGGAAGAAAAATTCAGTGAAGAAAAGATTATTTGAGATATGATTGAGTAAAGGGAGTAGCAATTTCTCAGCCTGTATGTATTTGCATGTGATAGACAGAATGGCCCCTCGGAGATATCTAGTAAGGTAGTCAGGGAGAAGTAACCTTTAATATTGGGGGTACTATATCACAGTTGTTGTTCTGTGTCTTATGTGCATTTATGTGCATGTTGAAAGTTGTGATTCTGTGCACAGAGTTTAGAAGGAAAGTTTTGTTATTGTTTGATTGTTTCTAAGATTCCAGCATACAGGCAAACTGTGGTCATGTTAGGGAATGTAGGGGAAAGGCAAAAGGAATCTTTTTTACTCTGACAATATCAGAAACTGATATATCTCTCCATGGAAATAAGGTAGGAAAGTTAGCTTGGGAAGGGTTTGATATTCCTATACTAGATTATCTCTCCACTTATTTTCAGGGTAGACAAAGTGAAATCTCGTCTTAATAATAAGGAATTATTAAATTATTAAATTAATTTAAAAGCATCTAAATTATTGCAATCATCTGTAAATGGGTAAAACCTTGGTGTTTTTCTTGTTATTCCATGCCCTAAGCAGTAGTTAAGTCAGTGCTTGAATTTATCAATTGTATAAAATACAATTCTTGAAGTATCTCATTCTTTCAAAATGATAGAAGTGTAAAGAGAAAAAAGGGAACAAACTTGTGAAACAAAGATATAGAACTATTAATGTTATATGAAACTTAAATCAGTTCTCTGTATATCTTTTGGAATAATTATATTTACATACCCCATCTCAAGTCTTTTGTTATTGGTTATTAAGCATCTTAAAGCAAAGCCATTTGTGTGACATTGAATTTATGGATAAAAAAAAACATCCACTTAGCAGAAGTTCTACTTACATCAAGATAAGATGTGATTTTTCTTTTCTTTTTCGTAAGGCAATTGGGGTTAAGTGACTTGCCCAGGGTCACGCAGCTAGTAAATGTTAAGTGTCTGAGGCTGGATTTGAACTCAGGTCCTTCTGAATCCAGGGCCTGTGCTCTATCCACTGTACCACATAGCTGCCCCAAGATGTGATTTTTCTATCATGAATCTCTTACTGTTACCCATATGAGAGGATAGTCAATGCTTTTAATCTAGGATATGTGATCCTTGATATCTGAATCCAGCTGAACTACTGATTATTCAAAATTGCTATTAAAGACATTATGACACAATTAACTGATATAATTCAGAGTCTGACTCAATATATAATTGTCAAGAAATGCATGACCTTGAGCCAATGATCCATGAATTCAGCAATTCTCTGGGGTTTCTAATGTATACAACTCCAGATGGAATTCTCATGGAAAAGACATGGAAAATGGCCTTTGGCAAGAGCCGAGGTAGGATCTTCCTGACTTAATTTCCCCAACATGAATGGAAAAAATATCCCACCTGGCTGACTTTAAGCCTGGCTCAATGCAATTGACCATCTATATAACTTTCGCCTGGAATTAGATGAAGTTAGAGAAGCATTATTCCTTTACTGTGTAGATTTCTCCCTCTATGGCAAATTTCTACAATCATGTCATGCAATCAGTATGAACACAATATTACGCCTTCATCTCTAAGGTTAATGCTAACATATTTCTGAGTTACAATGGTAAAATGCAAGAATAAGATTTTATTTAACCTAGAAATTATAGGCCTTTAGATATCCTTTTTTTCTTTTCTTATTTTTTTTCTTTTTTTCTTTGTTTCTTTTTCTTTATGCAGGGCAGTGAGGGATAAGTGACTCGCCTAGGTTCACACAGCTAGTAAGGGTCAAGTGTCTGAGCCCAGATTTAAAATCAGGTCCTCCTGAATCCAGGGCCAGAGTTTTATCCACTTTTCCACCTAGCTGCCCCATCCTTTAAAAATTCTAAACAACTAAAGGGGATAAGTATCTGCCTAGGTCATCTGTTTGTTAGTAGTTACATATTTTTGTGTATAAAATAAGGTCTTCAAATGTTTTTTAAAATGATGTAAGGATAATTGGGTAGTGATGTGTGAGAATTGGAGTGGCACCCCCTGCTAGAGAGATTTTGTGGGGAGGCTTTGCCAGGAGGAGAAAGCATGTGATTTGGAAGCCATGTGACTTTAGTGTCCAGAAGCTGGCCATCATCTGGAATTCACATCTGTAGGGCCGCCTGTTAGTTCTGTTAATCAGGACTGCCAACCAATTAGCTTGGAGCTGTGTGTGTAGATGGCCCTGTTTCCTGTTCCACAAGAGGTTTATGGGAAGAGGAAGGAAGTGTTGGGGTCTTTTGGGTTCCTGACCTTGGTATGGGGGGTCAGATGCTGGGGTCTCTTAGAAACAGTTAGATCTTTACCTCTCTCTCTCTCCTTGCCTACTTCTGATTGCTCTTTAATAAATCCTTAAAAGTATAAACTCTTGGCAAAGCTTCTAATTTAGGGCAACCACTCATTAAATTTTAGACCTCATAGTTAGAATTTTTAACACCTCACAGATGCAATAGTTATTTGCAAGAGTTATTGGATATTATATTAATTATTAAAAGTGAATCAGAAACACTTTCAGTTTTATTTTTAAGGAAAAGTATTTTAATGCAATCTGTTTTCTTAGAGCAGGGTAATTTATGGAATATTTTGCTTATTACATGAATGGGAACCAATTTGAGTTTATTATGTAATATGGAAATATCACCTGTCAGTAAAGCATCTCCTACACTACAAACATATTTTATTCTTGACAACTCATTTGATATCTGCTGTTTTAAAATTGATTACTTCAGTGTCATCCTAAGTCCTTTCCTGCAATTGAAGTTAACTTGGTAAATATTATGTAAACTCACTTTTGTATCATAGGTCATCTTCTTATGAAAAAATGTTCTGTAACTTAAGTTTTTATGTAAGGATTTGATCCTTATTTGTTGCTGTTCCTCCTGAGGAAGGCATTGTTTAATTGAATTAAAATGGAATTAATTAAAGTGGTATATAGATTTAGAGCTCCAAAATACTAAACAGTTAAAATAACTTATGTAAACCATTGAGTAAAATTTTGAGAAAACATTAAAATCAAATTAATATATCTGTACCTTTGAAGGCTTTAATTGTTCTGTTTTTCTGAGGTATTTCAAAATATTTGAATGAATCAAGGAATCAGTAATACATTAGTTTGTTGTTAACAATATTTATGTAAGAAGGGCAGAGCCAAGATGGCAGAGGAAAGACATTAAACGCAGAGATCTCCTGATAAAATCACCCCCAAAACAGCAATAAAAGAACCCCTGAATCAGAAAAACACACAAAAATACAGCTGAGATTATTCTCCAGCTACAGATAGATTTCAGGGGACCATGCTGGACTGTGAGTAATGTCTAACCCCATGATCATGCTGACAGACACACCATACATGCCGCCAGACGAATTTACCCTGGAACTTCTGAATCAGCTACAGTGCTGGTGTCTTCTGGAGCTGAGCATGCGGTCAGGTAAGAGGGCTGATTAGCTAGACGTGGGCAAGCAGAAACTGAAGGAGTACCAGAGGGACAGGGGAAGAATTTGGCTGTCATACCCCAGCAGGGAACCAGGAAGAAATCCTGAGTGGTGGGAGGCTCAGGTAGGGGAGGTACACAGGCTCATCAAAACTAAGAACCAAACCATGGAAAGCTTTGCTGGTGGATTGTTTAGTAAGTAGGCTTGAGGTTATCTCCGGATTAGAAAACAGGCCAGGTGAGAGCAAAACCGGTTCTCTCTCAAACTAAAACACCTGGGACTCTCTGAAGCTGGGAACAGGAGTGGAGCCGAGAAGCAGGCCCCACCCCCCTAACCCCAGTGGAGAGTATAAAATCAATTAAAAGATGAATCAAACAAAGAAAGTTCAAAACTATAGAAATCTTTTTCAGCCACAAGTAAGATCAAGGTGCAGCCTCAGATGAGGAAATCAACCACAGGGACCCTACATCCAAAACTTCTAAGAAAAATATGAACTGGTCTTAGGCCATGGAAGCTCTTAAAAGGGACTTTGAAGAGAAAGTAGGAGAGATAGAACGAAGATGTAGAGAAATAGAGGAAGGAATGGAAAGAGAAATGAGAGCAATGCAGGAGAGTCATGAGAAAAAAGTCAACAGCTTGAAAAACCAAATGGAAAAGGAGAATAAAAAACTGTCTGATGAAAATAATTGCCTAAGAATTAGGATTGAACAAATGGAAGCTAGTGACCTTATGAGAAACCAAGACACAGTAAAGCAAATCCAATTGAATGAAAAAATAGAGGGCCATGTGAAATATCTCCTTGGAAAAACAGCTGACCTGGAAAATAAAGCCAGAAGAGATAATTTGAAAATCATTGGACTACCTGAAAACCATGACCAAAACAAAAGCTTAGATACCATCCTCCAAGACATTGTGAGGGAAAATTGTCCTGATATTCTAGAAGCAGAAGCTAAAATAGAAATTGAAAGAATCCACCGATCACTTCCTAAATGAGAGCTGAAAACAAAACCTCCAGGAATATTATAGCCAAATTCCAGAACTCACAGGTCAAGGTCTTTGTTGAGCAAACAAGGTGGGTTGTGTGGTGTCTGTGGCTGGATTTGGACTCTGGGCCTCCTTGGCCCAGGGCTAGTGCTTTGTCAACTGTGCCATCTAGCTAACCCATGATGACATCTTTAAAATAAGGGTGAGGGGTAGGAGGAATGGACTGGGGGAGGGGAGAGGGGAGAGGTGGAATGGGGAGAACTAGCTCATTGGAAGGAAACAAGAAAAAAGCCCATGGAGGGGAGGGGAAGAGGGGGAGTGAGTAAACGTTAGTATCACCAGAATCAGCTTAAAGAAGGAATAATATACATACTCAAGCAGGTATAGTAATATAGTTTTGCTCTGAGAAAAAGTGGGAGGACAAGGAGATGGGGGGTGGGGAGAAGAGGGGAAGGAGGGAAGGGAAGTTTGGGGGAAGGAGCGGTACAAAGCGAAACACTTTAGAGGAAGGTGAAGATGTTTGGCATAACACTACATGTATGACATATATTGAATTGCTTAATATCATAGGGAGAGTTGAGGAGGGGGGGAGGAAGGAAAATTTAATAAACAGAATAACCTCATCAGAGCAGGCTCAAGGAGGGAATAACACACACATCCAATAGGGAAGAGTAATCTATTTAACCCTTCAGGAAAGTAGGAAGCGAAGAGGATAAGGAGGGAAGGGTGAATGAAGGGAGGGTAGAGAGGGGTGGGGGCAGTCAGTAGAAAAACACTCATGAGGAGGATTAGGGCAAAATAGGGTACACAATGGAATAAATATCATTGGAAGGGAATGGGATGGAGAGAAATAGTTACATTGATTGACTACAATATCAAAATATATGATACCTACTCTGCTGGGCTATTGTGAAGAAAATTCTCTGTCAAGTTCAAGGTACTATATAGAAATTGTGATGTACAGGATGATATCAGAAACATCTGGAAAGACACATATGAACTGAAGCAGAGAGAAATGTACTGTATATAAAATAACAGCATTAGTGTAAGATGATCTGCTGGGAAGCATGTGGTTATTTTCAGCAAGGCAATGATCCAATATAACTGAAGAACCTAGGAAAATTGCAGTACATCTGTAGAGAAAGAACTGATAGTATCTGAAAACAGACTGAAACACATTTTTTGACAATTCCTTAATCTGAAGTTTTATTATTATCTGTTTCCACTCATAACTTAGATATGGTAGAATTGTTTGCCATGACTGCTCATGTATAATTTATGTTAAATTTTTTGAGTTCTTGGGGTGGGTGTGGGAGGGGAAGGAGGAAGAGAGGTTGGAACACAAAGTTAAAAAAAACTTGATGTCAAAATTTGCTTTTACATGTAATTTGGAAAATACAAGTCTAAAATTAAAAAAAACAATGAATAAATACAGAAAACTCCAATATTTATATAAGGTACAGAGTTTTTAAATAAAGTATATACAACAAAGGGTATTTACAACTTAAGTTCTCTAAGGTTTCAGTAAATTATAGACCCCTAATTTAATATCTCCTGCATAATTATATTGTTAATGAAATAAGAACTATAGGGCTTGAACTGTTTTTTTTTTTTCCAGGAAAATATGTTTCCAATTATTAGATAATCACATAGGGCATCTGGAACTTGAAATGAAATGTACTCATTGATTGAACCTGGGTTTTGTTTTTCAATTGACACTTATTGTATTACTTTGCTCTTTTGTATTGCTTTTGCTCTTCATGGTATTTGTTCATTGAGTCTCTTGATGACTTTAATGTATATATTCTACTTGCCTGTCGCCTCAGAGTCACTTCACTTTTCATTGTTTCCTGTGCGTCTTTAGAATACTAACCTTCAGCAAACATGGTTAACTGGTATTAACGTTCAGAGGTACTACCACCCCCTCATGGCCAAGAGCAGGAAAAAAAAAAGGATAAGGATATGTTACTTTGCTTCAGTACCCACATCCACCCTGCAGTTATCCAGTTATTCAAGTAACCAGAGAACTGTATGAATACTTGATTTATATACCAACAATTCATTGTGATAACCAGGATTAGGCTTTCTGAAGCCTTTCCATTTCATATAAGCTTATCTACAAAGACACCCTTCCCCTTCTTTGGGCTTACTGTTTATGCTTGAGGCTTGAAGTTTCAGAATGTAAATGGAATGAGGAACCCAGCACCAGTAATAGATTTCTGATTGTACAAACACCTACTTCACTAGGAAAAAACAATGTCATAAATCTTAACTATATATCCTAAAACTGTGATGCTATTGTTTAAATATACCCTTCTTCTGGTTAATGTTGGATTTTTCTGGAGAATTTCCCATGCATGCATGGCCAAATTGCTGAGCACAAATAAATAGGTACTTGCCCAGATAACTATTCTTTACTCTGTTTATGTTTTCTGTGAAGGACAACTTTCTGTTTTTGAAAATATTTTTTTTGGAGGGTGACACAATTGGTGTTAAGTGACTTGCCTAGGCTCACACAGCTAGTAAGGGTTACATGTCTGAGGCCATATTTGAACCTGACTCCAGGGCAGGTGCTCTATCCTCTGTGCCACCTAGCTGCCCCTGTTTTTGACATTATTTTTTTCCAGCTTTCTGCTTTCGTAATAATCTTTAACGCATAGGTTTTGTTTATGGAAAAACTATTAAATTTACTATAATAACAATTTTGCATAATACTGATCTTTCTTTCTAATTTGGTCCTGAACTCTTCCCTTCTCCATAGATGTGACAGGTAAAATGCTCCTTGTACTCTTGTTTTATTTATGTTATCATCCTTTATTTCTAATTCATATACCCATTTTGACTGCACCTTGGCATACCATTTTGTATGCCTAACATATTCCACTGATCACCCACTATATTTCTTAAACAGTACCTGCTTGTTTTGATAATTATTACTTTATAATAAAGTTTGAGATTTGTTATGGCAAGGTAGCCTTTGTCTTTCTAAAAAGTGTCTTGATATTCTTGACTTTTTTCCCTTCCAGATGATTTTTATTATTATTCTGTAGCTCTATAAAGTAATTTGTTAGTACTTTTATTGGTATGGCAATGAATGGAAAAGTTAGTTTAGGTAAAATTGTCATTTTTTTATATTGAATTGGCCTATCTGAAGGCCTCCCTGAAGGAGGCCAGTGACAGAAGCTATGTGAACCAAAACATTTAATTTGGTACTCCCTGTCCTAATCCACTCACAGCCAGAGGGAAGGAAAGGAACCTACATAACTTGGACTCTTTTTTGGTTACATAATATGTGGGATTATTTATCATTTCAATGTGGACAAAAATACTTCCTTTTTAAATCTCCATGTTCCTTGTTAGGTAATACCTAGCCATATAAATATGTGGTAACTCCAGGGTATTGAGAAGTTTCCCTCTGTCAGTTGCCAGTGTTTAGGAGCTGAAGGGAATACAAATGAGGACAGCCAAGATTATTCCATCAAGTTCTATCATCACTTGTTTTGTCTCCTCCTAGCATGTCCTGAGCTGGCCTTCCCTCAACATTCCTAAAAATCCCAGGTTGCAGCCAACAGTCATCACCATGAAGATTTTCTACTTTGTTTCCATGGTGCTCTTTGTGATCTTTTCCTGTACTGGCACAGGTAATGCATACACTGACCAATAAAGAGATAGCACCATGTATATGGAGGATAAGGTCAATATTGGCTTTCATCAGCTGTCTAAACTAACTGATTTGGGGACTAGGTCTGGGACCTCCCTACCTCAAAGAAAAATTAAGGGAAAAGCTGCATCTACTTGGATTAAGGAGCGCACAAAGAGCAAAAATTTAGATAGACAAGTACAGCATTTATGCTCAGTTGGAAGAAGGGCTATCAGGAGAAGGAACTGAAAGATCTTGTGTTGAGAGGTTTTTGTGTATTTAAAGAGCTCTTCAAAAGTATGAAAGGATAAGACAGTTTGGTGTAGCACAGGTCCAATCTGTTTTCAACATCACCCCAGCTGTAGTTTCCTAAACAGAAGGGGACTGAGACTTCACCTAGTATAGCCCCTACCCTATTTCATAGATGAGAAAATTGAGCTCACTGACTTGCTGAAGGTAACAGAGGTAGGGTGAGTGGCAGAGCTGGGATTCTCACTCAGAGCTTGTGCATCTGAATGGAGGGACAAAGTTCAGAACTTCTGCTCCATCATGATGTACTATATCAGTTTTGTATATGAATCCCTACTACTGTGCACAATACCAGATACATAGTAGATATTAAAGAAACACTTCGTTATTGAATGATTTATAATACCTTTTGTTTCCTTTACCCCATGACTTACTAGAGATTTCTATCAGTTCCTTTATTTTTCTTATTCCTGGCTAGAGCTACCAGGAACAAATTTCTTCCAAATACTATTCTTCTGTCTTTCAAATTGAGAATTTTCCTAATGCCCCAGTTCCTTTCTCCCCATAAACCATTTCTTTTTGTTGACAGCCTTACCACCATGTTGCTTTTGAAAGTACATTAAGATGCAACAGGCTGCATTTGAAGGCACACAATTTCTGTTAGAAGGCACAGGACCTGGGTTTAGGTCCTTGCCATGCTATTGAATGCCTATGTGAACTTAAGGAATTCCACTTTTTTCAATGATCCTCAATTTCCTTAATTATAAAATGAAAGGGATACATTTAGATAATTGATAAGGTCCCTCCCTGATTAAAATACTCTGTTTTTTCCTCCTCTGCATAAAATCCATTTCTACTGAGAAAGGGTCTAGTTTTCTAGTGTTTTATCAACACAATGTAGCCGAGCCTATTTTGCTATTTAGCAGTCAGTTATCGTGTATGTAACTGTTTTTCAAAGCGTTTTTCTACTTCTTAGTGCCATTTTACAAATGAGGAAACTGAGGTAAATCAAGATGAAGTAACTTTATCCCAGATTACAGAGCTAAAATATTTTCTTGAGTCCGGATGTGAGCTCTGTTATTCTAGATTTTAGGGCCAGCTCTCTGTCTAGAAGTATTCAGAGTGATGGTAGTTTACTAAGTAGGACAGACAGAGTAAGATATGTGCTATACCAGTGAAAGCTCATGATTGCAGTCTCTAACTGTATTTCATTCTCATTACAATCTTGAAAGCCAGCTTGGTGCAAATAAGATGGTTCTCATCTCATAAAAACAAAAAAAATTCAATATTATGAAACCCCAGTCAGGGTAACACAAGATTTAGCAGCTTCTACATTAAAGAATTGGAGTGCTTGGAGTATGATATTCTGGAGTGCAATGGAGTTAGATTACAATGAAGAACCTATCAAAAAATGAGGATAATCAGGAGAATAATGGATCTTCAAGGAAGTAGGGAACTTCCAAGTATTCCCAATGAGAAGAGCAGAGATGAATAGAAAATTTGAGGGAAGTCATATGGGACTTAATAAGGTCAAACTGTTTAAATTCCTACAGGGGCAGTTGTTAATTGTAACTCACCAAATCTTTCTTACTATTAGGGCAGTTTGGAGTATATATATATATATATATATATATATATATATATATATATATATATATATATATATATATATATACAGAGGACACAAATATGAGTAGAATATGTAGGGGTATTTTTAAAAAATCAATGGTTGAGAAAGAGGAATTCCCTGGGAGAACAGGAAAGGAAGAAGTGGCATGGGGTAAATTATTTCACATAAAAGAGTCAAAAAAAGCTTTTACATTGGAGGGGAAGATGGAGGAGGAATGGGTTAACCAACCTCTCATCAGAATTGGTGCAAAGTGGGAACAGCATAGAGACTCAATAGAGTTTAGAAATCTCTCTTACCCTATAGGAAAGTCAGAGCCAAAGGGGATAGGAGAGGGGTATGAGGGGTGGGATGGGTGATAGAAGACAGGGCAGATTAAGGGAGTCAATAGTCAGAAGCAAAATACATTTGAGGAGAGAAAAAGGGAAAGGTGAGACAGAATGGAAGAAATTGGAGTCCAGGATGGAAACACATTTATCCATCATAACTGAAAAAAATTAAAGCAAATTTCTCTAATAAAAGACTCATTTCTCAAATATATAGAGAAATAATTCAAATTTACAAAAATAAACAAACAAAAAACTAGGAGTTATTTCCAGATTCAAAAAGGATCACTTAATAATGAATATTATTATTATTTTTAAATAATTAATATCTTTCAGATCAAGTCATCAAAGACATTTATAACCATGTAAGAAGCTATAAGATTTTCAAAGCCCTTTTGATTTCATTATTGGTCTTTTACCTATTTTCTTGGTGGCTTTTAATTCAGGAGCTTTGAATTTTCCATCATCGTCCAACTGTGTGTTTTGATCTTCCTTCTTACCCTAATAACTTTCTCTAAATTTCTATTGATTGAAGGAAGACAAAGTGAAAGAATTCTGAGGCACTACCTCATACCTATTTGATTAGCACAATAATATCCCATAGGAATCATTTACCACAAATTGTTTACCCATTACTCAATTGATGGGCATTCCTTTGATTCCCAATATTTATTATATTGGCTTGGCCTCTCCCCGTGAGAAGAAGTGGCGTGTGACACAAACTGTCTGAGCCAAAACATTCACCTTGGTACTCCCAGTCCTAATCTACTTGTGGCCAGAGTGAGGGAAAGGAACCCACATGACTTGGACTCTTTACTGGTTATAAAATATGTGGGATTGTTTATCAATTCAATGAGGAAAATAACACTTCCCTTTTAAATTTCCATGATCCTTGTTAGGTTATCCCTAGCCATATAAATATGGGAGAAATCCAGGGATGTGAGAAGTTTCCCTCTGTCGGTGACTAGTGTTTAGGAGCTGAAGGGAATTCAATCAAAGACAGTCTATAGTTCTCCCATCACTTGTCTCGCCTCCTATTAGCCTGTCCTCTGTTGGCCTTCCCTCAATGATCCTATAAATCCCAGGTTCAAGCTAAAAGTCACCATGAGGATCTTCTACCTTGTTTCCATGGTGCTCTTTGTGATTTTCTCCTGTACTGGCACAGGTAAGGTATACACTGACCAATAAAGAGATAGCACTATAGATGTGGAAGATAAGGTCAGGTTGGGCTCTCATCAGCTGTCTAGACTAGCTGGTCTTGGGACTAGTCCTGGGATCTCCACAGCTCTAAAACAGATTAAGGGAAAAACTGCATTTACTTGGATTAATGAGTTCATGAGGAACAAAAATTTAGGTAGAGAAATGCAGCATTTATAGCCAGTTGGAAGAAGGTCTGGCAGGAGAAGGAACTGAAACATCTTGTGTTGAGTGATTTTTATTTATTTATAGAACTCTTCAAAAGTTTGAAAGGTTAGGGGGATAGCTAGGTGGGACAGTGGATAAAGCAGTGACCCTGGATTCAGGAGGACCTGAGTTCATATCTAGTCTCAGACACTTGACACTTACTAGCTGTTTGACCCTGGGCAAGTCACTTAACCCTCACTGCCACTGAAACAAACAAACAAACAAACAAACAAAAAAGTGTTAAAGGTTAAGACAGTTTGTTGTAGGACAGGACCAATAATATGTTTTCAACATCACACCAGCAGTAGTTTCCTACATAGAAGGGCTTGAGATGTAACCTAGGGAAGCCCCTACCCTATTTCATAGATGAAAAAATTGAGGCCACCTACTTCCTGAAAGTAACAGAGGTAGGATGAGTGGCAGAGCTGGGATTCACACTCAGAGCTCTTGCATATAAGTGGAGGGAGAAAAGTCAAAATTTTTCTGCTCTATCATGATGTACTACACCAATTTTATATATGAATCCCTACTACTCTGCACAATACCAGGCACATTAGTAGATATTTAGGAAAAACATGGTTCTTGAATGGGTTATAAAACCTTGTTGTTTTTTTTCCTTCACCACAAGGCTTACAAAAGACTACTATCAGTTCCTTTACTCTCGTTATTCCTGGTTAGAGTTATATTGAATAAACTCTCTAATCTATGTTGATGATTATAATGGAACATGTCATTTTCTCTGGGTTATAAATAAAGATTCTAAAACATGTTTTTCTTCTTTTAACAGGGTATGGTTGGTTTGTTGATACTAGGAGGTGTCTACTGTCACATGGCCAATGTTCAAAGACTTGTGTCTATCCGCAACTAGGTACCTGCAGTATGGGACGTGAAAAATGTTGCATGAGTATTTATAGACCATAAGATAGTATTTGGCAAAAAACTGAAAGTTGAGGTGAGGCACATCAATTGGGGAATGTCTGAATAAATTGTTGATTGTGAATATAATGAAATAATACTGTGTTATAAAATATAATGAGCAGACAGATTTCAGAAAAACCTGGAAAGACGTATATGAACTGCTGATTATTGAAATGAGCAGAATAATGAGAACATTCTACTAAATAACAGCAAGATTATGTGATCTCCTGTGATAGACTTAGTTCTTCTCAGCAAGACAATGATCTAAGAAAATTCCAAAAGATTCATGATGGAAAATATTCTCCACCTTGGAAAATAATTTGTATCTGAATTCAGAAATTACAGAAGATGAATAATCTTGAAAGTACTCTTTTTCTGCATGTAAGAAAGGAGCAAATACAGAGGTAAACTTTTAGAACACCAGATATTTAGTCCAAGTTAAGAAGAAATCGTCTTATTCTGATTAACTGAATGAACACTCCAAAGGTCTGGACTAGAGTGAAGGATTTGTTGACACTCCCAGCTTCCATGATTTCTAATAATATCTTCATTTTTGAACTGTTTACCTATGACTCTATGGGTACTAATAATTAGGCTTTTTATACAAATTTGTAGGTATAATTGTCCTAGTAAGTAAAACTTTCTTTTGCATCCAATAAGTTTTGGTATTGACATTCTTTTGAATGAAATTATTGATTGTTTATATGATTTGCTGTTTGACCCACTCAATCTTTAGAATGAGATTATTTGATTTTCAGTAGTTTTGGTCTATTTTTCCATAGCCCTTTATTTTCTTTGTATCATGATCTAGAAAGGATATGTTTGCTATTTATGCATTTAAATGTGAGGTTTTTCTGCCCTAATATATTTGTGTAGGTGCCATGTAACACTGAGAAAAAAGGTGTATTCCTCTCTGTAACAATTCAGATTTCTGCAGGTGTCAATCATATTTAATTTTCTAAAATTCTCTTTACCTCCTTAACTTCTTTGTGATTTGTTTTGTGGTTACATTTATCTAGTTCTGAGAGTGGAAGACTGAGGTCACCAACTAGTAGAGCACAGATATCACTTTTCAATACATTATAAAGGAATACCACCCTGATATTATAGAAACAGAGAGTCAAATAGAAATTAAAAGAATTCACAAATCACCTCCTGCAAGAGACCCCAAAATAAAACTTCCTGGGTTTATCATAACCAAAATCCAAAGCAGCCAGGAAAAAATAATACAATTATCATGGAGCCCAAGTCAGGGTAACACAAAATTTAGCAGCTTCTACATTAAAGAATTGGAATGTTTTGAATATGATATTCTGGAGTGCAATGGGGTTAGATTACAACCGAGAACCTGGCAAACCTGAATATAATCTTTCAGGAGAATAATTGATATTCAATGAAGTATGGAACTTCCAAGCATTCCTGATGAAAAGATCAGAGCTGACTTTTAAATATAAGATTCAGGAGGAGTATAAAGAGGCAAACAGGAAAGGTAAATCATTAGGGGCTTAATAAAGTTAAACTGTTTACATTCCTACATTGGAAGTTGTTAATTGTAACTCACAAAATCTTTCTTACTATTAGCACAGTTTGGAGTATACATATAGAGAGGACACAGAAGTGAGTTGAATATGAAGGGATATTTTTTTAAAAATAAAATAGAAATGTGAGAAATAGGAATTCAGTAGGTAAACAGGAAAAAGAGAACTGACATGGGGTAAATTATCTCCCATGAAAGAGGTAAGAAAAAGCTTTTACACTGGAGGGAAAGATGGAGGAGGAGTGAGTTAACCTTATTCTTATCAGAATTGGGTCAGAGAGGAAATAGCATAGAGATTCAATCAAGTATAGAAATCTCTCTTTACCTACAGGAAAGTTAGAGGCAAAAGGGATAATAGAAGGGCATTGAGGTGATAGAAGACAGGGCAGATTGAGGGAGGCAGTAGTCAGAAGCAAAATAATTTTGAGGAGTGACAAAGAGAATGGAGAGAGAGAATAGAATAAATGGGGGTCTAGGATGGAGAGAAACATTTATTAATCAAAACTGAAAAAAACTGAAGCCACTTTTTCTAATAAAAGGCTCATTTCTCAAATATTTAAATATGTCAAATTATGAAAAAAGGAGCCATTTCCCAACGGATAAATGATCAAATAACAAGGAATAATCTTAAGATAAGATAATCAAAGATATTTATAACCATATAAGTATCCATATGATTTTCCAAGCCCTTTTTGATCCCTTTAATGGATTTAGATCAATTTTTCTTGTTGACTTTGATTTCAGGGGCTTTGATTTTTCTATCTTCTTCCAAGTGTATGTTTTGATCTTCCTTGTCACCTTAGTAACTTTCTCTAAATTTCTACTGATTGAAGGAAGGCAAATTGAAAGAATACTGAGGCCCTACCAGGCCTTAACCTATTCTGGGCAAGAGTGTCAGCTCCCCCTCAGAACAATACTGTATTAACATACACAACTCTTCAAGAAAGAAAACCTGTCTTGGGGTTTGATCAGTCAGATTCCTCCATTTACTAACCAGTCAGATTGTGGCCTTAGGCCCCAACCCTATGCTGGAATAAAAATGAACCCACTCCCCACTAAACAGTGCTTGTGTAAACATAACTTTTCAAAACCAAACTCAAGTCAGGGCTTGAGCTCCAAGTCATGTGGGGATCACCTTGGGCACCTCTAGGTGAACTCCCAGCCCAGCCTGACTCCCACAAAACCCAGGCCCTTCTTCAGGCCCTCTTCAGGCTTAAGGCCAAGGAGCCATGGCTCAAAGCCTGGTGTACCAAGCGGCCCCCTGCTGGGAGGTTGGGGGGGGTGGGCACAAAGCTGTTAGCCTGAAAGCAGACTCACTCTGCCTTTAGGGTTCTGAGAAAAGTCTAAATATAGTCTTTTCTCTCAGGGATAACACTAAGTCTTTCATCCAATGGTTGTTAGGAGGATTAAATGAGATAAAATATTTACAGCTGTCTACAAAAGTTAAAGCACCATATAAATCTTAAATATTAATAGTATTATCATCATTATTAATAAGTTATTCACGTTTGATCATCACACAATATTGCTTTATGGTGTACAATGTTTTCCTGGTTATGCTAACTTCACTTTGCATCATTTCATGTAAATTTGGGGGGTTTTGAAACCAGGTTTTGAAATGATCCTGTCTTATAGCATATTAATATTATATTGCAGGTAATAGAAATGATTATTAGTTACCAAGTACTATTGAGGGACATCTAAGGATACTTACAAATTTGAACCTCTCATCATATTAATTCTTTCATTAATTGTTAAGAAATCAGAGTTGATTTCCACCTCTTGAGAACAATTATTCTTCTAAGGGTATTTAGATGTTCAATGTTCTTTAGGGGAGGGGAGTACAGGTGGGAAAGGTAAATGACCTCGGTTTATTGATTATTTGCTAGCTATTATTAAGAAATTTATTATTGGGATAAAGCACAGGCCCTGGATTCAGGAGGACCTGTGTTCAAATTCATCATCAGACACCAGACACTAGCTGTGTGACCCTGGGCAAGTCACTTAACCATCATTGACTTGCAAAAAAACAAAACAAAACAAAACAAAATTGATTATTAATTGCCCAGAAACAATGGCTCTCTATCTTTTAATTCAGTAAATGATCATATACCACGAGTTGTTCAGCCATTTCTCAATTGATGGACAATCGATTAAATTTCTCTATTTAATAGATTTAGAGCTTTTTTTTATATAGTCATGATTTTTCACCTGAAAATGTAGGTATATATACCTATACACACATAGACATATTTTCATGCATACATACATACACAGAAATATATATGTGTGTGTGTGTGTGTGTGTGTGTGTGTGTGTGTGTGTGTGTGTGTGTGTGTGTGTACAGGGAGAAAGAGAGAGAGAGAGAGAGAGAGAGAGAGAGAGAAACACAGATACCATTTTTTACTTGGGGAATGAATTGTATTCCCATAAATTTGAATGTATTCTCTCTTTATTTGATAAATGAGAGTTTTATCAGAAAAAATTACTGCCAATATTGTAGAAAAAAAAGGTAAATAAATTTGCTTCTTCCCTCAACCTTCCAGTTATTCAGGTAACCACAGGACTGTATGAGGAATTGGTTGACAAATCAACAATTCATTGCTGTAACTATGAGTAGACATTCTGAAACCTACTGAACTCATATCAGCTTATCTATAGGTATCCCTGAACCCACACACACTTTGTCTAACTATTTATGCTTGGGGCTTGAAGTGTCAGATTGTGAATGAAATACCCAAGTATTTGTTGTTATCAGCACAAGTGGCAGATCCCTGATTATACAAACATCTCCTTTACCATGAAAAACTAATGCCATAAATCTTAACTGTTTCCCCTAAAACTGTGACTCTGCTGTTTAAATATCCCCTTCCCCATGTTAATGTTGGGGTCACTTGAGAGTTTCCCATGTATTCAAGTCAATCTTGCTAAGCAAAAATAAGATGGAGTCTTGATAACTATGCTTCACTGTTTCAGGAGAGGACAGGTTTTTCTTCTTGACAAGTTGATTAGTGCTGAAACCTGGGATAAGACAAGCAAGGTGGAAATGGACTTCATTGGCATAGCCACAGCTCAGCTCCTGAAAAGGCCCAGTCTATGGACAGTGAGTTCCTTTCCTTTCTCCCTCTCATTATCCTCCTAACTCCTCCCCCATTCTTTTTTCTCCTCAGCAACACTGTATGGGCCCTCTGTAGAACTTTGTTTCTCTCTTGTAAGAATGGGCCGACTAATTTAAACTCTCTAAATCTAAACATTATGATCAAATCAGCTGTATCACAAATCTGTAAAATGTGCACAGATATTGTAAGAAATGGCTAGAATTATAAATTTTCTTGGCCCTATTGGAGCTCCTTTGACAAGTCCAAAATAGATTATCTTAAAAAGTTGAACAAAATGGAAATCGTTAGAAATCAAAGAAAGTTTTTCTTTCTCCCTCTCTCTGTTTCCTCCTTCCTCTATAACTGTGAGCATCAGGGGTATGGGAGGTAGGCAGAGGAAGAAAAATTCAATGAAGCTAAGATTATTTGAGATCTAATTGAGAAAAGGAAGTAGTAACTTTTTAGGCTGTATGTATTTGCAATTGACAGAATGGCCCCTCTCAAGACATCTAGAAAGGTAGTCAGGGAGAAGTAACCTTTAATATTGGGGGTACTATCTCACAGTTGTTGTTCTGTTTTTGTCTCATGTTAATTTATGTGTATGTTGAATACTGTGATTCTGTGCACAGACTTTAGAAGGAAAGTTTTGTTGTTGTTATTTGATTGTTTCTAAAATTCCAGCCTACAGGTAAGTTGCGATCATGATAGGGAATATAGGAGAAAGGCAAAAGGAATCTTTTTGCTCTGACAATATCATAAACTGATATATCACACCCTGGAAATAAGGTAGGAAAGTTAGCTTGGGAAGAGTTAGATATATCCGTTCTAGAAAATCTGTCCACTTGATTCCAGGGTAGATAAAGTGAAATCTTTCCATTATAATACTGAATTTATTAGTTATTAAAACAATTCAAAAGCATCTAAATTATTCCAATCAGTTGCAAATGGGAAAGACCCTGGTGTTTTGATGTGAATTTCTTGTTATTTCATGGCCTAAGGAATATTTCAATCAATGTTTGAATTTATCGGTTGTATAAAATACAATTCCAACAGTATCTTATTCTTTCAAAGTGATAAAAGTATAATCAGACAAAAGGGAACAAACTTGTCAAACAAAGATATAGATCTATTAATACTATATGAAAATCTAATCAGTTCTCTATCTATCTTTTGGAATAATTATATTTATGAATACCATAACAAGTCTTTTGTTATTGGTTATTAAGCATCTTAAAGCAAAGCCTTACATGTAACCTTGAATTTACAGATGAAAAAAATCATCCACTTAGCCTAAGTGCTACTTACTTCAAGATAAGATGTGATTTTTATATGATGAAACTCTCCCTATTACCCATGTGAGAATATAGTCAATGCTTTTTATCTAGTTTATGTGATCCTTGAAATCTGAACCCACCTGAACTACTGATTATTCAAACTTGCTATTGAAGACCTTATGGGCCCATTAACTGCTATTATTCTGATTCTGACTCCATGTATAATTGACAAGGAATGCTTGACCTGGAGTCAATGATCCATGATACCAGCAATCCTCTGGAGTTTCACATGCATAAAACTGCAGATGGAATTCTCATGGGAAAGACTTGGAGAATGGTTTTGCTAAGAACTGAGGTAGGATACATCTGACTTATTTTCCCCACCATGAATGGAATAAATGCCCCACCTGCTTGACTTTAAACCTGGCTCAATGCAATTGACTATCTATATACGTTCTGCATGGAATATTCAAGAAGTCACAGAAGCATCATTCCTTTACTGTTGTGATGTTTAAAATCTAATGTGTATCCTTACCTGACTTCCAGTTTGGGGGTGGAGAAATTAGCTATGATTTACTGATAAATTCAGCAACAATTTAGACTTTTAAGCATTTATTAAAGTATATTAGGGCCTAGCAAAGAGAGTGAGGGAATGCTGCCTTCACCTAGCTATCCAAGAGAGAACACATGAAGTTCCAAAAGTTGGGAAACCTGTCTGCCCTCTTCCTTCTTCTCCCACCATGAACCAAAGAGCCTAATCCTCAGTCTCCTCTGGTGCAAGCTCTCTGCCCCACTAGAAGAGGGACAGTCCCCACACAAAGCTCCAAGTACATTGATTGACATGACCTAAAGGTGGTCTATGAATAGAACCAATTTCCAGGATGCCAGGCAAATTCTGGGATGCTAGTCTGACATTAGAAACCTAAGGAAGGTCACATTTTTTCTGGTCAGGGGGCAGCACCCTGGTTCTCATATTGTCTTTCTTGGTAGAGGGTGGCACCCTTGTTCTCACACCATGTAGCTTTGTCCCTTTTCTATGGCTTTCTATAATCATGTCATGCAATCAGTATGAACACAATATTAGACCTTCATCTCTGATGTTACTGCTAAAACATATCTGAGTTACTATAGTAAAATGCAAGTATAAGATTTTATTTAACTTAGAAATTGTAGCCCTTTGGATATTCTAAACATTTAAAGGGGATAAGTATCTGCCTTTGTCATCGGTTTCTTACTAGTTATACATTTTTACATATAAAATAAGGTCCTCAAATGTTTTTAAAACTATGTAAAAATAATTGGGTACTTAATTCAATAGTTATTTGCAAGAGTTATATTCTATTAATTATTAAAACTGAATCAGAAATACTTTCATTTTTATTTTCGAAGAAAAGAATTTTAATGCAATCCCTTTTCTCAGAGGAGGGTAACTTATGAAATATTTTGCGTATTACATCAATGGAAAAAACAATTTGAGTTTATTATGTAATATGGAAATATCACCTGTAAGTAGAGCATCCCTACACTGCAAACATATTTTATTCTTGACAACTCATTTGATATGTGCTGTTTTGAAATTGATTACTTCAGTGTCATCCTAAATCTTTTGCTGCAATTGAAGTTAACTTGGGGACTGTTATGTAAAATCATTTTTGTATCATAGGTCATCTTCTTATGAAAAAGTTTTTAAAAAATTGATGTCAAAATTTGTTTTTACATTTATTTTGGAAGATAAAATTCTATTCAACTAAAAAAAAAGACACTATGGTTCTGGATTGCACTATAAATACAACCCAAAGGAAAGGAAGTCATTGTCCTCAAGAAGATTACATTTTAAGATAAAAAAGATAATACACAAATAAACAAAAGGAAGCTCCAAAGAGTGTAGGGGTGGTAGTGGGAGAATGTATTCTAGCAGTAGCATTCTACAGAATGTCTGGGGAATAAGAAAGGAATTCTTGATAGGCCGCTAGGTGGCCCATAATATAGTTTACTGAACTTGGAGTCAGGAAGGCCTGGATCTGCATCCTGATGCAGACACATATTCAGCAAGTCATATGACATCTCTCAACCACAGTTTTATTACCTGTAAAATAGGAATAATATCAACACTCTCATCACAGGTTTCTTAAGAAGATCCAATGAGAAAATATTGGTACAGCTTTACAAAATTGAAAGTGCTATATCAAAGCTCATTATTATAATTAGTTGTATCATTGTCATCATTCTTATTATTAGATTGTATTATAAAAGCATTGAAATTTGCTTCAATAAAGGGGCTGTCAAGTAAAGGGAGCCCTGTCCTACACATTTCACTAAAGTACATCCCTTTTTTCCCCCCTGAAATAAGGACATTAAATATTTTGAAACAATTTAATTGTCTTGCCTGGCAAATAGTTCAGGCAATAAAACACAAAAATTTGATGTCATAACATTTATAGATGCATATCCACAAATGATCTAAAATTTTCTATATACTGCCTGGACAGGCACAATTTCAAATTACCAGCAATTAGATTTTAAAAATGAAAAAAATATTCACAGAATAAACATAAAAAGGGGAAAAGAGCGAGAGGCTAAAATAATAAGGTTAATTAGCTGGAAGAGGAGTGGGTTTTGGAATGATTCAGTTTCTATTTCTTTATTTATCTGCTGTTCCAAAATATCTCTGCATCTTAGTTCCTTCAACTGTCATTGAAGTGATAATGAAAGTGTTTTTCTACTTATTAGTGCCATTTTGCAAATGAGGAACCTGAAGCAAATCAAGATTAAGAGACTTAGCCCAGATCACAAAGCTAAAATATTTTTCTGAGGCCAGATGTGAGTTCTGGCATTCTGGATTTTAGGTCCAGCTCTCTGTTAGACATATTCAGAGTGATGGTAGTTTCTTGAGGAGAACTGAGACAGACTAAGATATGTGCTATACCAATGAAAGATCATCAGTCCAGTCTCTATCTGTATTTCATTCTCATTACAATCTTAGAAAGCAGGTTACTGCAAATAAGATGGTTCCCATGTCATAAAGAATTAAATAAATGCTTAAAGAGCTGAGGTGATTTTTACAAGGTTATACTGTGGTGTTTTTGTTGTTGTTTTTAAATGACTTGCTAGGAGTGGATATCAAGACCTGGGTTATTTCTTCATTATATCATACTACCTCATTTATTAAAAGATAAATTTTTAAAAAATAAATATTTGTAAGAACCCTGTAATCTATGATTCTAATTATAATGGAACATGTCATTTTCTCTGAGTTAAAAATAAAGATTTTAAAACATATGATTCTTTTTTTTTAAACAGGGTATGGTGAGTGAATTCACACAAGAAAATGCCTATTATGGAAGGGCCAATGTTTTGCAACATGCAAATTTCCCACTTGGTGGGCTAGAACCTGCACTTTTTTCTTAAAGATTGTTGTCTGAATAATTTTCCAAATTAAATTAAATTTAGAGTAAATATATGGCAAAGAACTGGAAATAAGGAATTAATTGTGATTTGTAAGGAATTAATTGTGATTTGTGGTTTTCATAACACTATCTTTGCTTTATTATGGTTAGACTGAAAAAAATGTAAGCTGAAAGTTCTAAGAGAGCATGGGTGTGTACTTTGGGAGATAATTGAATAAACAAGAGGAACTCTGACCACAGGGAACATTTATTGAAACTAAGTAACTAGCCTTCCTCTAATAGCTTTCCCATGCCCACATGGGTCTGGCTAGATTATAATGGGGACAGCCCATGTTGGGGTGCTCAGCCAATCAGAGACTCAGCATGGCTAAGAACTGCCCCTCCCTTTCCTGTGGAAAAGTCACTTATATACAGTTGAGATTTGGTTAGGGAGAGTTAGAGAAATGTTTAAAAGGCAGTTAGAGAGGGTTCTGAGAAAAACTGGGAAGGAAGGCAGACATTTAGAGGAGCTGCTGGTGTTTGACCTTCAGACAAAACAGAAGGGACTACACAGCTGATTCTCCTTAAAGCTACATATTTTAGGTGTGAATTTGTTTTATTTTTGAGGCAAAGCTGGGCTGGAGGCAGGTTCAGGTGAGTGGGGCCTTTTTATCCCAGAGATTTATACATTGTTTCTAGTTCTGTTAATCTCACTTGTGTGATTCAGATAGTGTTTTTAATTTGTTCCAATTAATTAATATGTTTTGTTTTTGAAAGAGGCTGTTTCTTTTCTTACCCAATATTAATGTGAGCTACCCAATTAACTCTTCCCATACTAAATGTGGCCCTTACATCATCAATTGGGGAATGGCTGAACAAGTTGTGCTATATGTATATAATGAAATACTATTGTGCTGTAAGAAGCAATGAGGAGGCACATTTCAAAATCTTGAAAGACTTACATGAATTGATGCTGAGTGAAGTGAGAAGAACCAAGAAAACATTGTACACAGCAACGTAAACAGCAACATTGTGTGATCAGCTGTGATTAAGGTAACTCTTCTCATCAATACAATGATCCATGACAGAGTAAGAGTATAGGAAATGAAGAAGTTGGAAGCAAAGCCAAGATCAGGGAATGAAGCCAGTAAGCTGCCTGAGCTCCCCAAATTTCCCTTAAAAACAGCATTAAATCTGGGCAGCTAGGTGGCATAGTGGATAGAGCACTGGATTCAGGAGGACCTGAGTTCAAATGCGGCCTCAGACACTTAATACTTACTAGCTGTATGACCCTAGGCAAGTCACTTAATACCAATTGCCTCACAGAAAAAACCAACAACATTAAATCAAGCCTCAAAACAGATTCTGAAACTACAAAACCTACAAAAAGAAAGGAGATCACAATCTTCTAAACAGTGATAATTTAAAAGACTTCAGGAAAGGTCGGTCTCACTCAGGCAGGGGAGGAGTACAGCATACCTCAATGCAGCACAGCATGGAGGGGTTGGGGCAAGTCAGCAGGAAGCAATTGAGGCCCCTTGATCCTGGCTTGGCGGGCTAGTGGCACAGTGGGCCAGTGGTAAGATCCACCAGGACCAGATAAGATGGCAGGCTACCAGCTAGGGGGCCACTCACAGGACAGGTGTGACCAATCCTGGCCATCCCAGCACACACCAGAAGCAAGCCGAGGGTGGTGAGAAATCCGCAAGCCATAGAGGACTCAGAGTAGAAAGCCAGCTACACAGCACCTATCACCCAGCACAAGAACCTTGAGTCAGTGACCCTGGTGCCCGAGGAGTGGACCTCAACTTGAAAATAATAATAATAATAATAAGCTAAAATATGAGCAAGAAATAAAAAAGAGTTCTCACCATTGAGAATTTCTGTATCGACAGGGAATAGACAAATACAAACTAAGATAAGGACAATACTCACAAATTTCCTACATGTGAAGCCTCAAGAGGGAAGATGAATTGGTCCTAAGAACAAAAAGCCTTCTTGGAAGAGGTTAAAAAGGATTTTAAAAATCAATTGAGAGGAGTAAAAGAAAAATAGGGAGAGAAATGAAAGCAACGAAAGAAAATAATGAAAAAAGAATCAGCAGCTTGGAAAAGGAAGTACAAAGAATAAGCAGCATGGAAAAGGAACCACAAACATTGACTAAAGAAAATCATTTCATAAAAAATTAATTTGGCCAAAAAGTAAAGGAGGTGCATAATCTGACTGAAGAAAATGATGCCTTAAAAATCTGAATTGGACAGTTGGAAACTAAGGACTGCATGAGACACCAGGAATCGGTCAAACAAAATTAAAAGAATGAAAAAATAGAAGAAAATGTGAAATACCTCATTAGAAAGACAACTGACCTGGCAAACAGATCCAGGAGAGACAATTTGAGAATAATTAGACTGCCTGAAAACCATGATCACAAAAAGAGTCTAGATACCATTTCCAGGAAATTTTCAAGGAGAACTGCCCTGATATTATAGATTAACAGGATAAAATCATCACTGAAAGAATCCACAAATCACCTCCTGAAAGAGATCCCAAAAGGAAAACTCCAAGGAATGTTGTAACCAAATTTCAGAATTATCAGGTGAAGGATAAATTAATCCAAGAAGCCAGAAAGAAGCAATTTAAATGTCATGGAGCCACAGTCAGGATTGCAGAGGACATGTCATCTTCAAAATTAAAGGATTGTAAGGCATAGTATATGATATTCTGAAAGTCAAAGGAGCTTGGATTGCAGACAAGAATCGATTACCCAGCAAAACTGACCATTCTCTTTCAGGGGAAAAGATGGATATTCAATGAAATAGCGGACATTCAAGGTTTCCTGATGAAAAGACCCAAACTCAATTGAAAATCTGATCTTAACATACAAGATTCAAGAGAAGTTTTAAAAGGTAAACAAGGGGGAAAAAGTTACTCAATCAAGTTAAACTGTTTTCATTCCTACATGGGAAAGGAACATCAATAAATTTAGGGAACTACATATATATATGTAGGCAGACAGAAGGATTATAGATTATACACAGAATATACATATAAATTGTCTTTGATGTGATGATATAAAGAAAATTAAGGGGTTAAAAAGTAGTTTATGGGGAGAAGAAAGGGAAGGTGGAATGGGGTGAATTACATCATAGGAAGAGGTGCAAAAAACCTATTACAATAGAGGGAAATAAGGGAGGGGGGACATTCTTTCAAGCTTACTCTCACTAGATTTGATTCAAAGAGGGAATAACATATACATTCATTTGGATCAAGAAACTTAGCATATTATTTAGGGAATTAAAAGGGTAAGGGGAAAAGGGGGGCTAATAAAAGGGAGGGCAGAAGCAAGGGGAAAAGGTAGGGGCTGATAAAAGGGAGGGTACATTGGGGGAGGCAGGGGTAAGAAGCAAACTTTGGAGGAATAGGGTGAAAGAAGGGGGAAAAGTACAAAGGGGGATAAAAGGAATGGAGGGAAATAGAAAGTTAGTAATAATAACTGTGAATGTGAATGGGATGAACTCTGCCATAAAATGGAAGTGAATAGCACAGTGGATTAAAACAAGAATCCTACAATATGTTGTTTACAAGAAACACATTTGAAGGAGAGAGATATGTTGTTTACAAGAAACACATTTTAAGGAGAGAGATACAAGTAGAGTAAAGGTAAAAGGTTGTAGCAGAATATATTAAGCTTCAGCTGAAGTCAAAAAGGCAGAGGTAGCAATCCTTATCACAGAAAAAGCAATGGAAAAAATAGATCTAATTAAAAGAGATAAGGAAGGAAACTACATCTTGCTAAAAGGTACTATAGAAAATGATGAAATATCAATACTAAACATGTATGCACGAAGTGGTATATCATCCAAATTCTTAGAGAAGTTAAAGGAGTTACAAGAGGAAATGGACAGCAAAACCATACTAGTGGGGGATCTGAATCTTCCCCTTTCAGAATTAGATAAATCTAGCCACAAAATAAATAAGAAAGAAGTTAAAGGTGTGAATAGAATGTCAGAAAAGTTAGATATGATAGATGTCTGGAGAAAACTGAATGGGGATAGAAAGGAATATACCTTTTTCTCAATGGTACATGGCACATACTCAAAAATTGACCACGTATTAGGACACAAAAACATCATAGTCAAATGTAGAAAGGGAGAAATAGTAAATGCATCCTTCTCAGATCATGATGCAATAAAAATTCCATGGAATTATAGCCACTGAAAGCTAGACTGAAACTTAATTGGAAACTAAATAATTTCATTCTAAAGAATGAGTGGGTCAGGGGCAGCTAGGTGGCGCAGTGGATAGAGCACCGGCCCTGGAGTAAGGAGTACCTGGGTTCAAATCCGGCCTCAGATACTTAACACTTACTAGCTGTGTGACCCTAGGCAAGTCACTTAACCCCAATTGCCTCACTTAAAAAAAAATGAGTGGGTCAAACACCAAATCATAAAAACAATCAATAACTTCTTCAAAGACAATGACAATAATGAGAAATCATACCAAAATCTATGGGATGCAGCCAAAGCAGGGCTTAGGGGAAATTTTATATCTCTAACTGCTTACATCAATAAAAAAGAGAAAGAGGAGATCAAAGAATTGGGCATACAACTTAAAAAGCTAGAAAAAGAACAAATTAAAAATCCCTAATTAAATACTAAATTAGAAATTCTGAAAATTGAAGGAGAAATTAATAAAATTGAAAGCAAGAAAACTAAAGAACTAATCAATCAAACTAAGAGCTGGTTTTATGGGAAAAAACAATAAAATAGATAAAATATTGGTTAATTTGATTAAAAAAAGAAAGAAGAAAAACAAATTACCAGTATCAAAAATGAAAGGGGTGATTTTTACCACCAATGAAATAGAAATTAAAGAAATAATTAGGAACTGTTTTGCCCAACTGTATGCCAATAAATTTGAAAATCTAAATGAAATGGACAAATATTTACAAAAATACAAACTGCCCAGGTTAACTGAATAGGAAATAAAATACTTAAATAAGCCCATATCAGAAAAAGAAATGGAAGATGTCATTAATGAACTCCCTAAGAAAAAATTTCTAGGACCAGATGGGTTTTCAAGTGAATTCTACCAAATATTTTAAGAACAATTAATTCCAATATTATTCAAGTTATTTGGAAAAATAGGTGAAGAAGGAGTTCTACTAAATTCCTTTTATGACAGAATATTGTGTTGATACCAAAACCAGGCAGAGCAAAAGCAGAGGAAAAAATGTATAGACAAATTTCCCTAATGAATATTGATGCAAAAATCTTAAATAAGATATTAGCAAGGAGATTACAGCAAGTGATCACCAGGATAATATACTATGACCAGGTGGGATTTATACTAGGAATGCAGGGCTGGTTCAACATTAGGAAAACTATTAATGTAATCAACCACATCAATAATAGTATGATATTCTCGATAGATTCAGAGAAAGCTTTTGACAAAATACAACACCCATTCCTAATAAAAACACTAGAGAGCTTAGGAAAAGCTGGTGCTTTCTTTAAAATAATAAGCAGTATCTACCTAAAACCATCAGCAAGCATTATCTGTAATGGAGATAAGTTAGAGGCATTCCCAATAAGATCAGGGGTGAAACAGAGATGTCTATTATCACCTCTATTATTTAATATTGTACTAGAAATGTTAGCTTTAGCAATCAGAGAAGAAAAAAGAATTAAAGGAATTAGAATAGGCAAGGAAGAAACAAAACTATCACTCTTTGCAGATGATATGATGGTATACTTAGAGAATCCTATAGAATCATCTCAAAATTTACTTGAAACAATTAACAACTTCAGCAAAGTAGCAGGATACAAAATAAAAACACATAAATCATCAGCATTACAAAACATGACTAACAAAGTCCAGCAGGAAGAGATAGAAAGAGAAATTCCTTTTAAAGTAACAGTAGACAATATAAAATACTTGGGAGTCTACCTGCCAAGACAAACCCAGGAACTCTGTAAACACGATTACAAAACACTTTTCACACAAAACAAATCAGATCTAAATAATTGGAAAAATATGAACTTCTCATGGATATGCCAAAGTAATATAATAGGGGCAGCTAGGTGGTGCAGTGGATGGAGCACCGGCCCTGGAGTCAGGAGTACCTGGGTTCAAATCCGGCCTCAGACACTTAACACTTACTAGCTGTGTGACCCTGGGCAAGTCACTTAACCCCAATTGCCTCACTAAAAAACAAAACAAAACAAAGTAATATATTAAAAATGACAATTCTACATGAATTAATTTACTTATTCTGTGCCATACCAATCAGACTACCTAAAAATTATTTTATAGAGCTAGAAAAAATAATAATAAAATTCATCTGGAAAAACAAAAGTTCAAGAATATCAAGGGAAATAATGAAAAAAAAATTTACAGGAAGGTGGGCTACATGTACCAAATCTGAAGCTTTACTACAAAGGGGCTATCATCAAAACTATTTGGTACTGGCTAAGAAATAGAGTGGTGGATCAGTGGAATAGGCTAAGCACAGGAGACACAGTTCTAAATGACTTTAGTAATGTACTGTTTGATAAACCCAAAGACTCCAACTTCTGGGATAGGAACTCAGTATTTGACAAAAACTACTGGGGAAATTTGAAAATGGTATGGCAGAAACTAGGCATAGCCCAGCATCTTACAGCTTGTACTAAAATAAGGTCAAAATGATTACATGATTTAGACATTAAAGGTGATACCATAGGTAAATTAGGAGAGGAAGGAGTAGTTTACCTTTCAGATCTTTGGAAAGGAGAACAGTTTATGCCCAAACAAGAGATAGAGAATATTATGAAATGCAAAATGGATAATTTGGATTACATTAAATTTAAAAGGTTTTGTACAAACAGAATCAATGCATCCAAAATTAGAAGGGAGGCAGAATGCTGGGAAACAATTTTTATAGCCAGTACTTCTGATAAAGGCCTCATTTATAAAATATATCAGGAACTAAATCAAATTTATAAGAATCCAATTCATTCCCCAATTGAGAATTGGTCAAAGGCTATGAACAGGCAGTTTTCTGATGAAGAAATCAAAGCTATCTATTCCCATATGAAAAAAAATGCTCTAAATCACCATTGATTAGAGGGATGCAAATTAAAACAAATCTGAGGTACCATCTGACACCTATCTGTTTGTCTAATGTGACAAAAAAGGAAAATAATGAATGTTGGAGAAGCTGTGGAAAAATTGGAAAACTCATGCATTGTTGGTGGAGCTGTGAACTGATCCAACCATTCTGGTTAGCAAGTTGCAATTATGCCCAAAGGGCTATAAAGCTGTGCATACCCTTTGACCCAGCAATACCACTTTTGGGTCTTTTCCCCAAAGAGATCATGCAAAAGGGAAAAGGACCCACAGGTACAAAAATATTTAGAGCTGCTCTTTTTGTGGTGGCAAGGAATTGGATATTGAGGGGCTGCCCATCAATTGGGGAATGGCTGAACAAGTTGTGGTATATAAATGTAATGGAATTCTATTGTGCTGTAAGAAATGATGAGTAGGCAGATTTCAGAGAAACCTGGAAGGACTTCCATGAACTTATGCTGAGTGAGATGAGCAGAACCAGGAGAACACAGTACACAATATCATCAACATTATGTGTTGATCAACTGTGATAGACTTGATTCTTCTCAGCAATACAATGATACAATATAGTTCCAAAGGTCTCATGATGGAAAAGGCTGTCAAAATTTAGAAGAAAAAAACAATGTGGAATGTGGATGCAGATTGAACCATACTATTTCTTTTATTTTTGGTGCTATTGTTTTTCTTTTTTGAGGGTTTGCCTTTTTGCTCTGATTCTTCTCTTATAACATGACTAATGCAGAAATATGTTAATGTTATTGTACATATGTAACCTATATCAGATTGCTTGCTGTCTTGTTGAGGGGTTCAGGGGTGTAGGGAGGGAAAAAATTGAAACTAGAAATCTTATAAAAACAAATGTTGAAAACTATCTCTACATGTAACTGGAAAATAATAAACTACTTTCATAATTAAAAAAAAAGAAAATGAAGAAGCTAAAATGGGGGCAGCTAGGTGGGGAGGTGGATAACACACGAGCCCTGGATTCAGGAGGACCTGAGTTCAAATCCAGACCTGGACACTTGACACTTACTAGCTCTGTGACCCTGGGCAAGTCACTTAACCCTTGTTGCCTCACAAATCAAAACAAAAGAAAAAACAGAAAGAGAAATGAGTCCTTTATCAGAGAGACTCATTACAAAAATTCTTTCCTAGTTTTCTGCTTTCCTTCTAATCTTCATTGAATTGTTTTGTTTATGCAAAAGCTTTTTAAAATTTTATATAGGCATAATTATCTATTTTACATTTTTAATTCTCTAAATTATAAATTCTTCCCTTGTCCATAAATCTGAGAAATAAAATATTCCATGCTCTCTTATTTTGCTTATGGTATCACCCTTTTTATTCAAAATTTTTTCTTTGAAATTCATGAGTAAGATTAGTTTACAATTCTGTTTCTATGCTTTTTCCTACCTGGATTCAATATCAAGCTCCACCTCCTTTCTTTTCTGATAATTCACTGTAGTATAGAGATTATCCTGTGTTTTGAAGGCTTTTGAACAAGGTGAACATTATGGAATATCATACCATGGCTTTGACTACAGCTCAGGAAGAGATTGTGTGATTGCCCCTCTGGATTAGTCAAGTTTAGAACTTAGAGCTGGATATCAAGAAGTGAAATTTTTCGCCAGCGCAGTTCTTAAAGACAATGTACCTAAGTGTACATGGTATAACTTATCAGTGGAGGAAACTCTCACAAGTGAAATTCTTGATCTAGATATAGAGAGGGATTATACATGTTATTTGAACAGTATCAGCAACTTCCAGGTGAGGAAATTCCTTCTGATAATATGATCAGCATTTATCTCTAACTTAAAGAGAGTTGCCCATATCATGAAGAAAGTGATGTTATTCAGGATTTCACATCCAGCATGTGTCAGAGATGGGACTTCAGGTGTTTTGGCATTGTGGATTCTCTATCCGCTATGTGACACTGACTCTCCTCCAAATTAGGCAATGTAAGTTTTTATTATGGTTTCTGATAGACACTCACCTCTTCAAATGAACAAAGATCCAGGAATCATTTTTGCTTTCTCAAGTATGATTTGAAAATGGATTTTCCTTTGTTAAAATAAAAATAGCCAATATTCCAAGAATTTCTACCTTTTTCTATTTCAATTCCCCAAAGCCTCCCCTTTTTAGGGACTTTTACGACATGTCTCTTTCTTTCTAAAGCAGGTACCTCTCCTAACTGTAGAAGCTTTACATGGTTTTTCAGTACAGTAACCATAAACAAGGAAACACTTGACAGTGTAAAATCCTGGGCCAAACCCTGTGAAAAGGAGAAAAATACTATTTTAGAATTATTGTTTAGAGTATCATAAATGAAGAGATATTAGATTATGTTCTAAATAATAATTCTTTGTGTTGAGCTCTACACATAACATTCAGTAATTTGGTTTTTATTAATATATCAATAAAAGATATAGTTGGTGCAATGGAGAGAACCTAGGAGTTGGTAATACAAGAAATAAATTCCAATTCCAACATGCCTACTTTTGAGCTGTGTAACATTGTGAAAATAATCTCAACTCTTTGAGTTTTAGCTTAGTTTAAAAAAATTATTATCCTATCTAAAATAAAATATAACAAGAGTGTTGTGAGAATAAAATTGGGACAGAGATTGGACCTGCTTTTTCATGGGTGGAGCACAAGTATTATCATGTTTCTTTCTCTTAGCACACTTCCCTGGCTCTATATTACCTCAAAAAAATACATATTCTTTTCTTTGAACTTTAGATCCCCCCACAACCTTATATGAAGGTATCTTTCTATCCTAATCATATAAATCAGTTCTTTATTTCCTCAATGATCCAGTCAAACTAGCTTTCTCTTTGTTTCTCATAACCCAAGACTCCATTTTTCAGCTGTGCCTTTCCACTGGATATCATCATGGTCTGTCATGGACTCCTTCTTCACTTTGAGTTCTTAGAAGCCCTAAATTTACTTCAAGATTCAGCAAATGTTCTACCATCTATATGTAGCCTATGCTAATCCTACAACATTCTAGTTTCCTCCTCAACCCCCATTACCATGGATTGTTTTTATAATAAATATATACACATATGCATATATGTGTGTGTCCATATTACCATCCCCAGTAGAATGTAATATTAGGTAATATTTCACAATTTCCTTTTTATTCCCTGTCCCTGGTAAGAAGTAGACACTTAACAAATGCTTCGTGATGAACTGATGTCTAAAGCACTTGGTTGCAGGGACCTATGGATGAAGAAAAAACATTCCTTGTAGTCAGGAATGTTACAATATGGTAAGTGAGACAATATATGAACACAAATTATATAAAACAAAATAGAAAATTATTTGTTCTTAAAATAAGTGCAGCATGCTAGGACTTCATGATAAGAAAAGATGTCATTTCTGATTTTGTTAGGAAAGATCCCAGAAGGAAGCCTTCTTGGAGAAAGTGGAATTTGAGGTGGGGCTTGAGGTATGAGCATAAATTCTGTAAGTAAATATTGGTATAAGGCAATACATGGTTGGGAATCAAACTGAGCACAGGCACACTGGAGGCAAAGTACAGTGTGTGGTCAGATACATTATTTAGTAACATGGAGGTATACAAGAGACAACAGTCTATAGAATGGTACAATGGAAAGAATATTAGCCTAGTATGGGTGGACCTGGGTTTTAATACTACCTATGATGCTTACTATTTGTGTGCCCTTGGACAAGTTATTTAATTTTTGTTCTAATCTGTTTCCTCAGCTGTAAAATATGAGTTGGACAAACAGATTCTAAAGTGCTTTCAAATTATAAGTCCAAGATCCTAGGTCTCTCGACCTAAAATAAGTTAGATCAATGCATGGAGGGTTTTCAATGCCAGACTAAGGAACTTGGACTTCACTTGACAGGCAATTTTGAGCTCTTTTTTAGGATATCAATTTGACTTGTAATTGGTCTTGGCAATGACAAAACACCAAGTATGTGTACAGAATCTTCTCTTAATAACAAAGTGTATGGGTGCTTAGTTTTGCTTTGTTTTTTCCACTAAGGTTAATGGGGAGGGTCATCCTCTAGGGGAATATTTACTTTTTCCTATCCTTTAAAGAGTCCACACTTCAGAATATTATCAATAATGACCTCATGAAGGGAAGTAGAAAAAAGTCACCTCATAATCAGAAAAAATATAAAATATAATCTGAAAGGGAGATGGACAGTCTACATATTGAGAGTAAAGGATAATAGCTAAATAGCCTAAATGTTTAACTGGTGCCCCTAAATTGTTAAAACATCTTAAAGAAGTCACTAGTGTGTGGTAAAATATGAAAGTTTTTAACAGTCGGTTAGGATAACTGAAAGACGCCAGTTTTTCAAGGACCACCCTTTTGGGGAGGAGATGAACAGTCCGCCTGCTGCGCATGTCAGACTGCCTGCCGGGTACAGTCCGCCTGCTGCGCATGTCAGACTGCCTGCCGGGTTTTTTGACTTCCGGGGTGGAGAGAAGCAGAGGAGGCCTTTTTGCCTGCTTGGCGGGACTCCTGGCGGCGCAGCACAGACGGTCTCCCTCACTCCAAAGGTGGCCTTTTTTGGTTTGGTGAGTTTTTATAAGAAATATAGACTAAGCCTAGATTTAAGACGATTTCTACTGTATTTCTACTTTCCTATCCTTCTAATCAACAACACCTTATATACAATAAAGGCTCTATCTAGAAAACCAGAAGCTTCTTCCATTTACTAGTCTGGGAGATAAATTAAGGGAAAAGTTAAGTAGGGGAGATTTATGATCTAATATCCAATTTTAAATTTCACAGTTTGGCGACCCCGAAGGGACCTTAAGGACCCTCCCACCCTCCCTAGTTTGGCCATAAGCCGGCTAATTCGGTGGATTTTCCGAATACCCCCCCCCACGGACTTTCCCTTTGTCTAATCTCCCTTAAAGACTTTAAGCCTCTAAAAGTCTTGCTTTAAACAGAAAAGCCAGCCCAGTTTAAAGGGCAAGATGCTCGAATATTCTACTATCCCTTTGATTTTTCTCATCGGAATGTATTGGGACAGCATAACGTCCCGACTTAGAGGAATAGTTTACTCAATGGTCCTTCAAAACATTATTGGTTTTTTCCTCATTCAGGCAGCAAAAAGTTTTTTGTATAATAGTATAAGTGAGAATCTTTGGGAAAATACGTTTAATATAAGTAGAAATTTTATGCCTGCAATTGAAATACCTTTTAATACCACATCCATAGTTCATACGACTAAGGATTTTATTTTTTTTGGGTTTTTTTTTGTCTTGTTTTGTTTTTGTTATTATCATTGTTATGATATGGGGGAAATTCTCACATATGGAGAGAGTCCTCAAAATGAAATACTCACATATGGAGAGAGACCTCAAAATGAAATTCTCACATATGGAGAGAGACCTCGAAATGAAATTCTCACATATGGAGAGAGACCTCAAAATGGCTGTTTCTACTAGAGATGATCCAAGTTTAGAATCAGATCAACAGAAACTACTCCCTCTGCAGGAAGCTATAGAACATAGTAAAAAGGGAGTGCCAATTCAAGTCAGAAAATATAGCCCCTTTAGACCAAGTGACTTGAGCGCATGGAAATCTTTCATCCCTAGTTTTGAGAAAAATCCAAACACTGTAATTTCACAGTTAAGGACTATATTTAATGCATATCAACCCAGTTGGGCTGATGTTACTTGCCTTTTGGAAACTTTACTGTCCCCAACTGAGATTACAGATATTATCTCAGCAGGAAATGCCCTTGTTGCGAAAGGTAAGGCCAATGTGGAATGGCCTCTAAAGGATCCAGAGTGGAATTATAATGATGATAGGGATTTCCAAAGATTAAAAGATGCTAGAGAAACACTTCTGAAGGGAATGGAATCTTGCTCTAGAAAACCGGAAAACTGGCAGAAATTTTTAAGCCTACCTCAGGAGGCTAATGAAAGACCAAACAGATTTTATGATAGACTTTGTGAGGCCGCTAGACAGTACACCAGATTGGATCCAGTAGATTTAAGAGATTCCTATATCGTTCTCAACACATTTGTTTATAATTCACTGCCAGAAATACGCAGATACTTTCTGAAACAATGTCCAGACTGGAGAAATCTCACAGTAGATAGAATTAAGGAACTTGCAAATTATGTCTTTGACTCACGTGAGGAAGATCCAGATCACCCTAAACAGAGCATTCTGGCACCAGCGATTCCTAGTCAGCCATGTGAACACCGGAGCAAGGACACTAAGGTGTGTTGTTACTGTCGTAAGGAGGGGCATGAATTGAGAGAATGTAGGACTTGGAGAAGAAATTCTAATTCTAATTACAGGCGAAATCAAAATAGAAATAGATCTTTTCGGAGGAATACAGAAAGGCAGTACCAGAATAATGGTAACCAAGGTCCCCCTCAGAAGAGGACACAGGAATGACGGTGTCTTGGGGAGGAATGGAACATAGATAATGAAAGCCATATATTCCCAGATCCGGATTTTTTGAATGCACTTGTGCCAGTCCATTCACCTCCCCAGAGTAATGAACCACATGTCACCTTAAAAGTGGGGGAGACTTATTATGATTGTCTGCTAGACACAGGAGCTTCTAAATCAGTATTAATAAGCAAACCAGATGCTGGGTGTAGACCTGTAGGATTTTTAAATGTAGTAGGAGTCTCAGGAAAGAGCCAGAGAGTGGCAAAATTGAATCCTCGCATGGTATCTATGGGGCCCTTAACAGTAGAACATTCATTTTTACTCATGCCTGATGCCCCTGTAAATTTATTAGGTCGTGATCTCCTTTGCAAGCTTAGAGCAACCATATCTTGTGCTCCAGATGGGGCTGTCTCCTTACAATTGCCAGAGGATACTGTTCATTTATTACCAATTTTACTTACAGAAGCTCAAGGAACAGCAGGGGAGGTATCCAAAATCCCCTCTGACATTCCTGAGTCTTTATGGGCCTCATCCCCTAATGAGGTGGGGCTCCTTAAGTCTGCCATGCCTGTTACCTTTAAAGTTAAGGGGGGACCACCCCCCTCCATTCCACAGTATCCATTGTCTAGGGAAGCAATAGAAGGGATCACCCCTATAATTGAGGCTTTGAAAAGCCAGGGTATTATTATTCCATGTCATCACTCTCCATGCAATACTCCCATTTTGCCAGTTAAAAAACCCAAGCCTGGGCCAGATGGTAAACCTGTTTATCGCTTTGTGCAAGATCTTAGAGCGATTAATAATTATGTTATTCCTAGACATTCTATAGTCGCAAATCCGGCTATGATAATTTCCTCAATTCCCTATGAATCTACATGTTTCACAGTGGTAGACCTTTGCTCTGCCTTTTTCTCCATACCAGTACATGAGGACTTCCAATATTTATTTGCTTTTACCTGGAAAAATAGACAGTGGACCTGGACTAGACTCCCACAGGGATTTGTAGACAGTCCCACATTATTTTCCCAAATTTTACAGCAGGATCTGGCCTCTATTACCTTTAAAGCCTCCACACTAGTACAATATGTTGATGACTTACTTTTGGCCTCTCCTAATGCTGAAATTTGTCAGGAAGATAGCCGTCACTTACTGCTGGAGCTGCACAAGAGAGGACACAAGGTTTCCAAGACAAAGGTACAATGGTGTTTGCCCCAGGTAGAATATTTAGGATTTATTTTGGCTGCTGGAACTCGCTCTGTCTCTTCTAAGAGAGTCCAGGCCATTCAACAACTCTCTGCCCCCACTACTAAGAGGCAGTTGAGAGCCATTCTAGGAGCAGCCGGGTACTGTAGACAATGGATACCCTCTTTTGGTGAAATTACTAAACCCCTCATAGCTCTTACAAAAAGTTCTGTTCCAGACAGTTTACAGTTGGATCCCCAGCATCTCTCAGCCATAAAAGAATTAAAACGGGCCTTGTTATCAGCACCTGCCCTAGGACTGCCAGATTATAGTAAGCCTTTCACTCTCTTTGTGCATGAACAAAGGGGGGTGGCTTCTGGAGTCCTGACTCAGTCACTGGGGCCTAACCAGCGTCCTATAGCCTACTATTCAATTCAGCTGGACCCTGTAGCGGCTGGAGTGCCACCTTGCCTTAGAGCAGTGGCGGCCACAGCGCTTTTGGTAGAAAAAGCCTCTGATTTGGTCCTAGGTAACCCTCTAACTGTGCAATGCCCTCATGAAGTGGAGGCTCTCTTACTACGTCACAGGACACAAGCCTTTTCAGATCAAAGGCTGGCTAAGTATGAAATAACCCTGTTAGGTAATGAGAATATCACTTTAAAACGCTGCACAGTTCTTAATCCAGCAACACTACTCCCTAATTTACCATTCTCGGGGGAACCGTTGCATGACTGTGCTTCTTTAGTTGATATGGCTGAAAAACCCCGTGATGATCTTTTTGATACACCTTTAGAAAATCCTGATCTTGTCCTCTATACAGATGGTTCCTCATTTATGAGAGAGGGAACCCGTTTTACTGGAGCTGCTGTAGTTTCTGATTATGACACCCTCTGGGCAGCTTCTCTGCCTTGCCATTTTAGTGCACAGGCTGCTGAACTTGTGGCTCTTACACAGGCCTGTAATATAGCCAAAGGTAAGAGTGCCACTATTTTTACTGACTCGAAATATGGCTTTGGCATATGCCACTTTATTGGTATGATTTGGCGTCAACGAGGCTTTCTAACATCCTCGGGCAAGGCTATTGCCAATGGGGACCTTATCAAGGACCTCTTAGATGCCCTGAAACTGCCTTCTTCCCTAGCTGTTGTACCTTGCCCTGCCCACACAGGGAATAGTGATCCTGTTTCAAAGGGAAATGCACGAGCCGATTCTGCAGCCAAGCTTGCTGCATTAGAAGCTCCTGAACATGTATTTAACCTTTCACCTTCTGAGGATATTCCTTCCAACCTAACCTATGACGATTCTGAAGTAGAAAAGTGGAAAAAGAAATTTAAGGCGAAACAGATCAATGGCATCTGGGTGTCTCCGGAAGGTAAGCCATTTCTTCCCCGGAAATTCTACCACCAGGTATGCCTCTCTGTTCACAGAAAAGGCCATTTTGGTACACAAGGCATTGTAGACTCTATTAAGAGAACCTGGATAGCACCAGGTGTGACTAATACAGCATCTCGAATCTGCTCGGGCTGCTCCACATGTCAGTCTTATAATCAGTATGCTTTTAAGGCCAAAGCTTATGGAGGGCGTCCTCTAGCATATACACCTTTTGAGCACTTACAAATTGATTATATTACTATGCCAAAAGCAGGACATTATAAATTTTGCCTTGTTATAGTTGATCAGCTCACTCGGTGGGTGGAGGCCTTTCCCAGCCCCCGAGCCACAGCTGCCTTTGTTGCCAAAATTCTCCTTAAAGAGATAGTACCTCGTTTTGGCCCACCAGCCCGCATCGATTCTGACAAAGGCACACATTTCACTGATTCGATTTTATCCCAAATCTACTCTTTCTTGGGAGTGACTCCAAAATTCCACACGCCCTACCATCCACAAAGTTCAGGCCAAGTCGAACGTATGAATAAAGAGCTTAAGAGTATGATTGGCAAATTATGTACTGAAACCCATTTGAAATGGCCTGATGTTCTACCATTGGCATTATTCTATCTACGAAGTAGACCAAGAGGAGAACTTCATATATCTCCTTATGAAATGCTTTTTGGTCACCCTCCTATCCAAGCTAAAACTTTTTCCCCAGTTTATACATCACTGGTGGGAGGTGATACTTCTGTTGCTTCCTATATACAGGAATTACAAACCAGGCTACGTGAACTCCATGAGGCAGGAGCTGTGGTCCAGGCAGGACCATTAGACTTTTCATTGCATAACTTCAACCCAGGAGATAAAATATATGTAAAGAATTTTCAGAGAACCAGTGGAACTCAACCTGCCTGGGAAGGACCTTTTCAGGTATTATTGACAACTCCTACTGCCATTAAAATTGGTGAAAAAGACTCATGGATTCATTGCTCTCATATAAAGCCTGCACCATTCATAGGTGAAGAGATTTCAGATAGACCTGAGGTAGACGCTAAAGAGGTAAAAACCCTAACGATAGCAACTGTTAAAGAGCAAAGAAAGTTGAGAGGAAACAGGCAGTTCCCATTTAAGAATCCCACTGATCAGTTAAATGCTTTGGGACTCAGTCTTCGTAAAGTATCAGGAGACGGAAATTGCCTTTTTAGGGCTTTAGCAGACCAGCTAGAAGGTCACTGTAGAAATCATCTCAGACACAGACAAGAAGCTGCTTCTTATATGATTAACCATAGACAAGAGTTTGAGTCTTTTAGAGTAAATGACTCCCCTTTTGAAGAATATGTTGATGAATTAAAGAAATTTGGAAAGTGGGGAGGAAATGATACAATTGTAGCATTTGCTAAGCAGCATCAGCTGAATGTTGTGGTTCATCAATTAAATCAGCCTTTATTGAGAATCAGTGGCACAGACAAAACTGATGCTAGAGAACTCCACATTTTCTACCATAAAGAACATTATGACAGCATTAGAAAGATCAATGACAATTCAGAAACCCCTGCCACTTTGGCATGCAGAGAATTGGGGAACCAGTTAAAACAATGTGGCATACCCCAAACTCTAGCAGCTTAAATACCTTAAAATTTAACAAGCATTTCCTTCCACAGGCAAAAGCACTGAAGCACATGGCCTAGTTTTCTGGCCCACCTCAATTTCTCCCACCCTTTTCCCTACCCTATACCTATATTTTTTTTTAATCCTTTTTGCTTTTTGTTTTGTTTTGACTTTTGAAAGGCACTGAAAAGACCTGGAATTCACCACACCTTTAAATTCTTTAAGAGCACAAAAGGGTGCTTAGCGAATCTTTTGCCTTTTATTTTTGGTTTTTGGTTTTGCTTTGTTTTTTTTTTTTTACTTTTGTTTCTTTTGCTTTTCTTTAAAAACCCGATTTTGTAAACTAAGTGACTTTTCAAAGGCATTTTAAGTATATGCTATTGAATATTGAATCTTGCTAATTGAAGTCTTATTTCTTTTTGATGAATTAATCACCGCTTTAAGTATCTGCTACTGTTATACTAGAGAATTCATGTATAAGATGATGTGGTCTACTTGCTAAAAGAAGATTATGTAATAATGTCTAAAAGAAGATTATGTAACAATGTCTAATATAATCAGCTATTTACATTCATTTATTATTTATATGTCATTATACTCTGGGTATGGTTTGGAATTATTGTATATATCACTAATATATTCTCAGTTATGCAGCATAGCACACATTTTTACCATCATATTGTCTTTGGTGAAATTAATGAGATTTCAGAAATATGGAAACTTATCATTTCAGAGACTAACTTGCTGTGAACTCTGATGCAGGCCCTGGAGAGAATATATGTGCAACAAAAGGAGAGACAGGTATACATAAGTCCATGGTTTGCTTATGATGGTGACTATGTAGAGCACAATTACTAGGCACAGTCCAGTATTCATCCTCTCTCCCTCCTAATTTAACCTAATTTAACTGAACTTACTTATCTTTTTATCTCACTCAGTTGAATTCACCTGTGGCCTAGCACAATCACTGGCTGTCTCGGAACCATGAGATATGGTATGATAACCTTTCCATAACATTTTCAGGTGTCATGAACACATACTAAATTTGACTTTGATCCAGACACATGGTGGTAAAAAGTGTTACTGATTGCAAAATGCTATGCTAAGGTTTAGTAAAAAAAAAAATACAGCAATTCAAACAGTTAAAGAAGAAATCCAGCTTTCCAGACCAGAGTCCAGAGTCCAGAATCCAGACCAGAGTCCAGAATCCAGTTTTCCAGACCAGAATCCAGTTTCCTCCTGATGACATCTTACCACTTCAAGAAGACAAGAGAACTCAGAGACTTTATATGAACTGTTTTGCTTTATTAGCTTTTACTATCTCCTTTCTGTTATATACTATCTGTAACATGTACTCTCTGCAGAGGCTCTCCCTTTGCAAGACTAATGTCAAAGCGTCGGTTCATGAGGAAAGAAAAAAAAAAAAAAAACTTTCCTCTCTTCTTTTTCTGTATTGTTGTTCGCATATTATTAGTCAGCAAAAGTTATTATATTCTTTTTACTGTTCCATCAAGGAAACATTCCATTTCTTGAGGAAGCAAAGGGGGGAAATGTGGTAAAATATGAAAGTTTTTAACAGTCGGTTAGGATAACTGAAAGACGCCAGTTTTTCAAGGACCACCCTTTTGGGGAGGAGATGAACAGTCCGCCTGCTGCGCATGTCAGACTGCCTGCCGGGTACAGTCCGCCTGCTGCGCATGTCAGACTGCCTGCCGGGTTTTTTGACTTCCGGGGTGGAGAGAAGCAGAGGAGGCCTTTTTGCCTGCTTGGCGGGACTCCTGGCGGCGCAGCACAGATGGTCTCCCTCACTCCAAAGGTGGCCTTTTTTGGTTTGGTGAGTTTTTATAAGAAATATAGACTAAGCCTAGATTTAAGACGATTTCTACTGTATTTCTACTTTCCTATCCTTCTAATCAACAACACCTTATATACAATAAAGGCTCTATCTAGAAAACCAGAAGCTTCTTCCATTTACTAGTCTGGGAGATAAATTAAGGGAAAAGTTAAGTAGGGGAGATTTATGATCTAATATCCAATTTTAAATTTCACAAGTGGGATGGATTGATACTTTGTGAGGGATTTATTAATGGACATAACACAGAAATGGTGGGGTTGCAATAAGGACTAATGGAGGGTGTCCAAATCAATGATATTATGGATATGCTCCAGAAATCTGCATTCTTCAATGGGAAGAATTTCTGGATTTTCAATCATGGGACCTAGGTTTGAGTCATAACTTTGTTAATTACTACTCATGTGAGAATGGGCCATTCATCACTTAAGCTCTTATCATCTCAGTTTCCTTATCCATAAAGTAAGAAGTTTGGACTAATAATAAGAACAATGATAATAATAACAATAATAATAATAATTAACAATTATATGGGGACCTAAGATTTGTAATTCACTTTATAAATATTTAATCTTCATAACAAGTTCGAGAGGTAAATACTATTATTATTTCTACTTTACAAATGAGGACACTGAGGCTGACTGCATGCCTAGAATCACACAGCTAATCAGTGCCTAATATCATAGTTTAATTCAGGCCTCCCAAATTCAGACATAATGTTCTTTTTTTTTGTGGGGTAATGAGGGTTAAGTGACTTGCCCAGGGCCACACAGCTAGTAAGTTTCAAGTGTCTGAGGCCGGATTTGAACTCAGGTCCTTCTGAATCCAGGGCTGGTGCTTTATCCACTGTACCACCTAGCTATAATAATGTTCTATGCATTGTGTCACCTAGATTAGATGACTGTTAAGCTCCCTTCCAGTTCTCAATCTACATTTCTCAGAACCACATAGAAAAAAATCACTGGGGCAAGATGTTAGATGAGATCTCAGGAAGGGATTCCCACAGAATACTGAATGTGGCAAAGTAAAGCAAAGAACAAAGGAGGAGTCAAAGAAGTCATTGATGGGAAGCACTTACAAAACTTACAGAACTATATAATTGCTAGTATAACTGCTAGTTATGAAAACAGGCAGCTGGTAAATAGAGCTACATTCATTTCTCCAGGCAGATCTTTTACAAAGGACAGACAACCAGAAGATTTCTATTTGGAAGGGCCTTTTAAAATTATCTAGTCTAACCTTAGTACTGGGGATAAAAAGAAAGGCAGAAGAAAGTCTCTGCTCTCAAGGCTCTCACAATGCCATCGAGGAAACAACATCAAAACAACCATATAGTAAAAATATTCATATGGGGTAATTTGGAAATAATCTATTTTTCAGAAAATCACAGAGCTAATGGACTAGGACTAGTGTGGTTCAGAAGCCATAGAAGAACCTAGTGCTAGGAGAAATAAGCAGACACTGTGGGAAGAGTGATAGCATCAGACTTTGACTCAGGAAAAATGAGTGCAATGTCATAAAGTCTACGTGCTACCTGTCTAGAGAGCTAAGGTAAAGTTCAATTTATCTTCAAAGTACTTTACTGCATTTGAGAACAATGAGTGAAAGCTGCAAGAAGCCAAGGCAGGTACAATGTTAGGATAAAATTCCTAATCATTAAAACTATCGGGACAGCTAGGTGGAGCAGTGGATAAAACACCAGCCCTGGATTCAGGAGGACCTGAGTTCAAATCCAGCCTCAGACACTTGACACTTACTAGCTGTGTGACCCTGGGCAAGTCACTTAACCCTCATTGACCCACCAAAAATAAAAAACTATCGCAAAGTGGAATGAGCTCCCTCAAGAAGTGGTGGGGCCCACCTTTCTAGAAGTCTTAAAGCAGAGACAAGATGCCCATTTGCCCCTTATGTTTTTAAGCAGATTCCTTTTGGGCAGAGTTTGGTCCTGAGGCCTGGTGGGACCCCTTCCAACCATGACATTTTGTTTCTGGAATCTCAGAAATCTCTTCAGGACTTCAAGTTTCATTGATTTTATTCATCCATTGGGGTATCCCCTTCAAGGATGATGGGAAGAACAAGCCCTGTATAAGTTGCTGGGTGGTTATCAAGAGTTTCTGGGGCTAAAAGTTTCTTCATATTGTAGACAGCATAGTACAAAATTCTCTCTGAGTTTAGCTAGATTGGTCCTAAGAGAGTCTCTCTCTCTCTCTCTCTTTCACACACACACACACACACACACACACACAAATAATCTGTTGCTGGACCCACATTCAATGGTTTTCTATCTAGAATGAAGTGATTGTGCTCCAATGGAATAATCAAGAATCTAAAACCAAGGTTTCTGTTAATATGAAATGTTGACTTTATATTACAATAAGTGAATATTACCTATTGAGACAATGCAATACAATAATATTTGAACTAATGTGTTGATGTCACTTTTGTTTCCTAAGGCACCTAGTAAAGCACCTGGTTCATAGGAAGAACTTAATAAATGTTTGTTTGATGAATGAAAAATTCATCTTTTTATATGAGATTTTTTTTTTACACCATGAGATTTAAGGAGCATCAGGAAGTGTTTCCTTGCCTCCCTCTGAAATTGATACTGTCTTGCTATTTACTATATAATTGACCGTGGACAAGAAAATAACAATAATAGTCTATTAAGGAATGTGAGATCTGTCTCCTAATGCTGTTTGCATCCAAATCTTATGAATTAAAAAAACACTCTCTCACTTTACAGCTTTGCCTAGAGAAAAGTCTATTGATCATAACTATAACACATGGTTAAACCACATTGCAAGTTACAATATACTAGCATTATTATCCTCATTTTATAGATTAACAAAGCTGAAGCTCATACTACTTAAGTAATTGGTCAAGTGAAATAGTCAATAAATGCCAGAGAAAGATCATGAATATAATCTGATTTAAGGTTCAGCACTTTCTTTTCAAAAGTAGGCCTTCCTACATAATCCTCCTAGATTCTCTCCATCGCCCACTGACTATATTTCGGATTCTAGCTCCTCTGAATCACAGCTTATATTTCTCTAGTTCTTTACTTTATTCAAATCCTCTTTTGATCATTACAGTACTCTTTGGAATTGATCAATACAATAAGAAACTGAGGGGCAGCTAGGTGGTGCAGTGGATGCAGCACCAGCCCTGGAGTCAGGAGTACCTGAGTTCAAATCTGGCCTCAGACATTTGACACTTACTAGCTGTGTGACCCTGGGCAAGTCACTTAACCTCAGTTGCCTCACCAAAAAAAAAATACATTAAGAAACTGAAGCCAAAGAAGTTCATTCACTTACCTAAGGTCATCTAGCTATTTGGTGTGACAGAGTGTTAGTAAGTGCTAGAGTTGGCATTCAAACTCTGAACTTTGAATTTTAAAGTCAATCTTGGGTGATCCTATCAGAGTTGCTCTAATAAAACAATCTTTGTATGATACTAGAACCATGTTAGAGATATCCCACTCTTCCTTGACCTCTCTTCTCATGCTGTTTTAGAATTTTTGAAAATATGTAGCAAACTCTCATTGCCACACAGTCCCCTATACTTTTAGCCTTTCCTTCTCCAGGCTACAAATGCAGCATTCAGCCATCTAAATAATAAAAAACTATTTTATTTTTATAAAAAACTAATAAGTACCTTAGAATTAAAGGAGGTTACATCATCTTTAGTCTTCCTTAGAGTTAGGGAAGTCTTAGTACTAGTCCAAAGGCCAGCTGGTACAAACAAATTATCAAGGCTCCAACTGAACCCATTTTCCATATCTATCTATAGCTCTACCTCTTTATTAGTCAGTCTGCTCCTTACCTGTATCAGCATAGGAGAAGATCACAAAAAGCACCATAAACACCAGGTAGAGATTTCCCATGGTGAGTGGTTGGCTAGAGCCTGGGAATTATAGGAAACATGATGAAAGGACAGCTCAGCAGAAGATAGGACAAATAGAACCAGACCAGGACAGCTCACACCACACTCAATTTACCTTGGTTCACTTAATATCAGCTTCTACTTACCTAAAACTGAGAAAACCTTCCCAGGATCCTAGAGTACACCTATATTTATTAGGCCTGAGAATTGTCCAATAGAACATTAAAATTTAATATGCAAGTATTGCAACCCATGGTGAGATTCCATATAAACCCATATTAAATAACCAATGTTATTTAACGTGAGACAAATCTAAGTCATGTGGGCTTTCCCCCCCTCTATCTTTGGCTTTAAATGGAGTGATATGGGGAGAACAAAGTTGAATGTTTTGGCTAAAGCAGCTTCTATCACAGGCAGATCCTTCTTGTACAGGTGGCTCTGGGCCAGAATTTATCAGCCAGAGTTTTAAAGAGCCCATAAAGAATGTCACCCATCCACAAAACAGTCAAACATTTTAAAAGTCTGATTTTAAAAAAAGTAGGCTGATTCTCCAACAATTTAGGAAAACAACAAAGTGGAACATAAGTCCATCAGTAGGAGACTTTTTTCCCCCGATGTCCCCCTTCCACTAAATGAATAAACAATAATCAATAAGCAGAATTCGGTGAGAAATTTGGGTGGATAAGTAACATCCTTCACTGAAGAGGAAGGGGAAGCCTGATAGAGGAAAAAGGAAGAAAAGGCTTGTAGGGGAACATTTGGCATGTAGGTACCAGTATGTATTATCAGAATAGGAAAACACCTCCTTTTCAAAAGCAAGAAAGAAGAGAGTGTAAACAAATACTTCTAGAATTATTCAAGAAGTCTATTTGATCAAAGATAGCACGGTTGAAGTAATTGTTAAGAGAAAGTTGTAGTTGTCTTTTATTAAAGGATAATAAAAGTAGTTACAGCAGTGGATAAGACAATCAGCTTCACCATGTGCATGTATTTTTTATGTTTATTTCTCCATGAGAAATAACTATATCTCCTCATATTTTCAGTACAGATAAGAAGTTAATGACCTTTAGGAAGTGCTATATTTCATGCTTTCCTCTGCTAAAGGGCTGGGTCTATGAAAATCTTCCTGAATCTCTTTCAGTCTTTCATGGAACTAAATATGGAACCAGTTTATTAAGAATTACTAATTAGAGGCAGCTTGGTGGTGCAGTGGGTAGAGCACTAGCTCTGGACTCAGGAGGACCTGAGTTCAAATCTGGCCTCAGACACTTAACACTTACTAGCTTTGTGACCCTGGACAAATCACCTAACCCCAATTTCCCCACCAAAAATATTTTTTAAAGAATTACTAATTAGTCTCAGTCAATCTGTTAATAAACATGTATGCACCTATTCAATGCCAGAGAAATTGTGTTAAGCTATAGTTTTCACCTCCAAAAGTTCCTCTTCTTGACCAAAAATTTTCCTAAAATAACCCTCAATTTAGGAACATTTTTTTCTTTGTTTCCTCTCTTTCCAGTCTTTCTGTTTTATCTGGTTACCAGACTTTCCAAAGTACAGGAATGCCAAGGGTGGTAGTTGAAGAGTGAACCCTCTGGATCCATGGCTTCCAATTTCTCGTTGTGTCTATGTTGACATTAGGCACATCCCTTTTTCTCTCCAGTCTTTTCTATTCTCTGCTATAAAGTAAAAATATAAAGCTAAAGGATTCCATTCATTCAGGGCTGTGCGGAGAAATGTTTAATTACTCATATAACAGGTTTAAAAACACATTATTTTTAAGTTTAATCTACATTCTGAACATTTTCACTACTAATTTCTTCAGTTAAAAAAAAGCAACAAAACACTAAATCAATCCCCAATATGTAGTATTTCCTGATTTCAGAGGTGTAAATGTTCATACCCAAAAGTCAACAAGTTATTTTCAATAGCCCCTAGGAACTAGCTAGAGCCTCCTTCTATATGGTGGTTAATCTGGGTTCTAAAGGGGCTATGCCAAAAGAGTACAAACTCTGATAGTTTCTCATAAGTTGATATGATTCTGACAGTAGACCAAATCTGCTTTCTAATGAACATTCTACCTATATAGTAAAAGAATCATTACCAGTAGGTTGGTTGGTGATAAATTCTTTGACACTGGCAATGCATGAAAAAATTAAAATATTATGTATGCCCCAGTTTTCTGTTGCCCAACTTTCCAAATGTTTAATCAATATGCCTTCCATAATGTAATATCCATTGGGTGCCCCTAGGCATACACCCTATTTGATCATTTCCACCTTGATTTTTGGGACAGCTAGGTGATCCAGTCTATAGAGTGCTGGGCCTGAATTCAAGAAAACTACTCTTTGTGAGTTTAAATCTATCCTCAGATAATTAGTAGATGTGAGACCCTGAGCAATTCATTTAACCCTGTTTACCTCAGTTTCCTCATATGTTAAATTAACTAGAGAAGGAAATGGCAAACCATTCCATTATCTTTTTATGGTTTTTTTTTTTTGATGGGGCAATGAAGGTTAAGTGACTTGCCCAGGGACACACAACTAGTAAGTGTCAAGTGTCTGAGGTCAGATTTGAACTCAGGTACTCCTGAATCCAGGGCTGGTGCTTTAACCACTATACCACCTAGTTGCCCCCTCACTCCATTATCTTTGCCAAGAAAACCCCAAATGGGGTCATAAAGAATTAGAAATGATTGAAAATGATGGAACAAAACAAATTTATTTTACAAGCCTGCCAAAGACTGGCCATTGTAGAGTGTGCATTGTAATTGTTGATCTGCTTACTTGTTGGGTTAAGATATTCTTGGATCAAAGGTTACAGCTACCTTTGTTTTAAAATAATTTTTTCTCTGCTTTGGTCTACCAGTTTGTATTGATTCTTATTAAAGCTCTCATTTAACTAATACTGTGCTTTCTCTGATCTACTCTAATCTTTGGGTAAAAGTCTCATATCCCTTCTCATCCTCAAATCTCAGATCAGGTACAGTGCATGAACTAAACTAAAGACCATCAATGGCAATCCATATTCTGAAACCCATCTCAAATGCTTTGATGTTCCTCCCATGGTCTGGTTTTATTTGCAGAGCAAGTGAGGGTAGGGAGGGGAAATTACATAGTTCAGTCTCTTAAATTTTTAAATGACATCCCATTAAAGAAAAACCTATCTACTCAGTATATGCATCATTGTTAGGGGGAGATACTTCTGTTATTTCTTACATAGAGAACGCAAACTAGACTGAAAGAACTTCATGATACAGGAGCTGGAATACAGACTATGTCTTTGGACTTTTTTCTACACAAGTTCCATCCGAGCTAGTGAAGACGTCTATGTCAAGAACTTCCAACAAACCAGTGGAACTTAGCCTGCTTGAAAAAGCCCTTTCCAAATACTGTGCTGCCTACCCCAAATGAATTCAAGATCAGAGAAAAGCACTCTTAGATATATTGTTCACAAGCAAAACCTGACCCTAGGACAGATACCAATTGTAGTGACAAGGTATGGTGGCTATATATTGTTTAGCATGCTTATCTCAAACAAAGAAAATTCACAACTGAATAAATTCCTCCAATAATGTGAAAAGGGTGGAGACCAGAAGAATAGTTTGTTTTTCTTACTATTCATATTGGGCTTCATAATCTTCAGAATTATAACATATAGAATTGGCAGGTCAGGGCCAGGCCCACAAACAGCCCCTTCTTGCATTGATTTCCTGATTTTAATACTATTGTCATTCCCTCTCTACCCCAACTAACTTGGAAGGTAGATCGAAAACTGTTCTACCTGACTCTGGATAATTATCTGACATAAGGAAATGATTACTGCCCACTTTGTCTGCTTCATTAATTATTTTTCCATTTATTTTAATTTCTACCAAACTGCCTTTTGACTGGATTATTATTATCTTGACTATGTTGCCCTTTTCCTCTAAAGGGATAAAATCTAGACCACACCTTAGAGCAGATCTAGGAAAGGACTGGTATGTCAATTGTATGCCAAATAGTCAGGGCAACAGTGGCCTGAATTGTATAACCAATTGCAATAAGGCTGTAACTCCCATTTCTCCTCCTCCTAAGTCTCAAAACAAGACAAATACTGTTACCTCTACCATCACTCATAAGGCCTACACCATTGCCACCTTTCTGCCTAATAATGGCCAAAGAGATGGCATTCCCTAGTGGCATAGTTTAAGTTATGGTCCAGACACAACATTTCCCTGTGGAAAATAGAGAACAACTAGTTCTCCATCAGAATTTCTAACTTCTACAACATTAATTACCCCTATAACATAGGAATATGTAATAAGAATTGTACCTTGTGCTAGCTTTGTTATTTTACTATCGTATTTTAGTAGATCTCCCAGTTTTTGTTTAATGATAAGCATAATATTACTATCAAACATTTTTTTTGGTGAGTTAATTGGGATTAAGCGACTTGCCCAGAGTCACACAGCTAACAAGTGTCTGAGGCCAAATTTGAACTCAGGTTCTCCTGACTCCAGGGCCGGTGCTCTATCCACTGTGCCACCTAGCTGACCTTATAATTTTACTATCAATGTTTTCCCCCTTTCAGTCTTATAATATTTTCAAAGTAATCATTCTTCTCATGCCTAACCCATAGCTCTTCTTGGCTACATAATTATTCCCCTGACAAAACTGACCCACTTCCCTGAAGAAAGAGGTATTAGCCTATGTCACAACTAAAAGTATCTTCCCCTCCCATTTCATATTTACTTTTATTTGTTCATGTGATATCCCTCATTAGAATGTTACTAGGAAGGTACAAAACTGAAAGGGAAAAGTTTTGTCAAGAAATAATACCATTATAAATATTCACAGTCAAATCGGACACATTTATGGAGACATCATTGGATCTCATGGCTCTTGGGTTGGTAAACATATTCATTTGAGCACTCCTGAACTGTGGGTGCCCATTTCTATGGAGTATAATGTTATTATACTGTTGGTAGCAAGCATGAGAGATGGAGGTGTCCCATCAAATTTTTCATCTTTTTTATCTCCATTTCGTTTTGCTGTCACTTTAACAGAATAGCTTATACATAACAAATTTCACATAGGTAGTGAAGGTAGTAATTAAACCCCTTAAGTATTCCAAGCTTCTCACCATGGTCTGAGTTAAGTCCTCTTTTTATAAAACAAAAAAGCGCCCTCTTCAGCTTGCATGGCCTTTATAAACTATTCCTCTCTCTTTTTACAAAACAAAAATTGCTCATATATATATATATATATATATGTATATATATGTATGTATATGTATATGTATATATATGTATGTATATGTATGTATGTGTGTATATGTATGTATGTATGTATGCCCATATATGTATATGTGTGTGTGCATGTATATATGTTTGAAGAGAGAGATTCAGTATAGTGTAACTATATATTTTCAGTTCCTGATGTAAATAAAACAGAATCTTACATTTATACTGATTAAGGTTTTCAATAGCACTAGTAGCCTACCTCATAACTGGCACAATAATTAAGTGAGCCCCTTTTTACTGGCTCTTGTAATCATTTTTCTACCTTTTATTCTACTCTGAACTAATTGTTGTATTAAAGTATGCCTAAATATGATTTCCAAGAATATTTTCATGGTTAGAGGTATGGTGCAAGAATTAGAATATACCAAATATATTTTTAACTTACTCTTTTGCTTGTGATCATGCTTTTGGTTAGTATAGATTAAATCTATAGATAAGATTATTCATGGGAGATATATCTCCCAAGAATCAAGAGGGAGGTTGTGACATGGTAATTAGTTACTTACCTTTAACCATGTTCTTTTAATAACATATATAGTTTTATTCTCATAAATCAGAGTAGGTTAAGAAATGTATATGTGATCCTATGCAGGCTGACAGAGCATTGACTTCAGGTAACTCTAGTACTAGCCAATTTCCCCATGTCTTCAAAGCTGAACTCCTGCAGAGCAGAGCTCATGCAGAGCTCATCTGACGGACTAAGTTATTTATTCTTCTTAAATATCTTCTTGTAGATTAAAGATCATAATTATTTCACCATCAATTATAGTCACGTGTGACTAGAAACACCCAAATCTTAAGTATTGCTATAAATTTCCCTATTCTTATAAAAGTTCCCTGTTGTCAAAGATACTTATACCAGACAGAATTCCAAAATGATAGTGGGAACTCTTCTAATACCCCAACCAATAAGAAGGCATAAATGTCAAGGTTAATGAATATTATATTCCTTAAATTGTGATCAATGTCCCTTGTTTATGATGTTATCCTTTCTGATGTTACTCACTTATGCTCATAAAAATTCTCTGTGAAACTATGTATCACACCAACTGAGTTTGTCTTGGAGACGTTTTATTGGCAAATTGCTAGCCATTTCTCATAAACTGATGGTGCTCATAACTCTTTGCCTCAGCTTCTATTATTTGCAGATTTCATTCATGGCAGGTTGGATCAGATGACTATAGAAGTCCCTTCTAAGTCTCAAATTTTTTGATGTTCTGATTCTGTGACTCTTGGCAAGTGCCTTTAGCCCCCAAAGAAGGGGAAGGAAGAACAAGGAAATTTGTTAGGGGTGGTCTCAGCTCTTGCTGTCACCAACCCTTCCCCATAAAGAGTAAGAGAAAGTCCAGGGCACTTTCCCCTGAGACTGGAGATATCTGTTTCATTGTCCTTATAGAACTCAGCAGGTATATGAGGGGTGAAATTCTAGTAGGAAGATTTCACAACTTTAGGGAATCCCTGGTTTCTATAGAAGTATGAGTTAATTTCCTTGCTAACCTCTGCATTCTGCCATCCATCTCACAAGTTTGGACATTTAGCTGGGGTGCCACCAGTGATGTCCCAGGAAGAAATGAGGACTATGCAATTACATAACATTGAATGAATTTTGGAACCAATTGTGATTCCGGTGCTTATAAAGATCTATCGCATCTAGGATAGAATATAGAAAGTCCTATGGTAATTGAGAACCTGAAAAATCTGACTTCCACTTACTTTTCTAAGATTTCATTGTCCTCAGGTAATTTATAGGACAGGCAAGTTGGCTTATTTACTGTTTCTCACACAGGACATTGCAGCTCTCATCTGCATGCCTTTGTGGACATTACCTCTCAGGCCTAGGACACCCTCTTCCACCTTTGCTACTTAGAATCCTTAGCCTCCTTCAAAACTTAGCTCAAGTGTAATCACCTACATGAGGCCATTTCTGATCACATGATATGTTTAGTGGCTAGGCTCGTCCATCACCTAGCTTTTTCCTGCCCCCTACCAATCCTGAACACCTCCTCACCTTTTTCTTTGAATTTATTTCTTATTTGAAACCCCAGGCCCTGACATTACATTGATATAGAAAACCCCTGGTGAGGAAACTCACAAGTAAGTACTCCATAACTAGAGTCTGATAGAATGACCAGAAGCAATAGGAGATTGGGAGATTCTTTAGTGTTTCAGACATAGGACTTGCACCCAGGTTCCCTGACTCAACTGCAGGATCTTTTTTTTCCACTTAAGGGTCTTCATCTGAGACTTCAAGCTGTATCTTTTATGGGACTAAACTAAGTACAAGTCTGTATATATTTGAATGTCTAAATGTTATATCCAAATTGATAAAATGACATCCCCTTGAAATCCAAGATTTTTTCCCTCCAGCATCTAGCCCACTGTCTGCCACAAAAGAAATGTTTGTTGACTGAAATGTGTCAAGAACCATCTGTCAATGTGGCTGTCTAGAGAAAGGTATGGATACGAATTAGCTAAGAAGATAATGGAGATCATAGTCTGCCTCATTTAGAATTCTAGAATTTTTAGTTGGGAGAAGGGCAAGCTTGACCTTTCAAAAAATCAGGAGAACAATCCTCCCCTGACATCTTTGGAGCAAAAAAGAAAACCAAACCACGTGCACCAATAGATTGAACCAAAGGACATGAACTTCCTGAAACTTATTAAGGAATTCTTTCTACTTTCTAGAATACTCCTTCATTGAATGCTAGAGAACAAAGAACCCATAGATCCTAGATCACAGAGAAGATGGACCAGAGAGAACAAATCTACTGAACAGAAAGAACAGTTGTACCATGTTGGGTCTTTCTTTGGTCTAGGGGTTTGTCTGTCAGACAATAGCTTGAAGTGGCCAGTGGGAAACAGTGTGGCCGCCATAAAAGACTCTATGTACAGAAGAATCAAGTATATAGCAGTTGATGAGATAGTCTCTTGGTTAGCCATGAAGTTGTTCAGTAGAGATGCTGGAAGCTTTAACAGCTGTAATTAAGAGTGGAAGCATCTACTAAGTAATATAAGTCATAGACGATGCATGCCCTAGCATAATACGCAATATCTGAGTTTCTGGGTATGCTGCTCTGATTTCAGATGGCATTTTTGCAACTTCTAACAAGTCCTTTACATCCAGGGAGACTGCTACACACTAAGAGAGCTCTATCTTGAGTCCATTGATTTTCTGTGCATCAAAAGGTGTGAATATGGAGAAAGGTCCTCAAAGTCTCCTTTTCTCTCTAACTCAAGGATCTTAGGTATCGTCTTATTGTAATATCCAACTTATAAACTCTGAAGAACAACTTTATGTGCCATAAAAATTCATTCAGTGATAAAATTACATTATAAATAATCCTCCCTATTGAACCTTGACATTTGCCTACTGGAAAATATTTCTGTTTGGTAAAGGCAGTATTACAAGCTTGGGAAAGTGTTAGATGCTAAGGGAGGTAGATTGAAGTGTGTGTGTATATGGGAGATATTATGGGAATTACTGGGGTTAGGATCATAATTGGCAACAAAATTAAAAAATAGATATTGACAAAAAGGAGACTGGACAGAAAAGAGAAATGAATATTCTCCTTTCTTTGCAAAAGTGCAAGACAGAGAGAAGGTACTTCAAGGACTATCAGATTGAGCTGAAATGTTAATGACTTTTACTGAACATGCTTTTTATCTTATCTCATTTTCTTTCTTATTCCTTGGCAGAAGGGCTGGCTTGTGGAAGCAAGTAAAGAAGGATATATTAGATAGTGAAAGTGGTTCCACACAAATTATTTCAGTAAAATATTTTAATTTTTAAAAGGTGAGAAAAAGACTAACCAAAAGAAAGAAATTGAGAGACAAAGAAAAATGGAATCTGAAAAAGAAAAGAGAAATCAATTAAGAGAAACAAGATAAAAGATAAAACAACAAGCTATAGATAGACAGTAAAATACAGGGGTAGAGATAAGGAAAAATACAAAATACTCAAATGGACACATGAACAAAAAGAGAGAAACACAAATGACAAAAAAAGACAAAATTCAACTTGCAGATATAAAGACAGAAATATACAGAAGCTAAAAAAAGAGGAAATGTGACTATGAAGATGACTATAAAAGTGAATAATAAAATGTTTAGGTATTTTTATGTGGGCTTAAGATGTTAGATGAAGAGTAAAAAATTATACACAAGATTAAGAGAGAGAGAGAGAGAGAGAGAGATCTTTTTGGAGATACCATGCTTTTAATGGGAATTCCTAGGGTGGAAAACCCCCTCTAATACTACATATCATCCCCAGCTTTGCACCTGAATATTTTAGAGAGTTGCCTCAGGCACTGAGAGATGTCACTTCACCTAGAAGTTTGAAGCACTTGAACCCAGAGCTTCCCAACCAAGAGGCCAGCTCTTTATCCACCACACCACAGCTGCAATTACATTTCAGACTAAATGTGAAGGCCAGGGGAAGGGACATATTATAAGACACAGCATTTTAAAAAATAAACAAATGACCCCCATTCTGCGTCAGTTGCAGAAAGGTCTGCCAGTCTGAACAGAGGAGCTGCCATAAGTAGAATGTCTAGTACTTTATTGCTGGACACTATGAACATCCACACACAAAGCATGATGTTAAAATTTTCAGAAGACAGTCCTGACCAAAAAAAAAAAAACAAAAAAACAAAAAAACCCCCAACAATCTGTGGCTAAAGAGTTATGTACATTCACAGACCAGGAAATTCTGAAGATTGTCCTTCCAAACCAGGCAGGATAACTAATCTTGCTATCAGGTGTAAGGTTAGAGTTCCAAGTTTTATATCATAGAGACTGATCAAACACAGAGATGGAAGATGGCAAGATAATGTGAGCATTCTGTTCATAATGTATTTTGTTCTCTCTTTTGATGTGCCCCGAGCTTTTCACCATGTACCTTGGCACCTTACGCCTCCAGCATAAGTAAAGCTGCACCTCCAGCACTCCAGATGGTGTGTTGTTTGTTTAATATTTTACTGGGGCTGCCAAGGACTGAACAAAGAGACAGAGAAACACAGTGACTTTTAGGACATCCATCTGGAGTTTCCTGGGACAGCCTGGGGACTTGTCTTAAGGGGCCAGCTCCCTTTGTCCATATCTCTACTATAGCTGTTCCCCTTTTCCACAATGTTCATTATCATCAACTCTACTTCACTTATTCTTCCACCTCAGTAATGGGTCACTTCAGTAAACATTCCTCATTTTTTTTTTGCTATTTCAGACCAAAGAGTTTTCATCTAGGAAAAATATATAAATAAAATAAAATTTGTTATTTTGCAGATGTGTAAACTGAGACCTAGAAAGAGAAGATAATTTGTCCAAACTTAGATAATTATTGGAAGTGTTAAACTCACATTAGATGTAAAGGATTTTATGGAAGAGATACTTCCCATAGTTCAAAGATGTCCTCTGTCATAATATGGAATAATGGAATCCCAGTGTAAACCTTGGCTCAAAAAGCCAATTGTATGGGATTCTCTTATCATTAATGGGAATTTGTTATTCAATATTTTTCTATTGAGTGGACTTGGTGTGAGCAGGGAAGAAGAGTGCTCTGGTTTGTTCCGGTTTCCAGAGTTGATCAAGAAGACTCAGGATTCCAACTTCTCTTCAGGTTCTTGACAGGAGAAAGAATCTTATAAGTTGGCATGCAAAACTTTGATAATGTCCTATTTTATAGCTTACTTCAATAGAGACTTTGGGAAATTTTGACTTGGATGAAATCTGGGACTTTCTCCTTCTCTCTGTCTGTCTTTCTCTGTGTGTATATGTATGTATGTATACACACATATATGTATGTACACACATATGTTCTCTATTTGTAAGTATATATCTGTACATATATACACATTTATATAATATGTACATACATATTGAGGTACAAGCTGTAAAGGTTTTCCATCCATTGTCTTATACTCTAAATAAACCAGCATTTTTTTACCCACTTTTTTTTCTGTGTGGTCTACCCCCTAAGAATGTGATCCTGTCAAAAGTATGGACTATCTTACTGTTCTATGTGTATTACCAGAGATTCACATGGTGCTTTGCATGTAGTAAGCAGGCAATAAACATTATTTTTATCCATATATTCATTTCCATGTGGATAGTCACTCTAAGTCTTTTTCATAATAATGGAACAAAAGGACACAAAGACATAATCAAAATACTCCCTGTCTTTAAGGAGCTTATATTCTATCCAAAAAAGATTATCCCCCTGAGACTCATAAAATATTTCCATATGATTAACTGTATTATTAGATCATTCAAGGAATCTTGTACAATATTGAGGTATGTATGATATACTTCTTATTTAAACATCTTTAGGGCAACATTTTGTTATACAAAATCAAATGCCTTTTTATAATCAACAAACATTGAGTATGGCGGGAAATTGCATTCTCTATGCCTTTCTATCAAATATGTGATGGTAAAGTTGTAGTGTACTCAGGAATATTGCTTGTGAAAGATTTTGTGTTCACTTCAAATGCCTTCATCAATGGTGCCCCCAAGTATGTATAATTTGGATTATGTATATGAGTAAGATAGTAGGAATGAAAGCTGATAAGTATTGTTCTCCCATTCTTGTTCTATTTATATTAATTGAATTTGAGGGCTTGTCTTTTGTTCCATGCCTAATGGACAGCAATTTGACTGAAAGCAAAAAGATGATTTAAGAATATTTGATGTATCTATAATGAAACATACCCTTACTCTAAAATATAATTAATTTAATTTTATTTATTTGAGTTTACTAAGTTAAATGTCTTATGATTCATTTCATGAAGACAGAATTCATGATAAAAATACATGGAACATAAGTGTGGTCTCTAAATAACTAACCTCACTCTTATTCTTATTTTTTTTTTTTTTGCGGGGCAATGGGGGTTAAGTGACTTGCCCAGGGTCACACAGCTAGTAAGTGTCAAGTGTCTGAGGCCACATTTGAACTCAGGTACTCCTGAATCCAGGGCCGGTGCTTAATCCACTGTGCCACCTAGCCGCCCCCTCACTCTTATTCTTAATCCATATTTTTTGGATTAGTCTTTGGTGTCCTTACATAATCTCACCCTTGCATTTAAGCTACATGGTATATAAGTACATTATAATTTAATTTAAAGAGTCTTATCAAGTTATTCCCAGGATTCCTTTACTTCTTCATGAATTGAAATGAATGCTGGTGAAAATGTTTCAATTTTTTTCATTGTGGTCTTTTTGTAAATGTAGTCCATGAACACTGCAATGCAAAATGATCAAATGTCCCATAAATTATATTTCTTGTTGCCTTTGGACTCAAGATAAAAGATAAAAACTAGTTCTATCAACTCTTTTATTTGTCTCTCCAAGGAAAACCTATTAGCCATATTGCTACCTTCTTCCATCACCTGGTTTCATTTGTATTGAGAAAATTGAGATTCATATGATTAAATTCCTCCAGATTTTTTTTTGCTTTGAATAGAATTTTACTTTCCAAAATACATGGAAAAACAAATTTTAACATCAATTTTTTAAAACTTTGTGTTCCAACTTCTCCTCCCTCCATCCCCACCCCTCACCCACAAGAACTCAAGCAATTCAAAACAAGTTATAAATGCGTAGTCATGGAAAAATTTCCATATTAGCTAGTTGTGAGAGAAAACAGTCAAAAAACCCAAAAACTTCAGATTAAGGAATTGTCAAAGAGGAAAAGAAAAAAAAAATTTTAATGTGTTTCCATCTGTTTTCAGACACCATCAGTTCTTTCTCTGCAGATGGGCTGCAATCTTCATATGTCCTTCAGGGTTATATTGGATCATTGCCTTGCGGAAAATAACCACATGCTTCCCAGCAGATCATCCCCCACTATTGTGGTTATTTTGTATACAGTACATTTCACTCTGCTACAGTTCATGTAGGTCTTTCCAGGTTTTTCTGATAGTATCCTGTTCATCATAACCTGTATATAGTACCTTAAGCTTGACAGAGAATTTTCTTCATAATAGCCCAGCAAAGTAGGTACTATATGTATGGTTGCTCTAGAAATTTGATTCCATTTAATCATTGAACAAGGATCTCACATATAGTGTGCATACCTCATTTTACTAAATACATGTTGAGAGAGGAATCTGAGAACTGTGTGATTCTTAGAATGCTCAAACTGCTTTTCTGCCACTCTGATACCATCACTGCAGAGAGGGAAAGAAGACCATAGAGGGCTGGATTTCATTCATGGTTGCTATGGCCAAAGCATTCATCACCAGATAGCCCAACCTACCCTCTTGTGACAAATCTTCCTGTACATAGCTAGAATGGTCCACCAAATGCAGGCTTAGTATATTTCTAGGATCATACACAAAGCTTTTCCACAATAGGAGAACCCATCAGAGCTTATACTTGGTTGGCATAGTATTTGGTTACCCAGAGTCCCCTTCATGTACCATTCTAGAGAATGCTGCTGCCAATTGTTTCCTTGAGCTGAGCATTCTTGTATATTTAGAATAGTATGGTAACTGAATAGAAAAAAGGGAGAGCCTGGCAAGGAGAAAAAAGAAAGAGCAAGTGGACACTTCCAAGGGGACAGAATGGGTGTATAAATGTTTATTGACTTACTGATAACAGGAAATTAGTGTTTTTTAATAAAAAGAGTTCAGTTCTATTTTGGCCAAAAGAGAACAAACGAGATCTGGGGGCAGGGGAGCAACTAGGTGGCACAGTGGATAAAGCACTAGCCCTGGATTCAGTATTTCATTGATAGAACAACTGACCTGGAAAATAGATCCAGGAGAGATATTTTGAAAACTATTGGATACCTGAAAGCCATGATGACAAAAAAAGAAGCTAGACATCAACTTCTAAGAAATTGTCAGGGAAAATTGCCCTGATGTTCTAGAACCAGAAGGTAAAATAGAAATTGAAAGAATCCACCAGTTACCAGCTGGAAGAGGCCCTAAAATGAAAACTCCCAGGAATATTATAGCCAAATTCCAGCTGTCTCAGGTCAAGGAAAAAAATATCACAAGCAGCCAGAAAGAAACAATTCCATTATAGTGGAGCCACAGTCAGGATAACACAAGATTTAGCATCCTTTATATTAAAGTATCTGAGGGCTTGTAATATAATATTCTAGAGAGCAAAGGAATTAGGATTACAACCAAGAATCACCTACCCAGCAAAATTCAGTATAATCCCTCGGGGGGAAAATGGGCATTCAATAAAAAAGAGGACTTTCAGGCATTCTTGATGAAATGACCAGAACTGAATAGAAATTTTGATTTTCAAATACAAGAGTCAAGAAAAGCATAAAAAGTGAAACAGGAAAAAGAAATCATAAGGGATGTTAAAAGGTTAAATTGTTTACATTACTACACAGGAAGATGATACTTGTAACTTATGAAAATTCATCATTAGGACAGCTGGATAGATTATATTTAGAAAGAGGGCACAGGTGTGAGTTAAATATGAAGGGATGATATTTTTAAAAATAAAATAAAATTAAGGGTTGAAAGAGGAATGTTCTGGGAGAAAGGGAAAGAGGGATGTATAATTGTATAAATTATCTCACATAATAGAAGCAAGAAAAAGCTCATACACACAGGATTTGGCAGCTTACACATAAAAGAATCACAGGGCTTGGAATATAATATACCAGAAGGCAAAGGAGTTAAGTTTACAATCAAGAATTATATATCCAGAAAAATTGAATATAATCTTTCAGGAGGAAAAATGGAAATTTAATGAAATAGAGGAATTTAAAGCATTTTTTATTAAAAGGCCAGAGTTGAATGGGAAATTTGACTTCCAAATATAAGGGTCAAGTGAAACATAAAATGGTAAAAAAATAAACAAGAAACAAAAACTGTAAGAAATTTAATAAGGTTACACTATTTCTCATTCTGTATGATAAAATAATATTTGTAATTCTCAATAACTTTACTGTAAAAGTAATTTTTAATGAAATCAGGAGTATATGTGAAGAGCTAGTGGTTATAAGGTAATATTTGAAGTTTGATAATTCTTATAAGTCTAAAAAATGTAACATAAGAATTATTAGAAAAAGTATATGGAGACAGAGGGTGTGATCATAAGGTGATATTGATGATATAACACCATAAAAAATAAAATAAAGGGCTAAAAAGAATTTGCATGGAAGAAGTAAGAAGGGAGAAATTGAATTGGATGAACACATACACATAAACACAAAGAGGCATACAAATGAATGAATGAATGAATAAATAAATAGATTAATTAATTAATGGATGGATGGATGAACAGATAAATAAATAAATGAGTATGTAAATGAATAAACAAATAAGCAAATAAATAAATGGATTAATGAACAGACATGTAAACAAATAAATAAATAAGTGAATAAATTATCATAATGGAGGGGAAGTTAGGGAAAATGGGCCAAGATTGAACCTTACTCTCATCAAAGTTGGCACAAAGAGGGAACAACAAATACATTCAGTTTGATATAGAAGTCTCTCTTACCCTATAGGGAAGTTCAGATAGGAACAATGATAATGGAGTGGGGAAGGGGAACTAATAATGGGATGAAATTATTGGGGAAGGTGGTGGTCATAGGTAAGGCAGTTGTGGGAAAGGAGAGGGTGGAGGGATCAGAATTGGAAGGATGAGCAGATGAAAAATAGCACGGAGAGAAATGTGGGAAAATTAGAACACTAACACACTGTTGGTGGAGTTGTGAACTGATCCAACCATTCTGGAAAACAATTTGGAACCATACCTGAAAAATTGTTCATACCCTTTGACCCAGCAATACTACTACTAGGCATATATCCCAAAGAGGCCATTAAAATGGGAAAAGGACCAACATGTACAAAAATATTTATAGCTGCTATTTTTTGTAGTAGCAAAGAATTGGCAATTGAGAGAATGCCCATCATTTGGAGAATGGTTAAATGCTGTTTGAATGTAATGGAATAGCATTGTGCTGTAAGAAATGATAAGCAAGTAGATTTCAAAAAAATCTGGAAAGACTTATATGAATTGATGTTGAGTGAAATTAACAGATACAAGAGAACATTGTGTACAGTATCAACAACATTGTGTTATGATCAATAGTGATAGACTTAGCTCTTCTCTGTAATACAATGATCCAAGACAATGTTCCAAGACTAATGAAGGAAAATGCTCTCCACATACAGAAAAAATGAATAATGGAGTCTGAATGCAGATTGAACCATACTATTTTCATTTTTCTTGTTGCTTCTTGTTTCTTGGGTTTTTATTCCTTTTGTTCTGACTCATCTCTTACAACATGACTAATGTGGAAATATGTTTACCATGATTGTAATGTATAACCTATATCAGATTTCTAGCTGTTCTGGGGTGGGGGGGACAAGGAGGAGGGGGAGAAAAGTTTGGAACTCAAAATCTTACAAAAGTGAATGTTGAAAACTATCTTTACATGTAATTTGCAAAAAAATAAAGGTCGAGTAAATTTTAAAAAATAAAAATAAAATTCAAATGACATCCTTTTCTGTGCCATTTACAAAAAGGTCTGTCAACCTGATTAGAGGAGTTGCTATATAATGTCCAGTCCTCTATTGCTGGGCACCATTAATCTCCACACAGAATATGATGTTAATATTTTCAGAAGGTGGAGTCATGGCAAAAAATTACATGCATAAAAATTGTGGACATCTCACAGATAAGGAAGTTTTGAAGAATGTTCTGTGCCATGAAGGCTAAATAAACATGACTTCAGGTTGCAGCCTCACGTTTTGTATTATAGAAACTAACCAAACACAGAGGATAAGTCATGTTGTGTTCATAATGTGTTTTATTCTCTCTTTCATGTGTTCAGATTTGGTTACCATGTACCTTAGCACCTAATCTAGTCTGTTTGGCTCTGACAGGTAAAGCTCCCCCTCTAGCTCTCCAGATGTTGGGTTATTTGTTTAAGAATTTACTAGGGCTGCCAAGATCTGGAGAGAGAGAAAGAAAAACACAATCTCTTTGTGAACTTCCATCCCAAGATTCCCTGGAGTACCCTGGAGACTTGTATCAAGGACAGGGACCAGCTCTCTTTGGTTATCTGTAAATGAAGCTCTCTTGGGGCAGCTAGATGGCACAGTGGATAAAGCACCAGCCCTGGATTCAGGAGGACCTGAATTCAAATCTGGCCTCAGACACTTAACACTTACTAGCTATCTGACCCTGGGCAAGTCACCTAACCCCAATTGCCTCACCAAAAAAAATTTTTAATAAATAATAAATAAACAAATAAATAAATAAAGCTCTTTCTCATGGATCACTATTCTTTATTATGTTTTATTTTTAATTTTGCTCAATTAAATGTAGATATTTTTGAGTTCCAAATTTTTCTCACTCTCCTTTCCCTCCCCTCTCCAAAGGACAGCAAGCAATTTGATATGGTTTATATATTACAAACATGTTATACATATTTCCACATTAATCAGAACAAAAGAAAAAATGCAAGAAAGAATAAATAATAACAATAACAAAAAGGCAACAACAAAAGTGAAAATAGTATGCTTCTGTTTGCATTCAGACTCCATAGTTCTTTTTTTCTGAATGTGGAGAGCATTTTCCACCATAGGTCTTTTGGCATTGTCTTGGATCATTGTACTGCTGAGAGGAGTTAAGTCCATCACAGTTGATCATCACAAAATGTTGATACTGTGTACAATGTTCTCTTGGTTCTGCTCATTTCACTCAGCATCAATTCCTGTATTTCCAAGTTTTTCTGAAATCCATAATTTCTTACAGTATAATCATATTCCATTCCCTTCATAAATCAGACCTCATTCAGCCATTCCCCAATTGATGGGCATCCCCTCAAATTCCAATTGTTTTACCACCACAAAAAGAGCAGCTTTGAATATTTTTCTACATGTGGGTCCTTTTACCTTTTTTATGATCTCTGGGATATAGACATAATAGTGGTATTGCTGGGTCAAAGGATATATACAGTTTTATAGCACTTTGGACATAGTTCCAAATTGCTCTCCAGAATGGTTGGACCAGTTCACAACTCAAACAATGATGTATTAGTGCTCCAATTGTTTCACAGCTTCTCCAACATTTATTATTTTCCTTTTTTGCCATATCAGCCAATCTGATAGGTGTGAGGTGATACCTCTGAGTTTTTTGTTGTTGGTGGTGGTGGTGGTGGTGATGGTTTTTTGTTTTTGTTTTGTTTTGTTGTTTGGGTTTTTTTTTCCATAGGGAAATGAGGGTTAAGTGACTTGCCCAAGGTCACACAGTTAATAAGTGTCAAGTGTCTGAAGCCAGATATGAACTCAGGTCCTCCTGAATCCAGGGACAGTGCTTTATCCACTGTGCCACCTAGCTGCCCCCTAGAGTTGTTTTAATTTGCATTTCTCTAATCAGTAGTGGTTGAGAACATTTTTTAATGCTGTAGATAGTTTTATTTTCATCATTTGAAAACTGCCTGTTCATATCATTTGACATTTTTCAATTGGAGAATGACTTGTATTCTTGTATATTTGATTCAGTTCTCTATATACATTAGATATAAGGCCTTTATCATAAACACTGACTGTGAAAATTGTTTCCTAGCTTTCTGCTTTCCTTCTAAACTTGCTTGCATTGGTTTTGTTTATGCAAAATCTTTTTAATTTAATGTAGTCCAAATGATCCACTCTGCATTTCATAATGATCTCTACCTCATATTTGGTCATAAATTCTTCCCCTCTCCACATTTCTGACAAGTAAACCATTCCTTCTTTTCTAATTTGCCTATGGTATCACTCTTTATGTCTAGATCTTGTACCCATTTTGACTTTACTTTGGTGTACAGTGTAAGATTCTGGTCTATGCCTAGTCTATGTCATACTACTTTCAAGTTTTCCCTGAAGTTTTTTGTCAAATAGTGAGTTCTTTTCCTGGAAGCTAGAGTCTTTGGATTTATCAAACATGAGATTGCTATATACATTTACTGCTGTGTTTTTTGTGCCAACCTATTCCCCTTATCCTCCTCTCTATTTCTTAGTCAGTACCAAATAGTTTTGATGATTATTGATTTATAATATAGTTTTAGGTATGGTACAGGTAGGCCACCTAACTTTCCATTTTTTCATTAATTTCCCTTATATTCTTGACCTTTTGTTCTTCCATATGAATTATTTTTCTAGCTCTATAAAATACTTTTTTGGTAGTATGATGGGTATGGCACTGAATAAGTAAATTAATTGGGGTAGAATTTTCATTTTTGTTATATTAGCACTGCCTACCCATGAGAAATGTATATTTTTCCATTTATTTAGATCTGATTCTATTTGTGTGCAATTGATATCTTTCCAATTATTTAGATCTGATTTGATTTGTGTGAAAAGTGTTTTGTAATTGTGTTCATATAGTTACTGGGTTTGCCTTGGCAAGTAGACTCCCAAGTATTTTATATTCTCTACAGTTATTTTAAATGGAATTTCTCTTTCTATCTCTTCCTGCTGGACTCTGTTGGTCATAAATAGAAATGCTGATTTGTGTGTGTGTGTATATTTAATATCCTAAAGCTTTGCTAAATTTGTTGTTTCAAGTGATTTTCCCATTTATTTTTTAGAATTCTCTAAATATACCATTGTGATGTTTAAAATCTAACTGTGATATCTAAAAAAATCTAATGTGTGGTCACCTTAAATTAGAAGCTTTAGCACCAGTCTTTGGGCATTAAGCATTTATTAAAGCATACTAGGTATTAGAAAAAAGAACATGTGGAGTTAAGAAAAGACCTGTCTAGCCTAGAGTTCCAGCCTGGTCTGGTTCTTCCTCAAGTCCTCTGCCACAAGCCTGCTTCAACCACAAACTCCCCAGCAAACTTAATGTGGAAGTATTTTATAGGTACAGAGCAGAGGTGGTCATTACACATTGTTTCGAGCTGATTGGCAGGTGTCATCCAAATCCATTGGTTCACTGGACTTGAAGGTGGTCTCAAGTCGAGTTCAAAGTCCTTAGCTTCTGAGAACAATAACCTCTTAAGGGTTAGCCAGGTGTGGTTACAATCTAATTAACTTGAAGTAGGATAATCAACAAAGTCAATCACTCTCACTTACTTCAATCAGTTTAGATTAATCTCCAGGTGAGCCTTTGAGTATCTGCCAAATCCCATTATTTTCTCATACCATGATATCCTCTGCAAAGAGTGATAGCTTTGTTCCTTCCTTGCCTATTCTAATTCGTTCCATTTCTTTTTCTTCTTTTATTGCTAAGGATAATATTTCTAGTACATTATTGAAAAATATTGCTAACAAAAGACATCTTTGTTTCTTGCCTTATCTTATTAGGAATGCCTCTAACTTGCCCCCAATGTATAAAATGTTTGCTGATGGTTTAAGATAGATACTGTTTTTCATCTTAAGGAAATCTCCATTTATACTTATGCTCTCTAGTTTTTTAATAGGAATGGGTGCTGTAATTTGTCAAAAGCCTTCTCTGCATCTATTGAGATAATCATATGATTTTCATTAGTTTTGTTATTTTTCTCATTTATTATGTTGATAGTTTTCCTAATATTGAACCAGCCCTGCATTCCTGGTATAACTACCACCTGGTCACCATGTACTATCCTTCTGATAAATTACTTCAATCTTTTTGCTTTTATTCTATTTAGAATCTTTGTGTCAATATTCATTATGGAGATTATTCTATATTTTTTCTCTATTTTTTTCTTCCTGGTTTATGTATCAGCACCATATTTGTCTTATAAAAGGAATTTGTTAGGATTATTTATTCACTTATTTTTCCAAATAGTTTGAATAGTAATGGAATTAATTGTTCTTTAAATGTTTGGTAGAATTCATTTGTAAACCCATCTGGCCCTGGGCATTTTTTCATAAGGAGTTCATTAATGACTCGTTCATTTTCTTTTTCTACAATGGGCTTATTCAAGGATTTTATTTCCTCTTCTGTTAATCTGAGCAGCTTATATTTTGGTAAATATTCATCCATTTCATTTAGATTGTCAAATTTATTAACATATAGTTGGACAAAATAGCTCCTAATTATTGCTTTAATTTCCTTTTCATTGGTGGTGAGTTCACCCTTTTCATTCTTTATGCTGGCAATTTGGTTTTCTTTATTTTTTTAAATAAAATTAATCAAAGTTTTATCAATTTTATTGTTTTTTCATGGAACCAGCTCTTAGATTTATTTATTAATTCTATAATTTTCTTACTTTCAATTTTATTAATCTCTCCTTTAATTTTCAGAATTTGGCATTCGGTAATTGCTAATCCCCTATTTGGTATTTAATTGGGGATTTTTAATTTGTTCTTTTTCTAGCTTTTTTAGTTGCATGCCCAATTCATTGATCTCTCTTTCTCTATTTTATTCATGTAGGCATTTAGAGATATAAATTTTCACCTAAGAACTGCCTTGGCTGCATCCTATAAATTTTGTTATGTTGTCTCATTTCTGTCATTCTCTCAAATGAAATTATTGATTGTTTCTATGATTTGTTTGACCCACTCAATTTTTAGGATGAAATTATTTAGTTTCCAATTAATTTTTGGCGTATCTTTCAATGGCCCTTTGTTACACATAATTTTTATTTCATCATGATCTCAAAAGGATGCATTTACTATTTCTACCTTTCTGCATCTCACTGTGATGTTTTGTCACCTAATATATGGTAAATTTTTGTGTATGTGCCATGTAAATCTGAGAAACATTTATTATTTTCTATCCCCATTCAGTTTTCTCCAGAGATCTATCATTTAATTTTTTTTTAATTCTATTCACTGGGGCAGCTAGATGGCACAGTAGATAAAGCACCAGCCCTGGATTCAAGAGAACCTGAGTTCAAAGCCAGCCTCAGACACTTGACACTAGCTGTGTGACCATGGGCAAGTCACTTAACCCTCACTGGCCTGCAAAAAAACAAAAACAAATAAATTCTATTCACCTCCTTAACTTCTTTATTTTTAATTTTGTGGTTAGATTTATCTAGTTCCGAGAGGGGGAGGTTGAGGTCCCCCACTAATAAAGTTTTGCTATCTATTTCTTCCTGTAGCTCATTTAACTTCTCTAAGGATTTGGATGCTGTAGCACTTGGCCCATACATGTTTAGTACTGATATTAATTCATTTTCTATCGTACCTTTAAGCAAGATATAGTTTCCTTCCTTAACTATTTTACTTAGGTCGATTTTTGCTTTTACTTTGTCTGAGATAAGGATTGATACCCTTGCTTTTTTTTTTTTTTACTTTAGCTGAAGCACAATATATTCTGCTAAAGCCTTTAACTTTTACTTTCCATATATCTCTCTGCTTCACATGTGTTTCTTGTAAATAACATATTGTAGGATTCTAGTTTTTAATCCACTCTGCCATCTGCTTTTATTTTATATGAGAGTTCAACCCATGCAAATTCACAGTTATGATTACCAACTTTATTTCCCTGCATCCTATTTTCCCCTTGTTTGCATTTTTCTCTTTTCTTTTCCCCTGTCCCTTCTCACTAGAGTTTTGTTTCTGGCCACCTCACTCTAGCCTCCCTTCTATGAACCCCACCTCCCTTTTGTCCTTTCCCCTTTCCCTTCCTAGTTTTACCCTCCCTTCTATCAGCACCCCACCCTTTTCTTTCCCCATTCCCCTTTTACTTCGCTATAGGGTAAGATAAAATACTACACCCAACTGAATGTGTATGTTATTCCTTCTTTAAGCCAAATCAGATGAGAATAAGGTCAAAACAATGCTCACCCCTCCCTCCTTTCCTTCTGTTTTTTTTTTTTTTTTTTAGTGAGGCAATTGGGGTTAAGTGACTTGCCCAGGGTCACACAGCTAGTAAGTGTTAAGTGTCTGAGGCCGGATTTGAACTCAGGTACTCCTGACTCCAGGGCCGGTGCTCTATCCACTGTGCCACCTAGCCGCCCCCTTTCTTTCTGTTTTAATAGGTCTTTTGTGCCTCTTCATGTGATATGATTTACCCCCATTCTGTCTTCCCTTTCCTCTTCTCCCAGTATAATTCTTTTTCTTTCCCCTTAAGTGTTTTTCTAATAACATCACATCAGAATACACTTATAACCCCATCTTCTTACTGTGTGTATTCTTCCTATCTCCCTTAAAGATACAGTTTTCAAAAGTTACACATATCTTCTTCCCATGTAGGGATGCAAACATATTTTAACCTTATTGAACAACATGGTTTCCCCCTCCTTTTAACTTCTTCATGTGTCTCTTTAGTCTTGTATTTATGGATTGAATTTTCTCTTCAGTTCTCGACTTTTCATTATGACAGTTTTAAAGTCTCCTGTTTCATGGAATGTCTATCTTTTTCCTGAGATATTAATGCTTAATTTTGCTGGGTAGTACATTCTTGTTTGTAATCTCAGTTTCTTTGCCTTCCCAGAAATTCCAAGTCCTCTGATTCTTTAATGTTGAAGCTGCCAGGTCCTGTGTAATTCATATTGTTGTTCCTTGATATTTAAATTGTTTATTTCTGGCTGCTTGCAGTATTTTCTCGTTTACTTAATAGTTCTAGAATTTAGCTATGATCTTCCTTGGAGTTTTCTTTTGGGGGTCTCATTGAAGAGGTGGTTGGTGGATTCTTTCCATAACTAGTTTTTCTTATTATTGTAAGACATTGGGGGCAGTTCTCCTTAATAATGTTCTAAAGTATGCTGTTTAGGCTCTTTTTTTGATCATGGTCCTCAAGTCATCCAATTCTTATATTGTCCATCCTGGATCTATTTTCCAGGTCTGTTGTGTTTCTGAAAAGTTATTTATGTTTTCTTAAACTTTTATATTCTTTTTATTCTGCTTAACTTCTTCCTGTTGTCTCATTGTGTCATTAGCTTCCATCTGCTCAGTTCCAATTCTTAGGGAATTATTCTCCTTTTCCAATTTTCCAAATGTATTTTAGGGCATTGTTTTCTTTTTTGAAGTTATTGACTTTCTCTTGCAGAACTCTCAGTTCTTTTCCCATTTTTTTCTATCTCTCTTATTTGGTTTATAAAATCCTTTTTGAGCTCTTCAAGGAAAGTTTTTTGGTCTCAAGACTCATTCTTCCCCTTTAAGTCTTCACATGTAGGAATTTTATCAATGTTGTCTTCCTCTGAGTCTATGTGGGGGTTTTGGGTTTTGTTTTGTTTTGTTTTGTTTTTTTGCAAGGCAATGAGGGTTAAGTGACTTGCCCAGGGTCACACAGCTAGTAAATGTCAAGTGTCTGAGGTCAGATTTGAACTCAGGTCCTCTGTAATCCAGGGCCAGTGCTTTATCCACTGTGCCACCTAGCTGCCCCTGAGTTTGTTTTGATCCTCCCTATCACAATAGTAACTGTTAATGGTCAGGGTTATTTTTTTGTTTCTTATTTTTATTTTTATTTTATCCTCTTTTGAGGCCCTCCACCTGAACTCCAAACTGAACACAGATAGCAGATAAGTCCCTACCTGCTTACTTCTTTCCCCAGGAGAGTAAGTCCCCATCCTTGTAAAACATCTAGGCATCCTTGTCCTTTACAAACCCCTTTTTGAATCAAATAATCTTATCATAGTATTTGTTTTAAGTCAAACTATTTACCTGATGGTATTTCCTACATTCTTGTTAAAACTGAAATTGTTACACTGATTTGCATTATATTCATTCTTGTTATAGTATTTACATTTAGGTAGATTTGTATTATAATAATGAAACTGATAACACCCTTTAACCAGTGAGCAAAGAAACCTTATATACTCTCAGAAAGAGGGAGTCTTTGAGCTATTTCCTTAGAAGGGGTCTCTGCATTATTCATGCCTGCTTGCTCTTGAGACAAATAAACTGGTACTATGCTTTTCCCTAGCAGTACTAATCTCTCTCTCTCTCTCTCTTTTTTCTTTTTTGCTTTTTGTAGGACATGTAAGGAAACAAAATTTGAAAGACTCAAACTACAGAAGTTAAAAGATGCTTTAGTTAAAAGATGCCTTTGTCATATCAAATAGTGAAATTCTAGTGCAACCCTTGACTCAAAGGGCCAATTGTATGGGATTCTCTCCTCATAGGAAGAAATTTGTTATTCAGTGTTCCTCCACTCTGTGAGGGGTGAATGGTTTTGGTGAGACCTGAAAAGAAGAGTGATCCAGCTCCTTCTTATTTTCAGAATTGATAAAAAAGATGGGATTCCAACTTTTCTTTAGCTTTATGAAAAAAGAAAAAAGAAGCTGAGAGGCTGACATTTAAAACTTTGATGAGAAAAAGTTAAACAGGAAAAAGAAATCATAAGGGATACTACAAGGTTAAACTGTTTACATTCCTACATGGGAAAATGATACTTGTAACTCCTAAAAAATTTCTCATTTTTATGGCACATGAGTGGAGTATATTTAGACAGAGGGCACAGGTGTGAGTTGAATATGTAGGGATACTATCTTTGAAAAATAAAATTAAGGGGTGAGGGGAATATACTGGGAGAAAAGGAAAGGGAGAGTTGGAATGGGGTAAAGTATCTCACATAAAAGAAACAATAAAACGCTTATACAGTGAAGGGGAAGATGGAGGGTTATTGGGGAGTGAGTGAGCCTTATTCTCATCAGAATTGGATCTAAGAGGTAATAATATACACATTTAGTTGGGTGTAGTAATCTATTGTTATGTTTAAAATCCAACTGTTATGTCTAAAAATCTGTGTGGTCACCCTAAATAAGAAGCTGATAGCACAGGTTTTGGGGTATGAAGCATTCATTAAAGTATATGAGAAGTTAGCAAAAGAGAGAGGAAGAACACATGGAGTTCAGAAAGAAAAGCCTAGCTCCCCTGATCCTGATGCTGCCAGTGAGAGCTCCAACTTCAGTAACAAGGAAGACCGAGGTGCACCCTCAGAGGAAGAGATCAACATCAGAGCCCATATATCTAAAGCTTCCAAGAAACATATGAATTGGTCTCAGGCCATAGAGGCACTCAAAAAGGACTTTGAAAATAAAGTTAGAGAGGTAGATAAAAAAATGGAAAGAGAAATGAGGGTGATACAGGAAAGGCAGGAGAAAAAAGCCAACAGCTTGAAAAGCCAAATGGAAAAGCTCGCTGATGAAAATAATTCCCTAAGAATTAGAAATGAACAAATGGAAGCCAGTGACTTTATGAGAAACCAAGACACAATAAAGCAAATCCAAATGAATAAAAAAATAGAGGGCAATGTGAAATGTCTTCTGGGAAAAACTGCTGACCTGGAAAATAGGTCCAGGAGAGATCATTTGGAAATGATTGGTCTACCTGAAAACCATGATCAAGGAAAGAGCTTAGACATCATCTTCCAAGATATTCTCAGGGAAAATTTCCCTGAAATTCTAGAAGCAGAAGTTAAAATAGAAATTGAAAGAATTCACCAATTACCTCCAGAAAGAGATCCCAAAAGGAAAACTCCTAGGAATATTATAGCCAAATTACAGAGCTCTCAGGTCAAGGAGAAAATATTGCAAGCTGTCAAAAATAAAGAATTCAAGTACTGTGGAGCCCCAGTCAGGATAGCACAAGATCTAGCAACTTCTACATTAAAGGATAGGAGGGCATGGAATATGATATTCCAGAGGGCAATGGAATTGGGATTACAACTAAGAATCACCTACCCAGCAAAATTCAACATAATCTTTCAGGGGGAAAATGGGACTTCAATGGAAAAGAGGATTTTCAGGCATTTGTGATGAAAAGACTTGAACTGAAAAGAAAATTTGACTTTTAAAGACAAGATCCTAGAGAAGCATAAAAAGGTAAACAAGAAAAATAAATCATAAGGGATATTAAAGGATTAAACTGATTACATTCCTACATGGGAAGAAAATTTAGAATACAAAGTTTAAAAAAAATCAATGTGAAAAAATGTGTTGGTTTTTTTTTCCTACATGTAACTTGGGGAAAATTCTAAATTAAAATTTTTTAAAAAGAATTTGTCTGAGAGAGGGAAGAGAGAGAAGTGGCTTGAGGGAATGGTGGTGTCTAGGGAAGTTTTTTTTTTTTTTTTTAAGGATAAGGAGTATTGGTCATGTTTGAGACAGTGGGAAGGAACCAATAGAGAAGAGACTGGAGATGAGGAGGAGGTGGGGAGAACTATGGTAGATAGAGAGATCTACATGAACTGATGAAGTGGGAATTAAGTAGGACCATTAGAAAATTCAGTGACTACAACAAAGTAAATGAAAATATTGCTAAAAAGAAGTCAAGCTCCTTGTTCCAGCAGGGAGCTTGGGAGCTAACAGGACAAAATACTGGATTAATTGCCAGATGTAGTCACTATATCAAATGTTTGCTTAAATATTTTCTTTTATTACAAGGGAAGATTCAGTCTGGAGGGGATTTGGGTATCTTTTTCCAACAGTGTCTGTGATATAACAACAAAAATTATCATTAAAACATTTTTTAAAATTAAAGGAAAAGAAAAAAAAAGAATAGCCAGATCACAGAAAGTTAGGTTGGAATAAAAGTGATGGGCAACCATGCTCACCTGAATAGCACCACACCATCTCCAGAAATGAAAACAGGACATTTTGTATAATGATTTTGCTGGAAAAATTATAAATAATTTGGAGAGTATATTTTTGAATAATATTTTATATCTTGTTGAATATTTCTTTTTGTTGCTGACTACTAAGTTTGGAATAAATGTGTAATTAAAGTTTAAAAAAAGAGCATATGGGCATCTAGGTGCTCTGGATAAAGCACCAGCCCTAGATTCAGGAGGAACTGAGTTCAAATCTGGACTCAGACACTTGACACTAGCTGTGTGACCCTGGGCAAGTCACTTAACCTCCATTGACCTCCCCCCCCACACACACACAAAAGCATAAAGGCATTCTGAGACTGAAAAAAAGAAGGGGAGATCTCTGCATCCCCCAAATTATAGGTAATTAACAATTCTTTCTCACAAAATTCCACTGGGGGAGACAAGTATGTACATACAAGATATAAACAAGGTAATTTGCAGATCATCTGGGAGGGAAGGAACTAACATGGGCTTTGGAGGTGAGAGAGGTAGAGAGGAGAGACTGGGAAAGGCCACTTACAGAATGTAGAATTTGAACTGAGTAATGAAAAAAGTTAGATGAATCTGGAGATGTTAATGAGAACAGTGAGTATTATAGGGGCAGAGAACAAAAGAGAAGGCACAGTCAGGCAAGGGAGTATTCTGTGTCAGGAGTAGAAAGTTATTGGTCCTGAATTTTTATAGATGAATGAGTGTAGGGTGTGAAACATGAATATTTATTTCTTATATTTAGTAACTAATTATTGTATTAGTACCAAGGTTTTTCCCCTTTTCTACTTCCTCACTCCAAAATACACCAGTGTGGGAAATAAAGAAATTCTAAGTTTTGGCTAATAGGTATATTCCTGTTTGCACAGAAAGGTCTGGGGATAGGGTGATTCTCCCTTTTATCAAGACAGGTGATATAAAAATTCATGTCTCAGAGGGTGGAGCCAAGATGGCAGAGATTAGCCAGCAAATCACTTAAGCTCTCCTTCTGTCCCCTCAAAAAGAACATGAAATCAAGCCTCTAGATGGATTCTGAAACTACAGAACCTGCCAAGAGACAGAGAGACACAGTCTTCCAACCAGAGATAATTTAGAAGACTTCATGAAAGGTTGGTCACACTGGAACAAAATGGAGGCACAGCGCAGCACAGAGGGGGCTGGGGCAAGTCAGCAGGAAGCTGTGGGCCATAGCTGGGCAACTGAGGCCCCTGGATCCTGGATCAACAACCTGGTGGCACAGCAGGACCACTGTCCAAAACCCACCTGTACCAGCTGGGAGGGCAGATTGCCAGCTGGACAGCCACCCATAGGACAGGCGTGACCAGGCCTACCAATCCAAGCATGCAGTTAGCAGGGCCAGGGCAGGGAGAAACTCACAAGCCATAGAGGCCTCAGTGTAGAAAGCCAGTGACACAGCCCCTATAGCCCACCACAAGAAGCTTGAAACAGGGACCCTGGTGCCCCCAGAGCAGACCTCAACTTTAAAAGAAAAAAAAAAGCTGCAGGATGAGTAAGAAACAAAAAAGAGCTCTCACCATTGAGAGCTTCTGTATCAACATGGAAGAGGCAAACACAAACTACATGTGAAGCCTCAAGAGGGAAGATGAATTGGTCTCAAGAACAAAAAGCCTTCTTGGAAGAGATCAAAAAGGATTTTAAAAATCAATTGAGAGAAATAGGGAGAGAAATGAAAGCAACACAAGAAAATTATAAAAAAAAGAATCAGCAGCTTGGAAAAGGAAGCACAAAGATCGACTGAAGAAAACAATTCCTTAAAAAATTCATTTGGCCAAATGGAAAAAAAAAGGTGCATAATCTCACTGAAGAAAACAATGCCTTAAAAAAGTCATTTGGCCAAATGGAAAAAAAAGTGCATAATCTCATTGAAGAAAACAATGCCTTAAAAATTAAAATTGGACACTTGGAAGGTAATGAATCCATGAGACACCAGGAATCAGTAAAGCAGAATCAAAAGAATGAAAAAATAGAAGAAAATGTGAAATACCTCATTGGAAAGACAACTGATCTGGAAAACAGATTGAGGAGAGACAATTTGAGAATCATTGGACTGCCTGAAAGCCATGATCAGAAAAAGAGTCTAGACACCATATTCCAGGAAATTATTAAGGAGAACTGCCCTGATATTATAGAATCAGAGGATAATATTGTCACTGAATGAATCCACCGATCACCTCCTGAAAGAGACCCCAAAAGGAAAACTCCAAGGGATATTGTAGCCAAATTCCAAAATTATCAGGTTAAGGAGAAAATACTCCAAGCAGCCAGAAAGAAGTAATTTAAATATCATGGAGCCACAGTCAGGATTGCTCAGGACCTGGCAGCTTCAACATTAAAGGATTGAAAGGCTTGGAATATGATATTCTAAAAGGCAAAGGAGCTTGGATTGTAGACAAGAATCTATTACCCAGCAAAACTGAGCATTCTGTTTCAGGGGAAAAGATGGAAATTCAATGAATGGAACTAACAAAAAAATTATGCTTCAATTTGTATTAAGATATAATCAGTAGGGGGCAGCTAGGTGGTGCAGTGGATGAAGCACCGGCCCTGGATTCAGGAGGACCTGAGTTCAAATCCGGCCTCAGACATGTAACACTTACTAGCTGTGTGACCCTGGGCAAGTCACTTAACCCCCATTGCCCCGCAAAAAAACCAAAACAAAAAAAAAAAAAAAAAAGATATAATCAGTACTCTCTCTGTAGATGGATTGCATTTTTCATAAGACCTTCAGAGTTGTCTTATATCATTGTATTGCTATAAATAACCATGTCATTCACAGAAGATCATTTCAAAATATTTCTGTTATTTTGTATACAGTACATTTCACTTTGAATCAGCTGATGTAGGTCCTTCCAAGTCTTTCTGATAGTATACTGCTCATCATTTTTTAAAATAGTAAACTATATTTATCTAGTACTTTAAAGAGAGATTTCCATACAATAAACCTATGAGGTTGATTATTTAAACAACAGTAATAGACAACATTTATATAGTACATTATACCTGACAAAGAATTTTCTTCACAATAGCCCAGCAAGGTAAATAAGTAGCATAAGTTTTGTCATCATCATCATCAATCGTCATCAATTGATCCTCATCTTCATCATTCAATCCTCCTCATCAATCAGTCCTCATCAATCAATTGTCACCTTCCTCTAATCATCATCAATCCATCAGTTGTTATCATCATCATCATCTTACATTACTCTTGCCTCTGCATCAATTTTTTCACAGTTACTATTGTTAACTGTTACCCTCTACCCTATATCCTTCCCATGATATTTATTCTCTTTTCTATCTTCTTTTGCCCTATCCCTCCTCAAAAATATTTTGCTTCTGACTGCCCCCTCACCCACTCTGCCTTCCCTTCTTTCACCTCTCCCTCCTTATCCCTTTCCCCTCCTACTTTCCTGCAGGGTTAGATTACTCCACCCAATTGAGTGTGTATGTTTATTCTCTCCTTGAGCCAGCTGTGATGAGAGATTTGAGCCAATTCTGATGTTTGTAAGTCTCATTCACTGCCCCACTCCTCCTCCAACTCTCCCCCCACTCCATAAGCCCTTTCTTCCACATGAGACTTCACCCCATTTTACCTCTCCCCTTCCCCCTCCCCCAGTGCAATCCCCCCATCAATTTTACCTTAAATATGTCATCATGTGGCAGCTTGGTAACACAGTGTACAAAGCACCCACCCTGGACCCAGGAAGACCTGAGACCAAATTGGGGCTCAGACACAAAGAAACTCACCAACTCTGAGACCCCAGTCATGCCACCCAACCTTTACCTCTCCACAAAAAAATGATAAAAAATAAATGCTTTCCAGTAATGTGTGAATTATGAATGTTAGCTTTTATAATGAAACAGATTGTCACAACATGATTGTAAGTCCTGTTTCACACCGCCTACCTTCACTACTCACTTTACCCTCCTGTGGTGTCTTCCTTTTGAATACGAAAAGCACTTTTCCAGGGGGAATAGCTAGTGCCTCCCTAAGAAGATACTTATTAACAGGTGAAAGGGAACCTGGATACTTTATAAAAAATGTTTCTCTTATTAGTCTCTGACAAAGGTGGAAAAATCACAAATGTGGTGTGAAATGAAATTTTTTATGATGAAAAGTGATTTGTATAATGTTACTTTGAAAAGTTCTTGAGAGCTACAGATTTTTCAACAACAGAATGTTATATTTGTTCTGACAGGGTATTGTATTTGGAATGTTTTGGTTGTTTTAACTACAATTCTTAAAACTGTCAGATTAAAATAATATTTTGTGATTTTAAAAAGTAGATCAGAAATTCAGAGGGAGGGAACACATGAAATGTGAATTTAGTTTGTAATAACTCCATTTCCTTCTGGTGCCAAATGAACTACTCAGCTACTTTAAGTGTGGATGTGTAACTTTTGTTTTAATGAAAAAATTTTTGATTTCTCACAATTCTAAACCTTCAAATGAAAAAAAAAAACCTTAGTGTTTTACTTTGTATTTTATATGTGTATGTTGCTTTCTGTGGGGTAATAATAAAGGTTCTAATTTAAGCAGTGTAGAACAGAATGACCAAGCCAAACTCAACCATCTGGGGCCTTAAATAGTGTAACACCACAAAATGAAATGCTTGTTTTTTTGGTGGGGGGAGGTAGGGGAGGGATATTAATTACTTTTTTCCTTTCAAAGATGTTTGGGGGGAAAATGGCAAGGTAATTTTACAGTCACAACAATTTTACATTTTGTGTGTTTTTCTGTTTCAGTTAGAATTGTATGGATTATAAATTGGGCAACAGTAATTGATTTCTATTGTACTAAACTAAGGTTTTAAGAGAAAAGTTTTCAGTCTGGTGCAGTTTAAAGGAAATATTTTAAATCACAAGCTTTGATCCAACCATTGAGTAGGTAGTACCGTCCCGTGTGTTTTGGTGCTTTGATTTGTTAGGATCAAGCTTTTTCTATTACAGACTTATGGGCCTTCTTATTTGATAGTTCCAGGGAGCAAATGTGATCTTTTTGGCATTTATTTGGTGACATTATTAATGTTGATATGTTCTTAAGACACCAAAATTAAAAATAGCAAATATATTGCACTTCTTTCACTATATTTGTTTTAAGAACTTAATTCTGCTCCTTCTCTTGCCCTGGACCCACAAGTGTTTTATACTCTGCTAATTTACAATGTCCCTATGAAATAATACAAATGATTAGTTATGGATACACAGGCTTCTATAGTTTTTTTTTTGTTTGTTTGGTTTTTGGTTTTTGGTTTTTTTGTGGGACAATGGGTGTTAAGTGACTTTCCCAGGGTCACACAGCTAGTAAGTGTCAAATGTCTGAGGCCGGATTTGAACTCAGGTACTCCTGAATCCAGGGCCGGTGCTTCATCCACTGTGCCACCTAGCTGCCCCCTATAGGTTTTTAATAACCCCCAATTATTTTTAAAAGGGAGGATTGAATGCCGAGAACGAGTAAGGCTGTATTGATTACAATGCTGACAAAATAGGAGAAAGGTATTTGATAACATTTGAATTTACAGTAGAACTTCATTGCATTATATTGCTCAGAATGTAATTCCAACTTGTAAAATAAATTAAGATTTGTATTGTAAAATATCTGTATAAAACCATTCTTGGAACAAGTGATCTATAAGCCAGTTTTTGCTTTTCTTGTTTTGTTTTTTTGTACAGCTGTTATAAAGTATGTTTGGCTTAACTCTTCCCAAACTGTTTCAACTTACAGGAAAAAAAAAACAAACAGAAAATAAAGCTGGTATTTATTGGTACCTTAGATTTCTTCATACTGTATGTTGTCCATTTTTCAGTCACATGCACTGGTTTGTATTCCTCCTTTGGTGTAGGGATGTCTTATTTTGTCAATATTCTTCAATACTATTACAATTGCAAAAAACCCAAAACAAACAAACATATCAGAATTGCTTTGTGTGCTGCTCAGCAATTGCCATATATGTTTGCACATACTAAGGGCCTAGAAGTACATTCAGAAACCATGAGAATCTTGTTGGGATTTTGCCTTATTTTAACACATCTGGTAACAGAATTTTATATTCAAATAGCTATTTAACCTGAAGAATGGACAGCAAGTCAGTGAATGCCAACTTGGCAGGAAGTATGGCAGGGTGTCTATGCTTAAAGCTGAAAACATGGGTTCTCTAATACATGATTTGGATTTTACAACCAGAATTGGTATTGTCTTCCCAACAAATATCCTTAAGCACACCACCTGATCCCAGCTGCTATGTTGAATGGGAACTTTAAAAATGACTATCATTAAGCTTTGTTTTGTTTCTCCCTCTGTGAGTGGTAAGAAGTTTATTTCCTTAGACTGGAAGTTTAATGACAACTGGTAAATTTTAAGGATGTTCCCATTACACATTAACTTTGAGTAGCTGGATTGTATTACATGTTAAAGGTTTTTGAAGAGTGATGTGTTTTGGGGACAGTATCTATATAACTGTTAATAAATATCTTTCAAAGAGAAACCTAAAGCAAATAGAGCACCCAATGGCCAGTTCTTCACTGGAATTAACAATTATTTGGATAGTTCAAGCCACTTCCATCTGTACTTTTCAAGCAGAAGCAGTTTTTTTGGGAAAAGGCCTAAATTATCCACATAATTGCTTTAGATTTCCATTTGCTGGCAGGAAAGCAGCTTGTGGTTGAATTAGCAAGTAGATAAATACAGGTAAAACATAAAGGGCTTATTTTTATGACAGCTCGTTTTCATGTTTCAAAAAATTACTGTTGAATACAGTCAGCATGTCAGTGAAGATAACTCTTGAGTAAAGGTATTATAACAGTAAATAGGTCGTTTTGCCATTTGTTCAGTAGAAAGTTATTCTGCTGTATGTTAAGCTTTGTCTTCAGCCTCACTCTGAAAAGCTATGGAGCAAGGAAAAAGATTTTCTAAAAGCAGAGCATTGCCAATAGTTTAATGATGATAACTCCTTAAAAAAGTATGCTAGGTTTTAAGGCCATCTATGTTGTAGGCTTTTTAGCAGAATTGCTCACATTTGGGTAGAGTACTAGTTTGCTTCCTTGAAGATAGGAGATAGAGCTACTCTTCCAGCCTTGTAAACTTTTCCCTGTTTTAGGATCTACAGTAGGTATTACACTCAAACTAGTGGGAAGAAGATATATTAGTTTGTAAATTGTAAAATAAATATTATACTGTATTCACATTAGAATACTTGTGTTTCAGTTTTGTATTACTGTTTAAGGAAGGTACAGTGACTAAATTGTGGAGTGTATCCTGACATCTATTTGCCAGGTTATAATGCTAAATGATTAGCACCTTTTCAATTTGGGTCTAATGTTGGGAATACAGATCCAATATGTTGTAGAGGTAGGAATCTAAATCAGCTAAATGTTAAGAAGGCATCATAGTGAAGACAAGATTAAGCTTGAAAGCTATAAAGTGAAAAAAGTCTTGTTATTTTAAGTTTGTCCTTACATAGTGTGATGTTTAAAATCTAAATTGTGGTCACCTTAAATCAGAAGCTTCAGCTCCAGTCTAGCCTAGAGTTCCAGCCTGGTTGGGTTCTTCCTGAAGTCCTCCTCCACGAGCCTGCTTTAATCAGGAACCCCCTCGCAAGCTGTTTGTGGAAGCTTTTTTATAGATCTGGCACAGAGGCGGTCCTTACACACTGCTTCAAGGTGATTGGTTGGCCGTCATACAAATCTATTGTCTTTGAAGGTGTTCTCAAGTTGAGTTCACAGTCTCGTTTCTAAGAACAATACCTTCTTAAGGGATAGCCAGGTGTGATTACAATCCAATTAACTTGAAGTAGGCTTAATCAGCAGTCAATCACTCTCACTTGATTCAATCAGTATAGATTAATCTCCAGGTGGGTCTTTGAATATCTGCTAAATCCCATTATTTCATCACATTCCCCCCTTTGTTTCTTCTAGGAACAGGTGTTCCTAGATGAAACGGTAAAAAAATAATTAAGTCTTTGTAAGTCTTTTCTCAGTTCTCTTGTCTTCTTGGAGTGGTAAGATGTCATCAGGAGGAAGCTGGATTCTGGTCTGGAAAGCTGGATTCTTCTTCTTTAACTGAATTGCTGGATTTTTTACTAAACCTTAGCATAGCGTTGTCAATGATCAAATTTAGTACATTCCATTACATTCCCTCCTTTATATAATAGAGGGTTGAGGTAGTTATGCAATCTATAACACTTCTTACCACCACGTGTCTGGATCAAATCCAAATTTAGTAATGTGTTCATGACACCTGAAAATTTTATGGAAAGGTTATCATACCACATCTCATGGTTTTGAGACATCCAGTAATTGTTCTAGGCCACAGGTGGATGGATTTTGACTATGCCATCAGACTTAGTGAAAAATAAAAAGAAAACTTTTAGAAGGGAGAGAGGAAGAAACTGGACTGTGTCCAGCAATTGTGGTCTATATAGTTGCCATCATAAGCAAACCATAGACTTATGTGTACCTGTCTCTCCTCCTGTTGTACATATATTCTCTACAAGGCCTATATCAAACTCATTGTAAGAGCAGTTAGTCTCTGAGATGATAAGTTTCCATAATTCATAAATCTCATATTAATTTCACCAAAGACAGTATGATGGTAAAAATGCATGTTATGCTGCATAACTGATGATGTAATTGTAATATATACAATAATTCCAAACCATACCCACAATATACATAGTCACAATGACATGTAAATGATATATGAATGTAAATGACTGATAATATTAGACATTATTACATAATCTTCTTTTAGCAAGTATAAACATTATCTTATACATGAATTCTCTATCTAGTATGACAGTAACAGATACTTAAAGTGATAAACAATTTATCAAAAAGAAATAAGACTCAATATTCAATATGTCCATTGATAAATCAAGCAATAGGTTTTAAACATAATACCATAAATAGACTCATTAAACTCATGGTTCAAAAAACAAACAAACAAAAAAGCAGTTTACCTGCAGAAGGAAAAGCTTGTTAAGGTTAAAGTATTTAAGGAGTCAGAATTTGGGGTATGCCACATTGTTTTATCTATGTTCCATTCCTCCCCAAGACACTGTCATTCCTGTGTCCTCCTCTGAGGGGGACCTTAGTTACCATTATTCTGGTACTGCCTTTTTGTATTCCTCTGATAGGGTCTATTACTGGTATTCTGATACTCTCCCTCTGTATTCCTCCGAAAAGATCTATTTCTATTTTGATTTCACCTGTAATTAGAATTTCTTCTCCAAGTCCTACATTCCCTCAATGTATGCACCTTAGTGCCCTTATTCCAGTGTTCACATGACTGACTAGGAATTGCCTGTGCCAGAATGCTATGTGGTTCATTACTCTGGGGAGGTGAATGGACTGGCACAAGTGCATTCAAAAAATCCAGATCTGGGAATATGTTGCTTTACAATAGCATTGTTTATGGCTCTTAAAGGTCTCTTAAGAGTTGGAATGTTAGGAGAGAAGGGGGAAATGAAAACTGTTCTTTCCTGTGTTTTGCACTTTTTCTTTGCAAAACTTGGGAGTGGAAGAAATAGGGAAACTGTACAGGCTGAATCTGATCTTTTTTGGAAAGAGTCTTTTGTCCTCTGGCTTCGAAATTGCTTCACCCTAGATACCCTGTTAAGATGATCTGCATTGCTGTACTCCAATAATGTCACTGTGATTTATAACTTACCAATGATGTCATTCTGTTGTGCACTTTTGTCAAATTGTTTACCCAATTTTAATAAAGAGAGTAAACCTGTCAATTGCAAAAAACCCAAAACAAACAAACAAAAACAAACAAAATAAATGCTTTATAGATATCATCCTGTCATAATCAATTCCCACCTGTGCCCTCTGTCTAAATTTATTCCTATCATCTGCCCTAATACTGAGAAAGTTCTTATGAGTTAGACCTATCATCTTCTCATGTAGGTATGTAACGTCCTTCTCATGTAGGAATTTTAACATCCTTCATCTCTTTTTCTTGTTTACCTCTTTATGCTTCTCTAGGGTCTTGTATTTGAAAGTCAAATTTTTTATTCAGTTCAGGTCTTTTGTCACAAATACCTGAAAGTCCTGTTTTTCAATGAAGTCCCATTTTTACCCCTGAAAGATCATACAGAGTTTTGCTGGGTAGGTGATTCTTGGTTGTAATTCCAATTCCCTTGCCCTCTAGAATATCATATTCCATGACTTCCTATCCTTTAATGTAGAAGCTGCTAGATCTCATGTTATCCTGACGGTGGTTCTACAGTATTTGATTTTTTTTTCCCTTTCTGGCTGCTTGCCATATTTTCTTGACCTGGGAGCTCTGGAATTTGGCTATAATATATCTGAAAGTTTTCATTTTGGGGTCTCTTTCATTGGGTGATTGGTGGATTCTTTCAATTTCTACTTTACCTTCTGTTTCAAGAATATCAGGGCAGGGGCAGCTAGGTGGCACAGTAGATAGAGCACTGACCCTGGATTCAGGAGTACCTATGTTCAAATCTGGCCTCAGACGCTTAACACTTACTAGCTGTTTGACCCTGGGGAAGTCACTTAACCCCAATTGCTTCACCAAAAAAAGAAGAAGAAGAAGATCAGGGAAATTTTCCCTGACAAGCTCTTGGAAGATGATGTCTAAGCTCTTTTTTTGATCATGGTTTTCAGGTAGTCCAATAATTTTCAAATGACCTCTCCTGGGTCTATTTTCCAGGTCAGTTGTTTTTCCAAGAAGATATTTCACATTACCCTCTATTTTTTATTTATTTGGATTTGCTTTCTTGTGTCTTGGTATCTCATAAAGTCACTAGAAGGAAAATATAAGATCAAGAAATATTGGGGCAGCTAGGTGGTGCAGTGGATAGAGCACTGGCCCTGGAGTCAGGAGGACCTGAGTTCATAAAGTCCCTAGTTTCCAATTGTTCAATCCTAATTCTTAGGAAGTTGTTTTCTTCACAGAGCTTTTCCATTTAGCTTTTCAAGCTTTTGACTTCTTTTTTTCATGACTTTCCTGCATCACTCTCATTTTTTCCTCTACCTCTCTTTACTTTAGCCTCAAAGTCCTTTTTGAGCACTTCTTTGGCGTGAGACTAATTCATATTTTTCTTGGAAGCTTTGGATGTAGGAGCTCTGATATTGCTTTCCTCTTCTGAGGGTATACCTCTATCTTCCTTGTCACCAAAGAAAGTGTCTGGTCCATACCTTTTTCTTCCTGCTCATCTTCCCAGGCCATTTCTTGACTTATGACTCCTTCTTAACATGGGCACTGCTTCCTGGATGTACTATCCCAAGCTTCAGGTGGGCCCAGGTGGTAAGATTTAAGGAGAGACACATTCTCAGCTCACCTGGCCTGTGTTATGGTCTGTAAGTAACCACAGGCTGCTTGCTCTTTAACCTGGAAACAAGTCTGTTTCACTTTGGTTGCAAGCATGGGCATGCCTGCACCCCTCCCCAACCTGAGACCACCACCCAAGACTGTGTCCTGTATACAAGCATGGGAAAACTGTCAAGAGTTCTACCTCAGTGCCAGCAGAGATATCTATAATCTCCCCCTGGCCAACTAGCCAACCACTCAACCCTCTCACCATATTGTGATCTGAATTAGCCACAGCTGCAGTCAATTCAGAGGCTCCAGAAGTATCTTTCTATGGCACTGCCTGGGGCTGGATTGTGTCAGTGCAGCCACAGGGTTGGCTCCACTCCCACCCCAAATACAGAAGACCTCTCCTGCTGATGTTCTAAGCTGTCTTTGTTTGGAAAATGGTCTCAGCCCATCCTTTTGTGGGTTCTGTTGCTCCAGGAATTGTCTTATGGCATTATTTGGAGTTTCTTGGAGTGATTGTGTCAGGAGCTCTGAGCACTTACTGTCTTTCCTCCACCATCTTGGCCCCTATTTTATGCATTTTGTAGTTATTTTTAATGCAATTTCTATCATTCTATTTGTTGACATTTTTCAGATGTACTTCACTGAAACATTTAGAGGCTGCTGGGTGACCCTATGGATAGCATTATTTGCCTGGCATCAGAAAGACCTAAATTCAAATCTGGCCTCATATACTTGCTAATTGTGTGATCTTATTCAAAGCACTTTGCCTGTCTTTATATCATTTTCTTCGAATATCCAATGAGAATCATAATAATACTTACCACCTGGATGTATGATGAGGTTCAAATGAGTTAATATTTGTTAAATGCTTAGCACAAGGCCTCAGACATAGGACATTATTGTTACCTTAATTAGTTCATTTACTGGTTATCTAAAAATTTCCAAGGTAAATATTATATTATCTTCACATAAGGATAAATATGAATTCTCTACCAATGTTTATATATTTTCATTGGCTTTCTTCTCTTACTGCACTACCTAGCATTCCTAGAGCTCTGTCACTTTCTAGAGAATAAAGAGAACATCTTCATTTTATATAGGGTTTTTTGGCTATTACAAATTATATGAGCTTTTATTTTTAGACATATTCCTTTTCTGTAATAAAAGATGATCTTTCTATGCTTATACTTTCAAATGTTCATAAATACTAAATTTTCTCAAAAGCTTGTTCTGTATCTATTCATATAAGTAAGAGGTTTTAATTTGTTTTAATATATAAGTATCAAAATACTTAAATATGTTTATTTCTTTCATAACCATAAACCACTGTATTCCTGATTTAATCCAACTTGGTCAGGAAGAATAATTTTTAAGATATATTTTAATAGTCCCTTTGGCAAGTTTTATTGAAAATTTTTGCGCTGATATACGTTAATGAAGCTGATTTATACTTTTCTTTCTCTATGTTTCCTAATTTGTTTAGATAACAATGTCTTTTCCATTTCTGCTGTGATGCTTTTTTGTGGTATAGAGATAAGACTAGGCATTTGAAGGCTTTGTGAGCAAACTCTAGTATATCCTACTGAGAGACAAAAGCTTTGAAAGCAAACCCAGTAATGAATTATGTCTATTAGGGATAAAAGGATCGCTGCTAAAGTTAACAGGATATGATTGGGGGGGGGGTGTCAAAGCAGCTTTTAAAGACCAGGTACTGTACCTAGCTGTGAAGAGATGCTACTTCCCAGGAGAGGAAACACATTCGGCAATGAAAATATGGATCTAGATAAAGTGCTGAGTAAAATACAGACAGGGACTAAATCTAGGATTTCATTAGTACAGGAGTACTAATCTGGTAAGATATGTAGACAAGTAATATATTATAAAATATAATTATTTTATACTATAAATAAGCAAAGTTGTATAAAATTAAGATAAATGAAAAAAAGACACTTCTTTCTTGGATGAGAAAGATCAGGAAAGTAAAATACAGACAGGGACTAAATCTAGGATTTCATTAGTACAGGAGCTTTCCAGGTGAGGAAACTTCCTCTACCTACTTGAAGTTTTAAAAAATTATCTTGAGGGCTGAGATGGTTTTAACTTCTCCAGAGTTCCACAGAGAATTTGTGTCAGAGCTGGGAAGTGACCACAGGTCTTCCATGACTTCAGTGTGAATTCTGTATCCACTATAAATCACTGCACCATTTGAGAGCATGTCAATTTCTGATTTTGTTATATGATATAATCTTTTTTACCTCTCTAGATGAAAAAAAAAGACTCAGGAATCATTCCTGCCTTAGAAAGCATACTTTCCAAATAGGATTTCATTTATTAAAATAAAAGTAATATTTATTCCATGTATATCAATTCTCTCATCCTCTATACTCTGATCCTTCCATAAAACAGAGCCTGGATGCACCACGATTTCTTGCTTGTAATTTTAGTCTACAATTAATATCGTTTATGAAGTTTCTGTAAACAGCATTTAAGTAGCCCCTTGTAACAGTAGCCTGATGCTATAAAAGCATCGGAGCAATCACGAAAACAAAGGCCAAACCTCACCCGGCATTTGTAAGTATCCTGAGTTTCACCAGGCCCTATGGAAAGAAGAAAATAAATGTTTCAGAATCTTTCTTTACAACCACATAAAAGTCATACTGTATTCTAAATGAGAGTTCAGAAAGTATAGTCTAAATATTATATTCATTAATTTCCATTTTTAAAAAGCAATCTTTTAGCAAATGAGTTAATATGGTTAAAATGGAAATATCCCAGTATTTAGAAATTTAAACACTGAATTCCAACACTAATATTCCAAATTATTAGCTATGTAACCTTGGGGGAAATATCTCACCTTTGAACCTTTGTTTAATTATCTATAAAATGGGAATCATCACATTTGCTCTAAACTACCTCATAAGATGTTTGTGAGAAACAAATTGGGACAGGGATAGAACCTGTTATTTCATTGGTATGGCTATTAGTTTTACTACGTCTCTTTCCTACTCCATAAAGTCCTGTGGTTCCTTTTTACTTCTAAGATCAAAGACACTCTTTTGTTTGATCCTTAGATCACCTAATAACCTGATCCCATGGTAGTTTTCCAGTTTAACTACATAGTTAATCCCTTTATTTCCACTATAGCTCAGTCAAAATAGCTTTCTTTTTGCATGCCATAGCACAGGACTCCATTGATCATCTCTGGCCCTTTGCTCTGACCATTATCTGTTTCTATAATGGACTCTTTACTCACTTTGTACTCTTGGGAGCATGAATTTTCTTCAAGACAGCTCAGCAATCAATCCTAATCCTTCAAACTAATATTTTACTTCCCATCCATATTACAATGGATTGAATTTCCATTTTACATGTGCTTATCTGTGTATATTACCATCCTCAGTAAAATGTTAGCTTCCTTAGGATAGAGAAATTGCTTTCTATTACCAGTCCCAGGCATGAAGGAGGCATTTAATAAATACTCTATGATCAATTGTATTATACGACACTGTGCTTGGCACTAGGGACACATGACTGAAAAAATACATTCCTTGAAGTTAATGACAATACAATCTGGTAAGATATGTAGACAAGTCATATATTATAAAATATAATTATTTTATACTCTAAATAAGCAAAGTTGTATAGAATTAAGAGAAATGAAAAAAAAGACCCTTCTTTCTTAGATGAGAAAGATCAGGAAAGTTAAACCTCTTGGTGGAAGTAGTATTTCCCTTGGGCCTTGATGGATGAGTAGTTTTTCTGCAGTTGAGCATTAGAGAACAATTCGGGCTTAAGGGTGAAAATAAGCAAATTCACAATAGGAAGCAAGATGTAGGGTTTCCTCAGACATTCAGCTTGTTAATTTGAAGGGTTACAGTAGAAAGTTTCTTTTGAGAAATAAAGTTAATAAAACATTGATTTTCAGTCAGTGGACTCTTAAAGAACAAATAGGATAATCAACAGAGAAAAGGCATTGGAATTCAAAGAGTTTAGGAAAAACTTCTTGTAGATGATTCATAAAGCCACAGAAGGTAGGAAGGAGATGTGAGGAGGAAAATTGTTCTAAGTGTGCCAAATAACCAATGAGAACATCCGTAGAACAATGAAATGGAATGTATTGTTCCAAGAATAGCAGAAAGCCTAGTATCAGTGGACTGAAAATGTCTGTGTGGGAAGATAGTATAAAAAGACTGAAACCTGTGCTTTAGGAAAATCACTTTAGCATCACAATGAAGGATTGCCTGGTATAAGAAGAGGCTGCTGGCAGCTAGCAGACCACTTGGCAGGGTTATTACAATAATCCAGGAAAAAAGCAATCAGGGCTTCTACCAGGGTGGTAGCAGTATCAAAAGAGAGAAAGGTGTGCATTCAAGAAATGTTGCAAAGATGAAATCAACAAGTCTTAACAACATTGGGCATGGGATATGAGAGATATTGAGGATTACACATGGATGGCAGCCAGGAAGACTTTAATAATGATAGCACTTGAAACAAATACTGGTATTACAAGGGTACTAAGATGGTGGTTATTCTTTGTCATTCATTCTTGAAGATGACCCTGACATTGGGGGAAAATAACATGATTGGCAGTAAAATGGATTTACGTGATGCATGGCTTTGCAAAGTCACCAATCTCATTCCCTCTTCCAGAGCCATCTGGGTCCAGTGGTAAGATTTACAACAGGATGAATGGAGGTGACTCCAGATGCAATGGAAGACCGTGGCTATTTAAGTGAAGGCTTTTCATAGGTCTCATTTTCCTGAGGCAACAGCACTCACTTGACAATGATAAGGAAATATGAATGAGAGAGGTTTTGTAGGAAAAGAACTGAGTTTGGTTTGGGACACTTATGTCTTAACATATTAAATGTAAACACAGCCAAGATGGTGGAGAGAAGCCAGGAAGTTGCCTAAGCTATCCAGAATTTCCCTCAGAAGCAACATTAACATTAAATTCTAAATGGATTCTTGAGCTACAGAACCTACAAAAAAATTGAGTGAAACAATCTTCTGGATTAAGATAACCCAGAAGGACATCAGGAAAGGTCTGTCTCACCTGGATAAAAGGAGATCAAAGTTCAGCATAGAGGGTATCTGGACAAGCCAGCAGGAGGCTCTTAGCCATAGCATATATCAACAGTTGAGAACCCTCAGTTTTAGCTCAGCAAGCTATTGACACATCAGACTAGTTGTGAAGTCCCCAGTTTTAATACAGAAGGCAATCTGCATGCTGGGGTATCCGCCACACAAAAGGCTGCAAGCCACTGAGGCCTCAGAATAGAAATATAGTGATCAGGCCATTGGCCCCAAGCAAAAGAAACTTGTATGCAAAAGAAACAGTGCACCTTGTATTCCAGGAGCAGAGCTCAACATGAAATGGGCTAAAATATGAATAAAAACAGGAAAGCACCATCACCATAGAAAACTACTATGGCAACAGGGAAGACCAAAACACAAACTCAGAAGAGGAAACAATGTCAAAATGCCTACATTATAACCTTAAAGGGGAAGAGCAATTGGTCTCAAGATGAACCCTCCCCCCACCTTGAAAGAACTCAAAAATGATTTTATAAATCAAATTAGAGAGGTAGAAAAAAATTGGGAAAAGAAATGAGGGTTATGCAAATGGCAAGCAATATCGTGGAAAAAGAAGATAACTCCTTAAAAAATACAAATTGACAAATGGAAAGGGAGGTGCAAAAGTTGACTGGGGAAAATAATTGCTTAAGAATCAAAATCTGGCCTAGTAGAAGCAAATGACTCAATGACAAATCAGTAAGAAATAAAACAGAAACCAAAGAATATAAAAGTAGAAGAAAATATAAATTACCTCTTCAGAAAAAAAACAACAGACCCAGAATATAGATCCAGGAGAAACAATTTTAGAATAATTGGACTACCTAAGTGCCATGACTAAAAAATGAAGAGCCTGGATAGCATATTTCATAACATTATCAAGGAGAACTACCCCAATGTCTTAGAACCAGAGGAAATATATAGTCAATGAAAGAATCTACCAATCACCTCCTGAAAGAGACCCCAAAAGTTAAACTCTAAGATATATTAGAGCCAAATTCCAGAATTATCAGGTGAAGGAGAAAATACTGGCATGCACCCAGAAAGAAACAATTTAAATATCAAGGAGCAAAAATCAGGATTACACAGGAATGGTAGCTTCAACATTAAGGATGTGAGGGCTTGAAATATAATATTCTGGAGGGCAAAGGAACTTGGATTACAACCAAAAATGTACTACCCAATAAAATTAAGTATAATCTTTGAGGGGGAAAGATGGACATTGAACAAAATAGGGGACTTTAAAACTTTCCTGATGAAAAGTCCAGAACTGAATAGAAAATTCAGTCTTCAAATATAAGAAGCAAGAGAAACATCAAAAGGGTAAAACAGGGGGGAAAACATCTTATTCAATAAGGCTAAACATTTTACACGCCTCATGAAGACACTAGTAATTCTTTTTTTTCTGTGGGGGGTGGGGTGGGGCAATAAGGGTTAAGTGACTAGCCCAGGGTCACACAACTAATAAGTCTCAAGTATCTGAGGCCAGATTTGAATTCAGATCCTCCTGAATCCAGGGCTAGTGCTTTAGCCACTGTACCACCTAGGCGCCTCCAATATTAGTAATTCTTGAGACATATACATATATATATATATGTATATATATATATGTATATGTATATGAGACACACTCAGTTGGTTATAGAATGTTATCTTACTCTATAGAGAAGTAAAAGGGAAAAGAAAAGAGTGGGGTGCTGATGGAAGGGAGAGCAAGACTAGGAGGTAAAATGGGAAAGGAAAGAGAATTAAGGCTGATAGCAGGAAGTGTAGACTGAGGGAGGTGATGGTCAGAAACAAAACACTGGTGAGAAAGGAAAGGGGGAAAGGAGAGGAAAAAGTATAAACGAAGGGAAATGTAAGACACAGAGAAATACAGTTCATGTAAATGGGGTTAATTCTCCCATTAAATGGAAGCAGATAGCAGAGTAGATTAAAAACCAGAATCCTATAATATGTTGTTTACAAGAAACACATTTGAAATAGAAAGATATACACAAAGTAAAAGTAAAAGAATTCAGCAGAATATATTCTGCTTCAGCTTAAAAAAAAAAACAGGGATAGAAATTCTTATCTCAGACAAAGCAAGAGCAATAATAGACCTAATTAAGAGATAATTTTACATCCAGTGTTTCTGATAAAGACCTCATTTCAAAAATATATGGGGAACTAAATCAAATTTATAAGAATTCAAGTCATTGCCCAATTGAGTAATGGTCAAAGGATATGAAGGCAGTTTCAGATGAAGCAATCAACGCTATCTATTGCCAATTGAAAAATGTTCTATATCACTATTGATTAGAGATATGCAAATTAAAAGAACTCTAAGATACCACCTCACACCTATCAGATCAATTAATATGACAAAAAGGGAAAATAATAAATGTTGGAAAAGCTGTGGAAAAATTAGAGCACTAATGCAATATTAGTGGAGTTGTGAACTGATCCAGCCATTCTGGAGAGCCATTTGGAACTATGCCCAAAGGGCTATGGGACTGTGCATACACAGACTCAGTAATACCACTACTATGTCTATATCCCAAAGATATCAGAGGATAGGGAAAAGGACCCACATGAACAAAAATATTTATAGCAACTTTCTTTGTGGTGGCAAAGAATTAGAAATCAAGGGAATGCCCATCAATTGGGTAATGGCTGACCATTATATGAATGTAATGGAATACTATTGTGCTGTAAAAAATGGGAGCAGTGGGGTCAGCTAGGTGGCACAATGGATAAAGTACCAGCCCTGGATTCAGGAACACCTGAGTTCAAATCCAGCCTCAGACACTTGACACTTACTAGCTATGTGACCCTGGGCAAGTCACGCAACCATCATTGCCCTTAAAAAAAATAAGGGAAGGATGGAAGGAAGGAAGAAAGGAAGGAAGGGAGAGAGAGAGAGAGAGAGAGAGAGAGAGAGAGAGAGAGAGAGAGAGAGAGAGAGAGAGAGAGAGAGAGAGAGAGAAAGGAAGGAAGGAAGGAAGGAAGGAAGGAAGGAAGGAAGGAAGGAAGGAAGAAAGAATGAGCAGGCAGATTTCAGAAAAACCTGGAAAGACTTAAGTAGACTGATGCTGAGTGAGGTGAGCAGAACCAGGAAACATTGTACACAATAAAAGCAACATTGTGTGATGATCAACTGTGATAGACTTAGCTCTTCTCAGCAGTGCAATGATCTAAGACAATTCCGAAGAACTCATGATGAAAAATGTTCTCCACATCTAGAAAAAAGAACTATGGATTCTGAATGCAGATTGATCCATACTGTTTCTACTTTGTTGTTGGGTATTTTGTTTCCTTTTTGAGGATTTTCCCTTGTGTTCTGAGTCTTCTTTCACAACATGGCTAATGCAGAAATATATTTGTGATTGTACATAAAACAAACAAATGAACCCATTTTAGAAAAAGAAATTAAACCATCACTGAACTCCCTAAGAAAAAAATCTCCAGATCCTGATGGATTTACAAGTGAATTCTACCAAAAATGTAAAGAACGATTAATTCCGACATTATACAAACTATTTGGGAAAAGAGGCGAAGAAGGAAGCCTACCAAATTCCTTTTATGTTACAGATATGGTGCTGATACCTAAACCAGGAAGAGCAAAAACAGAGAAAGAAAATTATAAACCAATTTCCCTTATGAATATTAATGCAAAATTCTAAATAGAATACTAGCAAAATGATTATAGAAATTTATTACCAAGATAATATACCATGACCAGGTAGGATTTATATCAAGAATGGAAGGCTGGTTCAATATTAGGGAAATCATCAACATCATCAACAACCTCAATAGCAAAAATCAAAATCATGATTACCTCAATTGATGCATTGAAGGCTTTTGACAAAATACAGCATCCATTCCTATTAAAAATACCCGAGAGCATGGGAATAAATGTAGCTTTGCTTAAAATGATAAGCAGTATCTATCTAAAATTATCAGCATGCATTACATGCAATGGAAATAAGTTAGAAGCATTTGCATTAAGATCAGAGGTGAGAAAAGGATTCCCATTATCACTACTCTTAATCAATATTGTATTAGAAATGTCAGCCTTAGCAATTAGAGAAGAAAAAGAAATTTAAGGAATTAGAATAGGCAAGAAGGAAACAAAACTATCACTCTTTGCAGATAATATGATGGTATACTTAGAGAATCCTAAAGAATCAACTAAAGAACTACTTGAAACAATTATCAACTTTTCAGTGTTGCAGAATATAAAATAAATCTTCATAAAAAATCACCATTTCTATATATGACCAACAAAGTGCAGCAGCAAGAGATAAAAAGAGAAATTCCATTTAACACAACTGTAGACAATATAAAATATTTGGGAGTCTACCTGCCAAGGCAAACCCAGGAACTATATGAGCACAATTACAAAACACTTTTCACAAAAATAAAATCAGATCTAAACAAATGGAAGCACATCAATTGATAATTTGTAGGCTGAGCTAATATAATAAAAATGACAATTCTACCTTGATTAATTTACACTCAATTCCATACCAAACTGCTAAAGCATTATTGCATAGAGCTAGAAAAAATGATCACAAAATTCATCTGTAAGAATAAAATGTTAAGAATATCAAGGGAGGGGGTAGCTAGGTGGTCCAGTGGATAGAATACTGGCCCTGGATTCAGGAGGACCTGAGTTCAAATCCGACCTCAGACACTTGACACTAGCTGTGTGACCCTGGGCAAGTCACTTAACCCTCATTGCCCACAAAAATTTAAAAAAAAAAAGAATATCAAGGGAATTAGTGAAAAAATTCAAAGGAAGGTGGACTATCCATACTAGATAAAACTATATCAAAATGTGGCAACCATCAAATATATTTGGTACTGGCTAAGAAATACAGTAGTGGATCAGTAGGATAGGTTAGGCACAAAAACACGATAGTAAATTAATGTGGCAATCTCCTGTTTGTTAAATCCAAAGACTCCTGCCTCCTGTATAAGAATTTACTATTAGACAAAAACTGCTGGGAAAACTAGAAAATAGTATGGCAGAAACTCAGCATACACCAATATCTTACACCATACTCCAAGGTAAAGTCAAAATGGACACATGATCTAAACATAAAGGGTGATACCACAGGCAAATTAGAAAAGTCAAGAATACCTTAATTTTCAGATGTATAGTGAGGGGAAGAATTTATGAATAAACATGAGATAGAGAACATTATGAAATGTAAAATGTGATAGACTTCATTCTTCTCAACATTTTGATTATATTAAATTAAAAAGGTTTTGCACAAATAAAACCAATGCAAGCAAGATTAGAAGGAAAGCAGAAAACTGGGAAAACATTTTTACAGCCAATGGTTCTGATAAAGGCCTAATTTCTAAAATATGTAGAAAACTGAATCAAATTTTAAGTATACAAGTCTTTCTCCAATTTTGAAATGGTCATAATATATTACAGGCAGTAATTAAATTAAAAATTAAATAAATTAAAGCTATCTACAGACATATGACAAAATTTTCTCAATCACTACTGATTAGAGAAATGCAAATTAAAACTTTTCTGAGGTACCACCTCATATCTATCCAATTGATTAATATGAAAAAAAGAAAAATCATAAATGTTGGGAAAGGTTTGGGAAAATTGGAACACTAATTCATGGTTGGTGAAGTTGTGAACTGATCCAACCATTCTGGAGAGCAATTTGTAACCATACTGAAAAGGCTATAAAACTATGCATACTCTTTGACCCAGCAATATCCCAAAAATATCATAAAAAAGGTAAAAGGACCCACATGTACAAAAATATTTATAGCTGCTCTTTTTTGTGGTGGCAAAGAATTCGACCCTGAGGGGATGCCCATAAATTGGAGAATGGCTAAATAAGTTGTGGTACATGAATGTAATGGAATACTATTGTGTTGTAATAAATGATGAGCCCACAGATTTCAGAAAAACCTGGAAAGACTTACCTGAATTGATGCTGAGTGAAATTAGCAGAACCAAGAGAACATTGTACACAGTAACAACAACATGTTTATGATGATCAAATGTGATAGACTTCATTCTTCTCAGCAATACAATGATCCAAGACAATGCCAAAAGACTCATGATGGAAAATGTTTTTCACATCCGGAAAAAGAACTGTTGAGTGTGAATGCAGATTGAAGCATACTATTTTCATTTTTTTGTTGGTTTTCTTTTGTCTCTTCTTTCTTGTGTCTTTTTTTTCTGTTCTGATTCTTTTCTCACAACATGACTAATGTGGAAATATGTTTAATTTGACTGTAATGTTTGACTTATATCAGATTGCTGGCTTCAGGAGTGTGGAGGGAAAGGAGAAAGAGAAAAAAATTTGGAACTCATCTTATGAAAATGAATGTTGAAACTATCTTTACATATAATTGGAAAAAATAAAATACTATTTAAAAAGATAAAATAGCAATATTCAAATTCTCTGTGGGAAATCTTTTTGAAGGTATCATTACATTTTTACATGATCTTTCTTTTGATAAAATTCTGGTCAAGCCAGTTTATGGTGAAACCTTAAAAAAAAAGATGTCTTATGCACATTAAATTCAAGATTTCATGAATAGACAGATGGGAAAGGAAAATTGGAGGTCAGCAGAAAAGTTAGGACTATACAGCTAAATTTGATAATTGTCAGCTTAGAAATGATAATTGGATTCATGGGAGCTAATGAGATCACCAAGTTATATAGAGACAACAATAACAATTAAGGCTGGCTCAGTGATACTATCTGCTTCCCTTCCCTGTTGCTCCTAATGATGGTCCAGGACATAAGAGAGGTACTCCACTCCAGAACTTGGTACTTTCAGAAAAGAATGGCAAGAAGCAAACATCTTCCCAGGAATCCTGGATTCCACAGTTGAAGAGGAGGGCTGAGATTATGCTCAAAGTCATAATTAGTGTTTCCTGAACTGGCCATAATTGAGTGACAAACACCCTCTGGAGCCCCAGCTCAACCTGTGTGAAAATATTTGCCCAATAATAACATCTCAAGTTTCACTATCTCACTTCATTAAACAAATTAGAAAGCTTTCTTACTCACGTGGGAAAAAAGCCCCTAATGCACAATTAATATCAGTGTAGGAGAAGATTATAAAAAGCACCAAAAACACAAGGTGGAGATTCCTCATGGTAAGTGGTTGGCAGGAACCTGGGAATTGTAAAAGAAATGGGAACAGGACATATCAGCAGACGATAGGACTATATAGAATAAATAAGACCAGATTAGACCAAGAAATACTCAACTTACCTCAGTTCTGTTAATTTTAACTTCTAAATACCTGAAGTTGACTGGGGGAACAGTCCCAGGAGCCTAGTGTTCCCATACATATATATTGGGCTAGGAAATTGACCAACTGGCTATTAAAATTTAATATACAAGTATTGCCGTCCACAGTTAAGTTCAAAATAAGCCTGAGTTATTTAACATGAAAAGGATCCAAGTCATGTGGGCTTCTTTGCCTTTACCTCTGGCTGTAAAAAGATTGAAACAGGGAGGACCAAGTTCAGTGTACTGGCTAATGCAACTTCTATAACAGACAGTTCCTTATTGCAGATGGCTCTGAGCCAGAATTTCTCCTGATGAAGGTGTTAACAATTTATCTGTAAGGTTCCTAAATTACTCATGGACAATCTCAGTCATCCATAAAACTAGAAGACAGTAAGTCCCCCAATAAGGGATTGTTATTGACCTTGTATCCCAATATCCATCTTCTACTCTTGAAAGAGTACTCAATTAATAAACAGCATCCTGTGGCAATTTAAGATAGCTAAGTAATATCTTTTACTGCAGAGGGAGGGTAAGCACAATAAAGAGAAAAAGGAGAAAGGTTCTAGAGTAATGTTGGGCAAGGATATGTCTGGATTTGTTATTAGAATAAGAAAACACTCCCTTTTCAAAAGCAGCAAAGCATAGGAGGTATAGAAATACTTTTCAGAATGTTTAGAGAAGTCTATTTAATCAAACACATCATGAGTAAGGTAATCAGTAAGAGTTAGTTGCAGGTATCTCATAAAAAACATAAGAAAAGTATTTCCAGCAGAGGATAATATTATAAGCTTTACTATGCCTTTGTATAGTTTGTTACATTTAATTTCTCCTTGAAAATGTTTGTCTCCTCATTGTCTCCTTTCAGTACATATGAGACTAATGATCTTTGGGGAGAGATACATTTGGTGATTTCCTCAGTCTTCTAAACCAGAGGTCCTTCCTAAAAATCACCATCAATTTAGGAATCACTTGCTCTATGCTAGTCTTTCTGTTTTCTTTGGTTACCAAATTGTTTCCAAAGTAGAGGAATGTCAAGTAATGCAGGGCACTCTCTGGAGCCATTGTTTCCAATCTCTGGCTCAGACTATGTGTGTGATATCTGGCACATCCTTTAATCTCTCTGGCCATTTCCATCTTCTAATATAAAATTAAAATGTAGAGCTAAGAGGATCCCATTCATGCAGGACTGTGCTGATCATGGTTTAATTACCATGGCAGGAAATTGCACATGAAATACTTTTAATTTTAATCTTTATTTTGTCCATTTTATCTATGACTTTCATAAGTCCATAAAAATGAACAAAACCATAAATCAACCTCTTTTATGTAGTCCTTGCTGATATCTGAGTTATAAATCCTCACACTGATAAAGCTAACAATTAATTCTCCAGAGCGCCTAGGAGCTCTTGCCATTCTTTTCTGAAAGTACCAAGTTCTGGAGGGGAGTACCTCTCTTATGTCCTGGACCATCATTAGGAGCAACAGGGAAGGGAAGTAGATAGTATCACTGAGCCAAACCAACATATTTCCTTTGCACACTCAAATGCATTCAGCTACAACATGATTCCCATTTTCTTCTTTCCTTTTCCTTCTTTCTTTACTATCCTGAACATGTGGAGTATGTGGAGGGTAGTAAAGCATAAAAAACTGAATAGATAAGAGGGGACCAGGTTGTGAAGGGCTTTAGAAGTTAAATAGAGGATTTTATATTGGATTCTAGAGGTACTAGAGAGCCTTTGGAGTTTATTGAGGGTGGGATAAACATGAACATAGCTGTTTTTTAGAAAGTACACTTAGTTTCTGAAAGCAGGGTGCACTGGATGGGGGAAAGACCCACCTGCCAGTTATTTAAGTAGTACAAATGTGAGGTGATGAGTGCTCTCATTTTCATTATATTGGTATTGTTTATTCATAGATGAGGGAGCTAAGTGGTGCAGTGAGTAGATCAGGTCTAGACTCAGAGAGATCTGAGTTCAAATATGGCTTCAAACACTCACTGGCTGTGTGACCTTGGTCAAATCATTTAACCCCTATTAGCCTCAGTTCCAAATCTGTAAAATGAGAAAACATTAGAGAAGGAAATAGCAAACCACTCCAATATCTTTGCCATGCAAACCTCATAGACAAAATTGATGGGGTCAAGTAGAGTCTGACATGAATGACCACCAACAACAATAATAAATTATTATGATTATTAGAAAATTATTTTTCAATCAATAGAGAATTCAATTCTTCAAAGAAATAGTCAAGTTTATAGAAGTCTTTATTGTATTTTTATAGGTTACACCCATAGGTTTTATACATTTTGTAGTTAGGGAATTAAAACAGCAAGTGTTAGAATTTTGAGAAATACACTGACTCCACCTTGTGATATAATTATGGAGCTAGGTCAGTTCACATTCTATGAGTTTAGTTGAATTTCTGTAATGTGAGAAAGCTTTATTAAATTGTGGAAATTGTGAAAAAACCTTATTGCATCATTTGAACCTAGTCCAGTGTGGCTAGGAAGCTGAACCACCTCCTGCTGTTTAGAGAACCTTAAAAAATAAAGACCCAGGTTATGCTGATAAGAAACCCAGTCAGATCTGAAGACTGATGGAAAGAGTTTTCTCCCATTTATATATCCCAAGAAACCTATGCATCTGTTATGATTAATGTATGGACCATGTGGATTTGATGGAGCTGCCTTATCAAAAAAGATTGTATGAAATCCTGGATTAATAAGATTAAAATGTCCTCCAACTGAACTCCAAACTGAACTCAAATAGCTAGCAGATAAGTCCCTATCAACTGACTTCTTTCCCCAGGATAGTAAGTTCCTATCTTGTAAAAACATCTAGGCATCCTTGTCTTGAAAAAACCCTTTTGGAATCATGCAATCTTATTATAGTGTTTCCTTTATGTCAAACTATCGAACTGATTGGCATTTCATACATTGGTGTTATAATTGAAATTGTTAAACTGATTTGTATTTTATACATTTTTGTCAGAGTGTTTGCTTGTAAGTTAAATTGCATCTTACTGATAAAACTGATAGCATCATGTTGATATATCTTCACATAAAAAAGCATCTTTGAGCTCCTTCTTTGGAAGGACTCTCCACATGATCATGCCTACTTGTACTATGTTTTTTCCTGTCTCTAATCTGGCTTTTCCAGTAAAAGATTTTATGAAAAATAATCATTTCTCTGGCCTGTTTTCTGTAGGAGACAGGCATTAAAACAAAAATTTGATGATACAAATGATGTTGACCTTGAGTTGGTTCAAAATTGGAAATGGAATTCACCCTGGAACACAGGTCATGGCAGTTGTCCTGAAGAGGTTTTCCTCCAAATAAGCTATGGATTCTGATTTACAAGGTGAAAATTCTTCTCCAGTTTTCAACTCAAACCTTTAACTCTCACTATTAGTTTAAGTTCTTGTCCCATGAAGAAGCTCAGGAGTTCCCAGAAAAGAAGAGCCACCAAATCATCTAATTTAGCTGAGCCCCATTATAGATCTGTTTTTTCAAAGAAACATGGTTTTAATGTGCACAAATATTGTAAAAAAAATTGATAGAATTGATTAAAGATAGTGACAAAGTAAATTGGCCTATTGGAGCTCCTTTGACTGATCTAAATAATGTTAAATCAGGCTATCTTAAAGAAAAGTTAAAAGGTAAAGAAAGGGGGCAGCTAGATGGTGCAGTGGTTAAAGCACCGGCCCTGGATTCAGGAGTACCTGAGTTCAAATCTGGCCTCAGACACTTGACACTTACTAGCTGTGTGACCATGGGCAAGTCACTTAACCCCCATTGCCCTGCCAAAAAAGGTAAAGAAAGTTTTCTTTCTCTCTTCTCTTCTCTCTGCTTTCTCTTCTTCCCTGACAAGGCAATGTCAGTGGAGGATGGGAGAAGGGCTAAGAAAGGAAACTTCAAGGAAATAATGATTGTTTGGTATCATGTTCCATGTGTGTCTATGTTTCTGATGTGAGATTGTGTCTTCTGTGTGTCTTTATGTCTGATTTGGGATTGCTTCTTATGTGTGTTCAAGTTTCTGTTGAAAATGTAATTGTTTGCATGGAATTTAGAAGAAAAGTTTTGTTTAATTGCTTGATAAAGCAATCCCCAAGCTTTGGATAGGTTAAGGAAGTGGGGCAAGGGCAGAAGGAAACTTGCTACTCTGACAGTACCTTGAAAACTAATTAGGAACTGATTGTGCTTTAAAATATAAATTTACTTCTGTAAATCCAACCCTGAAAGGACTAACTTAAACTTTCTTTCCAACTAAAAAAAGGCCATTTCAATGATTATAGAAAGATAGTTTTGCTATGTAAGTTTTCCTGGCTTATTTTTAAAGCTGGACATGTCTCACCAACAGGGGAAATGTTTTGTGTCATCAGCAACTCATCTAAAAGGTAATTGAATTTTATTGGGCTATCTAGTAAAGACATTTGGGGAATCATACAAACTAAAGTTCATTACTGATTAATTTAAAGGTAACCTTTTATATGGTGTGTTGTTATAACTTGTATGAGATTCCTACTCTCTTATATAATTGATAATGTATATTTAAATCTTCTTAGAATGCTTTAAATAAGGGAAGTCTGGGATATGGTTGTAAAGTAGAATGGTCTAAGTAATGGGTTTGAAAGATTAGGAAAGAGAAATAAAGGCTTGAGGGCAAATATAGAAGGTGAAGGATTAGGGACAAGTCAGGATGTAGCCTGCCTTCTACACTGTAGAGGGGTAGTAGCCATGCCATGTGGTATCAGCCCCACACTCTCTCCAGATAGTTGTTAGGGCACCATTGTGCCAGTTTCAGATGGTTTAAGCATGTCAAGAGGGTGTGAGGAAGTTTGGTTTTGTTTTAAGTAGAAAGATTGAGAATGCAAATTTTGTAGCTTGACTTAAAACAATGGACACGGGGCAGTTAGGTGGCACATTGGATAAAGCACTGGCCCTGGATTCAGGAGGACCTGAGTTCAAATCCGGCCTCAGACACTTGACACTTACTAGCTGTGTGACCCTGGACAAGTCATTTAACCCTTATTGCCCTGCCAAAACAAAACAAAACAAAACAAAACAAAAAAAGTCAATGGACAAAGTTTCAGGGGACTAGGACCAAAATGGAGGATGCCACACCTAAGTCCCTCTCTTGTTATACAGTTTCTGCTATAGGAGAAAGAGGAATCTGATAAGAACTGCTGCCTCAGTGTAATATGATTTATTATGGCTAAAATCTGTTAAATACTGCCACCTTTAAAATCCTTTCATGGTAGAATAGCTGGGGAAAAAAAACAGAAATTCTTGGAATAAATGGTTCTCATGTGAAATTATACAAAGATGATTGAAATTATGAATTGAGGTTCCCTATGATATCATTTGTAAAATAGATCCAGGTGTAATTGAATAAATTCTGGTCCAATTTTAAGTGAAATTTATTATTATGATGTTATATCAGGACATTTGTATAGGTTTAAGCTGTTACCTCAGTTATGTGACTTGTAATATGTAAAAGTGCCTAATGGTTTAATAGTTCATTGTAGTAGAGATATTGTTAGAAAGTGAATTTTTAAGTTCCTTTGGGTTATGGATTTAATTGTTAAAAGACTGTTGTAATAGTAATAATTGTTTTCTGTGAAGTTTGCCTAGGAAGAACCTTTTAAAATATCCTTATCTCTATTTTAAGGCTTTAAGATCTAGCTACATACTCATTAAAGTATAGTGATTTGGTTTTAGCTAGAAGTAGAAATTACAAAGAAAAGACTTTTATTAAAAAAAAATCGGTCTCTAACTTTTGAGCATACTGTCCTAAGAACTCCTTTCAGCTTTAACTTGAGTTTCCAATTAGCAAGGATTGGTCATGTGATTCATTTCATCTACCCACCTTTTAATAAGACCATATTAAATTGAACACTATATTGAATGTGGCAAAGATATTGGTTATAGTGATGATTATATAAAATCTTAAATATCTCCTTGTGCTATCCAAATTGAAAATTATCTAATAATTGTGAATCAGGCTTTAACCCTGTTAGCTTTAAGCCAAATGCCTTAAGTTCCCTTACCTGCAGGCCTTGTGACAGAAAAGCTGCTTCAACAGAAGAAACAAAGTCAACACATTTTAACATCAACTTCTTATCTAGGAAGTTTCAAAGGTAGGGGCAGAGGTCCTAACTCATTAGAGAAAAGGAGGAAACAGATTTTTGCATAGCTGGGAAATTGTTACTACATATCTTTAACAAAAGTATTGTGAATTTATGAATTATAATATTTTTCTTTTACAAATTCAGAGTTTTAGGCCATAGAAATGAAAATGTTACCATTAGTTATTATAAATTCACAGTTGATTTTATTTAAATCAAAATCTGCCCTAAAGGAAATAACTTGGTCCAAATGCATGCTCTTCTATTAGGACTATTATGGTAAATTTAAAAGATTTGAGAAATCTGATATCTGTATGACCCCAAGAAAGTTCTCTCTGTCTCAGTTTACTTTTCTGTAAGGGGACAGCCATCAGATTATCTAATTTGGCTGGCAATCTTATTATACTGTTTCCTTTATGTCAAACTGTTGAATTGATTGACATTTCATACATTCTTGTTATAGTTGAAATTGTTAAAATGATTTGTATTTTTCTTGTTTGTTTTCTTGCAGAGCAATGAGAGTTAAGTGACTTGCCCAGAGTCGAACAGCTAGTATCAAGTGTCTGAGGCTGAATTTGAAATCAGGTCCTCCTGAATCTAGGACTGGTGCTACATAGCTGCCCCCCAATAATGTCTGCTTTTAAGTTGAGTTGTATCATGTTGATGAAACTGATAACACCTTTTTATATACCTTCACAAAAAAAAAAAAAAGATTTCTTTAAGGTTTTTCTTTGAATGAGTCTCCACATGAACATGCCTACTCATTTTGGGGACAAATAAACTGGTACTTTGTTTTTCCTGTCTGCCTCTGATGTTTATGTTTTTCTGTAGGAGGACAGGTAAGACAAACAAAATTTGAACACGTCTTCTCTGAAAAGTGGCCCAGAGTGAGTCAATCAGCTATTGTTTCCATTTTCTTTTGATTCTTTACAGACACTAGTAGGGGAGTGGGACACCTTTATATTCTAATTTCAAGGACTTGTATCTGTCAACTCTTCCCCTCCTAACCAGGATAGTACCTATTTTTCCCAATAAAAATCAGATTACCTAGTTTTTGTTTCCTGGCTTTTAACCTGTTGATTGTTTTCTTTTAACCAATTAGTCTTATTTTATTCATTGTTTTTAATGAATAAAATGTCTCCCCTTTATTCAGGGTTTAGTGACAAAGCTGAAGATACCTGGTCCCAATTTCTTATTCACTTGGCATGTATTACTTAATAAATCAATATTCACAGAAGCTCAAACCTTTGTTTGCTCAGTCATTTCATCTTTCAACTGCCACAATAGTTATTTTGAATGGAATTTCTATCATTCCAGCTTTTATTAATGCTATATAGAAATGCTGATAATTTTAAAAATTTTATTTTGCATCCTGATGTTTTACTGAAATATTTAGAAGCAGTTGAGTCATCCAGAGGATAGAATGCTGGGGCTGGCTTCAGGAAAATCTGAATTAAAATCTGGCCTCATACTCTCTAGTTGTGGGACCTAGTTAAAACCACTTAGCTTCTCTTCATCTCAGTTTCCTCAACTGTACAATGGGAATTATATTAGTATCTACAACCTGGAGGTGTTGTGAGGTTCAAATGAGATATTTGTAAAGTCCTTAGCACAGTGCCTAAGAAAGTAGGCACTGGACCAATGTTAGCTGCTATTATTATTATTATTGTTATTGTTATTATTATCATTATTATTATTATTAATTTTCCTTAACTAGTTATCTGAAATTTTCCAAGTTAAATACCATGTCATCTGCACATACAGATAATTTTGTATTCTCTGCCAATACTTATATAGTTTCATTATCTTTCTTCTCTTAATGCTCCATCTAGTTCTTCTAGAGCTTAGAGAAGAGAGAGGACATGCTCATTTTATCCCTGTACTTAAAGGAAAAGCTTCAAGGGTTTTGCTATTACAGATGATAGTTTTTGTTTGTAAGCATATGTTCATTTAATATTAAAGAAGCATCTTTCTATGCTTATAATTTTGAATGCTTATGAATGCCAACTTTTCTCAAAGGCCATTTCTGTATCTATCAATATAATGGTGATTTTGTTTCTATGACTACTGAAATATTAAAATGCTCAAATTATGCACACTGTTTTTATAATGTTAAATCATTCTTCTATCCCTGATTTAAATCCAAGTTGCTCATGGAGAATATTTTTTAAATATATTTAATAGTCTCTTTGACAAGTTTGTATTGAAAACTTTTGCACTGATGTTCTTGAATTAGGTTGGTTTATAGTTTTCATTCTCTACTTTTTCCTACCTGGTTTAGATATTGACCATTCCTCCATTTCTGCTCTGATGGCTCATTGTGTTTTAGATAGTAAGACTGGGCATTTGAAGGCTTTGTGAGCAAACGGTGGAACATCCTACCAAGACACAGAGGTTTTCAATCCATCCAGTAATGGATTGTTTATCTACCCAGGTGAATTCTTTTGACAAGAGCAGCTCTTTTAAAAACAAGTACCTAGGTGTGGAGAGATTGTAATTTATCATTACAGGAAACACTCAAAATAATGAAATTCTGGATCGGGATGAAATGTTGAGTAAAATAGGGAGAGGGACTACACCTGGGATTTCATCAGTATAAGGAATTTCCATGTGAGGAGACACACTATACCAAATCAGCTTTGCACTTCATTAATCACTTTAAGGTTTACAAGTGTCTAGAATGATGAAAAGTAGGCAACTTATCCAGTGTTCCACAGCAAGTATTTGTCAGAAGTGGGAATTAAACACAGGTCTTCCATGATTTCTTCCATGATATGGATTCTCTATCCACTTTGTAACACTGCCTCTCCTCCATACATGTGAATGTAAACTTTTCATTATGTTTTATGATATAGACATTTCACCTCTTTAAATGAAAAAAACACCCTGGAATAGTCTCTGCCTTCAAAAACATACTTTCCAATTTTTTTAATTAAAATAAAAGTAACAAATATTACATGCATTTCAATTGCCTTCATCTTCTATACTCTGACTCTTCCATACCCCAGACCCTAAATGTACCACATTTTCCTGTTTCTGTTCTCATCTATTTTTTTTACAGCATTTGGCTTTGTTATTATAGCATGTGCTTATACTCTTAAACTCTTTTTGACAAATATGATATGAACAGGTACCACCCTTGCTGTAACACTTGTAAGTATCAGAAGTTTGGCCATACCCTATGGAAAGAAGAAAAAGAATATTTCAGAAACTTTGCTTATAGCCATATAGAAGTTATATTGTATTCTGAATCAGAGTTCAGAGAGTTTAGCCCTAAATATAAGCTCCATTAATTTGATTCTTAAAAAGTAATCTTTCAACAAATGTGTTGGTATGGTGAAATGGATAGAACCCAGGACTTGGAAATAGATCTATATTCCAGTACAACATGTTAACTTAATAGATGTATAACTTTATGAGATTTATCTCATGTCTCTGAGCTTTTGTTTAATTATCTATAAAATGGGAATCATCATACTTGCACTAACTAACCTCACAAGATTGTTCTGAGCATCAAAGTGGGAAAGGGATTGGACCTGATACTTTATTGGTATATCATAGATTGTACTATATCTCTTTCCTACTCAGTTAATTAGTGTGGTTTCCTCCAGTATCAAGTGCACACTCTCCTGTTTGTCACCTAAAGAACTGGCCCCAAGGCATTTTCCCAGCCTAATTACATACTTTTTCATTTCATGCCCTCTATAATTCAATCAAACTAGCTTTCTCTTTGTTTCTCACAAAACAGGATATCATTTATCATCTATGGACCTTTGCATTGACCATTCTCCATTTCTATAACAGACTCTTACCTTACTTTGAACTCTGAGAAGCTTCCTTCAAGGCTCAGCTCATGTGTTATCTTCTAAATACAACTATGCTAAATTCTCAAGTTCCTAGTTCCTTCCTAAAACCCAATTACTATGGATCTATTTTATATGTCATTTATATTAGTCCATGTTGTCATTCCCAATAGAACATAAGCTTCTCCAGGATAGAGACTGGGCCATAATTGTCTTTGTATTCCTTGTCCCTGGCATAAAGGAGGCACTTAAGAAATATTTCATGATTAACAGATGTGCAAGGCACTGTGCAGGGTACTAAGAATCCTTGATTGAAAAAGATATATTCCTTGTAGTCAATGACAATATAATATGGTAAGATAGGGAGATAAGTGGCATAATATCAAATATAATTTTATTATGCTTAAAATAAGTGAAGTGCTTTGGAATTTGGATTAAAGGAAAATCACTTCTGTCTTGTCTGGGGAAGATCAAGGAAGGAAAAGTTCTTGGGAAAAGTGATATTTTGAGTTGGGTCTTGAGGAATAAGTGGGATTTCTATTGGTGGGTATTAGAAAACATTTCAGGCTTAGGGAACAAAGTGAGCAAAGACACATTGGCATCAAGGAATGGGCTGTGCCTAGACATTCATTTTGGTAGAGGGGAGGATTACAGGAGATAGTGGTGTTTTGAGTGATGCCATAGAAATAGGATTAGTCTTGAATAAATGGATTCTGAAAGGATAAATAGGATATAATAACTATATGGAAGGCACTAGAATTTTTTAAAATTAGGAAAGGTTTCCTGCGATTGACTCAAAAAGGAAGTCAGAGAAGGCAGGAGGTAAAGATAAGGAGAGGGATTCTTCCAGGGATGGCAAATGGCCAATGAAAATGTCCAGAGCACCTTGAGATGAATTTCTTGTTCCAAGAACAGCAAGGAAACCAGAGTCACTAGATTAAGGAATATGTGGCAGGGGAGGAGGTAAAAAGTAATAGGAGGACTTAAAGGTGGTAGAGGGAATATGTTACAAAGGGCTTTGAACCCCAAGCAGAGGATTTATTTTTGATCTTGGAGGTAGTAGTGATTGAATAGGTGACATGGTTTGATCTATGCTTTAGGAAAATCACTTTGGCTTTCTGAAAAAAGGATAGACTGGAGTAGGGAGAGACATGGGCAGCTAGCACACCAACCAGTAAGGCTATTGGGAAAAGTGATATTTGAGTTGGGTCTTGAGGAATAAGTGGGATTTCTACTGGTGGATATTAGAGAAAATTTCAGGCTTAGGGGACAAAGTAAGCAAAGGCACATAGGCATCAAGGAATGGGCTGTGCCTAGACATTCATTTTGGTAAAGAGAAGGATTCAGGAGATAGTGGTCTTTTGGGTGATGCCATGGAAATAGCTCAGGCATGAGAAGATCAGGGCTTGCACCAGGGTGGTAGCAGTATCAGAATAAAAAGAGGTATATTCAGGAAATTGGGCAAAGATAAAATCAACAGGTCTGAGATGGGAACAGATTGGGTATAGGAGATGAGAGAAATGCAGTTGAGGATTACACCTATAAGCTGTGAGCCTTGGAGACTTGAAGGATGGTAGTACTTAGAACAAGTACTGGCAGTACAATGGTAACAAATGGTACCTTGAAACGAATAAGGAAATTTGGAAGAGAGATATTTTGGAGAGGAAGATAATGAGTTCAGTTTAGGACATTTTTAGTTTACAATATCTCATTGACATTCAGTTCAAGATGTCTAATAGGGAGTTTGGAAGGTAAAACTGGAGGTCAGCAAAGAAGTTAGAACTGCATAAGTAGATTTGAGAATTATCAGCTCATAGATGATCAGTGGATCCATGAGAGCTGATGAGACAGTTAAGTGAGAGATCAGCCTTTCCAGTAAGAAGGGGCCAGTGGGATTTTATCCTGAGTCTTTTTTTCTTGCTTCTGATGGTGGGTCAGAAAAACATGGGAGGCACTCAGCTCTGCAACTTTGTACTTTCAGAGCAAATAGCAAACACCAAATACCTTAGAAGAAATCTGGCACTCCACAAATGGAGATGGGTAGCTGAGATTGTGCTCAGAGTGGGTATTAGCATGTTTTTACCTGGCCATAACTGAGTCATAAGCACCCTCTGTTGCCCAAGCTGAAACCTGTGAGAATGTTTGCCCAGTAATCACCTACCACATTTATATAGTTCTCTGCTTTAAACACATCCCCTTTTGATCTTTACAATAGCACTGTGAATTAGACACTACAGTGAGAAACTGGAGCCCAGTGAGGTTCATTGACTCACCTAAGGTAACCAAACTAGTTGGTATGACCTAATTATTTAGAAAGCTAGTATGTGGCATGGCTGGGATTCAAACCCATGTCCCATGACTCCAAAGGCAATGCTTTAGCCACTTCAGCAGATTGTCTCTGGGTAAATACACTGTCAAGTGCTCCCTTTCCCACCACTCTTCCAAGATAGAATATAATTGAATAAGTTTTCAGAAAGTCTTCTTCTTCAGCTGGGTTCAAATTACACACCTGATACTTATTACCTGTGTGACTGAACTTCCACTGACCTAATTATTATTGTGTATAAATGAGAAAATTTGTAAATGAAGGAATCTTTACTCAAGAATCTGAGTTCTCTTTCAAATTTCATCTTGATGTTATGCTGAAATCATTTTGGAGATTTCTCACTCTTCCCAGTACTAGCTTCCCACACTATTTCAGAGTTTCTTAAAAGTTTATAACAATCTCCCAATGCCACAAGGTCCATTCTTCTCCCAGACCTTCCTCCTTCTGATCAAAAATGCAGCATCTGTCCAGCTAAATAAAAACTACTCCCCTAATGAACTTTTTAGCCTAAGGGATGGTGACTTTTCTCTCATTCTCCCTTAGAGTAAGGGAGATCCTGGCCCTAGTCCTAGAGCCAACTCGTCTAGACAACCTAATGAAGTTCCAGACTGATTCCATCATCCATTTCCACAGTCCCACCGGTTAGTCAATCTGGACCCTACCTGTGTCAGCAAGGGAGATCACAAAAAGCACCAAAAACATGAGGTGGAAGATCTTCATAGTGACTGGTTGGCTGGAACCTGGGAATTATAAGAGAGGTGAGGGAAGGCCACTTTAGTAGAGGCCTAGAGTAGACAGGACAAGGGTTGCTAGCCAGACCAGGTCAGGCTTAGTTTACCTTGGCTCAGTTCAGTTCAACTCCTAAATACCTGAGGGTGACTGAGGAAAATTTCCCAAATCCCTGTATTTATAGGACTAGAAGATTTCCCAACAGGACATTGATGTTTAAAATGTAAATGTTGTAATCCACAATGAAATTCTAAATAATCCCACATGTTATTTAATTAATGTTGAGGCCAAGTCATGTGATCTCCTTTCCCTCCTTCTGGCTGCAAGTGGATTGGGAGGAGTAAGTTGAACATGTTGGCTAAGGCAACTTCTCACAAGCAGACCCTTCCTGCAAGGGCTAGAATTTCCCCAGCTAGAGATATTGAGGAATTTCTCATACAGGGTTCCTAGAAAGCCCTGAAAGAATCTGACTCTTCCACAACACTGAAGATCAAATATTTTGAAAGTCTGAAAAGAAAATTGTATGTTAATTCTAAGATTGTTTAGGGAGCCAAATCATAGAAAGTGATTTCTCCAACAAATTATTAGTCTTGCTTTAATTGAAATTTGCACCCTGCTATCCAGCACCTGTCCAATGTGCAGCATTCTGTGGCCTGTAGGGATTGATAAGTAACATTTCACTGGAGAGGAAAGAGCAGCAGAAGGGGGAACCAAAAAAAGAGGAAAGAGTTCTGGGGAAATTTTTAGCATGCATATTGCAGGAGTTGTCATCAGAATGAGAAAAGCCTCCCTTTTCAATGGCTTGAAAGAGTTGGTGAATTTTTAAAATTGTTGAAGTCTAAGGTATCAGGGTTGAGGTAATCAGCTAGAGAAAGTTAATAGTGTCTTTTATCCAAGGAAAACAATGAGTTTTTACAATAGTGAATGAAAGCATCTGCTTTACCATGTCTTTGTATAGTTTATTATATATTTTATTTCTCCTCAAAAGCTGAGTCTCCTCATATTGTTCTGTACATGTAAGAAATTATTCACTTTTAGAAGCATATTCAATTGATGTTTTCCTTAGCTAGAAGGTCGAGATTGGGACAGTCTTCCTGAATCACTTTTGTTATTTCCTGGATCTCTATCCTCTTTCCTATGAAATACTAGTTATCTTCTGTCATTACTCAATAATCATTTTATAAGCACTTAATCTGTGCCCTATGCTGTAGAGTTCTCACCTCCAAAAGTCCATTCTGCAGACCAAAGCTCTTTCCCACATTCACCATCAATTGAGGATCCACTTTGTTTTTGCTTCTTCTCCTTGATAGCCTTTCTCTGCTTCCTCTTGTTCACCAAAGCATAGGAATGCTCACTTAAGGGAGGTAGTTGGAAAGAGCAATGTTGAGAGCTCTATTTTCTGACTTCTGATCTCTGCCTCAGACTATGTCTGTGACATCTGGCACAACAGCTCTCTTGCCTTTTCCTTCTTCTTCTGTAAAATGAAAGTATAGTGCCAAGATTTCCTTTATATTTGGGGGTTGTGCTGTTAAATGTTTAATAAGCAGCACTCCAGGAAAAATAATGTACACATGAAACACTTTTAAGTTTAATCTCTATTCTGAACATTTTTCTCTACCACTTTCTTTGGTCTAGACAGTTGACAAAACATAAATCAAGCACTGATTTGTAGTATTTGCTGGTTTCTAAATTGTAAATACTCATACTGAAATTTTAACATTCTCTTCTCAAGAGACCAAGGAGCTGGCTCCGACACAGTCCTACACGGAGATTACCCTGGGTAATCAAAGGCTAGGCCAACAAAGTATAAGCTCTGATAGGTTCTATTATAATGAATGGAAAGGCTTTTGCTATGGTCCTGGCAAAAGACTAAGTCTATATCCTAAGAACATTCTACCCATGTATATAGAGGCTCTTTACAATACTATATAAGTCTTTACATGGTAGTATATAGATAATAAGAGGAACAAGGCCATGCCCATGGGTAATGATAGTCTAATGGTCACCCTTTAGTGATTCTTCATTGCCTAGAAAATTAAGTATAAACTCCAGGTTCTGATATTCATGACGTTTCACAATTGGGCTTCAACCTCTATTTCTATGCTTACTTTAAACCATTCCTTTTCATTTCTTTTATTTCTTTGCTGAGCTGGACTATTCTCCATCCCCTCTTCTTTGGCCATGTGTAGAAGTTTTGGAGAGTCAGATTTTGATTTGATTCTTGGAAAAAATAACTTTCTAACAGTTAGAGCTGACCAAACATGGAATATTTGTCCTGCTTGGCATCCATGGGATGCCTGGAATTAGGAAATGGAGAGATGTATGCAAGGAACAAGGAAGCTAATGTAACTGAATCAAAGGATAAACAGTGGGGTGTAAGGTATAACAAGACTAGAAGAGTAGGAAGGTGCTAGGTTGTGGAGAGCTTTGTAAGCCAAAACAGAAGATTTTATATATTATCCTGGAAACAATAGGAAGTTACTGAAATTGATTGAATACAGGGTGGAGAGAGATGGAGTGTGACATGGTCAGACTCAAGATAAAATTGACAGCCCAGTTAAGGATGGACCAGAATGGATAGATACTTGGGATGGGGAAAATAACCAGCAAGTTATTGTAATAGTCCAGGTGTGATGTGGTCAGAGTATACTCCAGAGTGGTAGTTGTGCCAAAGGAGAGAAGGGGACATACAAGAGGGTTGTTATGAAGGTAGAAACTATAAGACATGGCAACTGCTTTCTTAGGGGATAGTGAGGGAAAGTGAGGAGTTGATGGTACCCCACCTAGTCTGTGAGTTTTGATGAATAGGAGGATAGTGGTACCCTCAAAATAATAGGAAAATAGTAAAAGAAGGCTTTGGTATAAAAAAACGTTCAGTTGGGGCGGCTAGGTGGCATAGTGGATAGAGAACCGGCCCTGGAGTCAGGAGTACCTGAGTTCAAATCCGGCCTCAGACACTTACTAGCTGTGTGACCCTGGGCAAGTCACTTAACCCCAATTGCCTCACTAAAAAAAAAAGAAAAGAAAAAAAAAATGTTCAGTTTTGAACCTAAGATTTTTATGAGACATAAAGTTGAGAACATCTAAGGAGATGAGAGATTAGAGGTCAGGAAAGAGGTTAGAATTGATCAAATAAGTATGAAGCATCATCTGTGTAGAGATAATATTTACATCCAGGGCAGCTGATGAGGTGACCAAGTGAAATGGTATAGAGAGGGAAGAAGGCCCAGCATAGACACTTGGAAAATACCCAAGGTAAATGGGCATGACCTGGATGAAGATCTAGCCAAGGAAACTAAGAGCATTCATATAGAGAGGAAGATAAACAGGAATCATAAACATAGTAAATAGTAGAGTCAAGCAGGGATCACTGGAGTGCTCTGCTTGAGACCTCTTGTCACTGACATTAAACCATTAACTGACACTGAACCATTAATAGTTATTCTTTCAATTTGGCCATCCAACTACGTCTAGATTCTTCTTATTATATAATCATAAACTCAAGGGTGCGCTGGAGTCGGCACAAAGTAGATGATTATAAAATTTTCAGTGTGATATTTACATCTCATAAATCAGCAAATGTTATACTTCAGGGCTTCATTGATTGTTTTCTTAATTGTCTACACTTAAGAAAATGTTAATCATGCAGATTAAACTTTAAAAGTATGTCTTTCCTACATTGTTGATTTTTTTTAGGAGAGTCAGTTGTTAAAACAGTTACCAGTATTCTGCTACATAAAGCCCATATCTCTGCAGTTTTCCCACAAGAATTGTATGAAATAATTTATCAAAAGCTTCACTAAAATCTTGGCAAACCATATTCAGATGATTTCCCTAATCTATTGATTTAATAATTCTATGAAAAAAGTAAAGGATATGATCTGTTATAGATGAAGTCATGCTAACTCCTTGTAATCACTGCTTCTATTTTTAGATGTCAATTAGAAATCTGTTTTATAATTTTGCCAGTTATCAAACTTACTGGTCTATCATTTTCAGATGGTTCTCTGTGCCCCTCCCCACTTTATTTTGAAAATCAGGACAATATGTACTTGTCATCAATCCTGTGGTACCTCTCCCATTTTTCCCCACTATCTTTCAAATATAACTGATATTATTTCTGCTATCACAGCTGCTAATTCTTTGTATGACTGATATTGTATTTTACCTGGTCCAAGGAAAAAAAATTTTCAAGTGCAACTCAGTGTTACTATCTCTTTGATTATCTTGGTGTCAAGTCCTCACTAGTCATTTTTTTCTGTTAGTTCTAATGCAAAGATCATTTTCACTGGCAGAAAAAATGGAATCAAAATTACAATTAAATATCTCTTCTTTCTCTCTAATATCAGTTATCATCATTTCATTTTCCTAAACGAAAGCTGTTTCCCTTTTTTGCTACTCAGTTTTCTTTGGGTATAGTGTTAAAACACATTAAAGCTCTACCTTTTCCCAACTCTATTTTTAGAAATATTAAGAAAGAAATATTTCTCTAGTCTGAGAAACTGAATGAAGAAAACCTGATAAATACTTACTGACATTTGTAGAAAAATAATGACCTTACCTAAATTTTTCTCCTTGCCAAAAACAGCCATTTTCTTTAGCTGGGTCAAAAGGTCAGGGGATAGGGCACTCCACTGTGTGTGTTTTTCTCTCTACTCTTTTGCAGGCTTTTATTTTTGTCTCACATAAGTCCCATGATATTAAAATAGATATCTAGATATCCATATTTATCTATATGTATATATATGTATGTATGTATGTATATATGGTGTATATATATATATATATATATATATATATATATATATATATATATGCAAACGTGTCTGTGTGTGTGTGTGTGTGTGTGTGTGTGTGTGTGTGTGTGTGTAGCCTCAGGAGTTGAGTAAAAACTTCAACTCTCAGAAGTCATGAAAATCTAAGCCTTTCTTCCTCCTCCAGGCAAGATATTACAACAGGATCATGGAAGTCACTAAAGGGCAACTGAAGGTGAGAATAAGAGTATGAACATAATTCAAGTCAGGAGAAATAATGCTAGGGCCCTGTTTAATCTGTAGGGCTATAAGTACTTTTCAGTAACAGCTGGGGAACTCTATCTGTACAGTCATCAACAGAAGGCCAACTTCCTAAAGTGAGGTCCTAGATCATTCCTGCTCTTTTTTCCCCTAGAGATCCTGACTCCAAGGGCTGTTTTGTATATTAAGCCCTCTATCTGATGCCTCGTGGCACCATTTCCTTTTCTCTAATTCTCTAACCAAGTGGATTTATTTACATGATTAGGCATAGGACCCTGGAGTCTTCAAGGTCCAGCCTAGATTCTACTTCCTTCTGGGAGATGAAAGTGATCTCTCCTAGACAAATTTCTCCTAGTGCTCTATTCAGGTCTCTCATATCACAGAAAAGCATGATTTCAGGTTTGGAAGGGACTTCAGTGGCCAACTAGTGTAAACATACTTGAAAAGATATTCTCTCTACAACACATCCATCCTGTGCTTAAATATTTTCAGAGGACAAATTCATTATTCTGCTTTTAAATAGTTCTAATTTTTAGGAAGTTTGTCCTTATATAAAGAGAAAATTTATTTATCCACCAATTATGCCCATCATCATGTAAGGAATTCATTGTGATTTGGGGTTTTCATAACCCGATCTTGGCTTCATTATGATCAGACTGAAAAAAGCTAAGCTTAAAAACCTAAGAGAAGATGGGTGTGTACTCTGATAGATAATTGAACAAACAAGAGGAACTATGACCACAGGGAACATTTATTGAAACTAAGTATCTAAGCCTCCCCTAAAAGTTCCCCTATGCTCACATGGGCCTGGCAAGATTATAATGGGGACAGCCCATGTGGGTGTGCTGCGACAATTGGAGACTTGGCGTGACTAAGAACCGCCCCTTCCTTTGGTAGAGACAGTTAGAGGCAATTAGAGAAAGAGGAGAGGGTTCTGAGAGAAATGAGGAAGGAAGTTAGACAGTTAGAGGAGGTGTTGGTGTTTTGACCTTTGGACAAAAACAGAAGAGACTACAAAGCTAATTTTCCTTAAAGCTACAGATTTTGGGTGGTGGTGAGTTTGTGTTTTTGAGGCAGAGGCAGATTCGGGGTACCTGGGGCCTTTTTATCCCAGAGACTTAAACATTGTTCCTAGCTCTATTATCTGTGTTTTAAATTTGTTCCCATTAATAAACCTGTTTTGTTTTGTTTTCTGGAAGAGACTGGAGCTGCCCACTTAACTTTTCCTATACTAAATTTGGCCCTTACAGTCCCTAGTTCTAGTCTCTAGGATCAAATAGAAAAAGTCTAATCTTCCTTTTAAGTAATAGACCTTAAATACTCTCCTTTGGCCTTGTCTTAACAAGGTATATTCCATAGAACACGTATAGAGATGGATCTGTATGCTTTGGTCCCTTCATTGGCCCCATGTACATAGTTGCCTTGTCAAAAACCCATAGTTACTTAATAGTTTCAGTGTATGGGAGGGTGTGAAGAGGGGAGATGGGGGTGGGATATCAATCCTGAAGATTATATGAATTGTCGTAGTATAGTCATCTATTTGTGGTGCCCATTACATGCAACTGCCTAAAAGAGTATAGGCCAATAAGCCAGGAACTGCTGCCCACTTATCAGACTTCAAATGTAGAAGATAAATTTTCCATTTGTCTCTATCTCTTCTTCTGATTGTGCCATTTGGGGCAATTCTAGCTCTTCCTTGGATTTCCAAGGGGTGGGGATAGGGGATATCAAATATTAGTATTAGTATTTCTTTTTTACCCTTTGTTATTAATAAAGATATTTTTATCACATTTTATGGTCCCTGAGTGTCTCATTGTATTCTAATTCTGTGCATGGGTCACTGGACTAGCCTGAGATAGACCCAGGCTAGAATAGTCATGATAAGATTAAGATATCTGTGGGACATGAAATTTGAAATATACAATAGCAAGTTGGTGATGCTTGATGAGGTATCAGGAAAGGGACTTGTATTGGAGAAATAAATTTGTTTTGTTTTGTTTTTGTGGGGCAATGAGGGTTAAGTGACTTGCCCAGGGTCACACAGCTAGTAAGTGTCAAGTGTCTAAGGCCGGATTTGAACTCAGGTCCTTCTGAATCCAGGGCCAGTGCTTTATCTACTGCACCACCAAGCTGCCCCCTGGAGAAATAAATTTGAAAGTTATCTTTGTAGAAAACAGGAGATGTATCCTTAAATTTCACTTCTCTAAATTTTCCTCTAAATTTCTTGTAAGTTTGTTCCCTGGGGCCAAGCAGAACATATCTAATTTCTCTCCCATGTGATTGCTCTTCAAATATTTGATAACCATTATCATCTTCCCTTCCTCCAAATCCCCTCTTTACTTTAAACAAACCCAATTTCTAACTGTTCCATCTTTTGCATGGTCTTCTTACAACATCCATCAGAGTTGTAACTAGTTTGGGATGAATTAGACTTTTCTGGGGAAGGATTACAGACTTCCTCCCCATATTACTACATCTTACACCTTATATCTGTGTCCTCTTACTAAACCTAGAGCATCTGGCTCCTATCCAAGCAACTCCAAGCCACATTAACAAAATGGTGCTTTCACAATCATACCTCTCTCTGAAAGTCGGCCTTCCTTTTTATGCCCTGCAGGGACGAAGGATAGATTTTCTGGGACATGAGCTGTGCCCTTATACAAATAACCATTCCCAAACACCTTTATCAAAACACAGAATGTGCTGACTTTGGAGCATGTGGATTCCCCATGGATGGATGTTTTCCAGTAAAGCCTGTGTGACCATTTATTACAGATGTGGCCTTGAGCAACTCACTTAATCTTCCTAGAACTCATTTTCCTCATCTACAAAATGAGACTATATTACACTAGATTCCAAGTCTCAATCCTATGTTGTAAAGCTGATTCTTCCTAAATGGCCTCTGAAGACTCTTAAAGGGCTGAAGTTCTATACTTGTAGGATTGGTCTAGGAGTCAAGGAACCAGGCTTCCAATTTGGGTGGTGTTATTCAGTCATGGTCACAATTCTTTGTGACACCATTTGGCATTTTCTTGGCAAAAATACTGAAGTGGTTTGCTATTTCCTTGTCCCCCTCATCTTACAGATAAGGAAACTGAGGCAAACAGGTTAAGTGACTTGATCAGGGTCACATACCTAGCAAGTGTCTGCTGTCAGATTTGAACTCAGGAACATGAGACTTCCTGACTCCAGGTCTGGCACTCTATACCCTGCACCACATAGCTACCACCTGCACCTAGCTGCTATCTGCTAGTTTTGTTGGTATTTCTAAAGAGCTACTGGGAAAATTGCTCCTCCCTCAAGCTAACTGTTTTTCATTTGGGTGTCACAGGATTGAGAAGTTAAAACTGAACCTTAGAGATCATCTAGTCCATCCCCTTCATATAACACTTCTACAAATTGAAGCACAGTCCAGGAAAATTACATACTCCAAGGTCACCATAAGGCCATGCAAATGTCATAACTGCAATGTTATTGTTGAACTAGATGACCTTAGGGGTATCATTCTGCTTTAACATGTCACACACATATGATCTTTATATTCTTAGTTGGGAATTTTATTTAGTTAAGGAAGTCATCAGGAAGGAAATGGGGCTTTTGAGGAGGGTTTTTGTTTTTTGTGGAGTAATGAGGGTTAAGTGACTTTCCCAGGGTCACACAGCTAGTAAGTATCAAGTGACTGAGATAAGAGTTGAACTCAGATCCTCCTGAATCCAGGGTCAGTGCTTTATCCACTGTGCCACCTAGCTGTCCCCTGAAGAGTTTTTGAAGGAGGGGAGGAGGGTTACTCTAAGTTCACAGCCATAAAAACAGAGTTCTATAATTCTTGAAGTGTTTGAAAAGTACTTTCTACCCCTAACCCTGTGAGGTAGATATTCTAAGGGTAGTGATCCCTATGCTCTAGAAGAGAAAATTGAGGTTCAGAAGCTGAAGAACTTGCCCAAGATCACCTAGCTAATAAGTGGTGAACAGAAGATCTGGGTTTGTGAGTCCTGTGGTCTTCCCACTGAACTCCACTTCCTCTCTATCTCCTTGGTAATTTTTATCTCCCCATTGAAAAAAATAATGAAAATTTGGCCATTTTAATGGCTTAAAAACAATTAAGTTTATTCCATGTAGCATTTACAAAGCCTGAAAAACCCAAGGTAAGGCCTCAACTTCCAGAAACCAAGTAATTGTAAAGTCTATGAGCTGGGAGGCCGGAATGATTATCTGTCTCTTATTTGAAGCAGAGTTCATCACAAGGTTAGTGTCCAGATGTCTGTGCAGAAGAATAGACTTGTGAATAAGACATTCAAAGAGGAGAGATTTCACTTTCTGTGTCACCCAAGAAGAAACTTATGTCTGTTCCAGGGAAAAAGAAGAGGGGAGAAAGAACATGATTGAGGATGGTTATTGGTTAGGAGCCATTATTGCTTGACAAAAGTTTGATATAAGCTAGGTGATTGTCTCAAAGAAGTCCTCAGTCTTTCTCCTATGATTCCTTAACCTTAGGGTTAGAGATGGTTTCTTTTACAGCAAGGTTTAGCAAAGGCACATTTTCCCACTTTGGTCTCCTTCCAGGGACACATTCCATTGCGACAAAGACCGGAACGCATCTTACAGCTTTCGGCATCATTTATTGGGCTGCTTCTTGGGAGAGGATCATCTCCTGCATGAAGAAAAAAATTTTTAAATGGAGACTCAGTCTCAGCCTAGCAAACCCAGACTGAAAACATCATCCTGATTGATGCTGAAAGGGAAACTCTTTGTGCCCCCAAACTCGTGCCTCTGATATCTAAACTCTTTACTAAAACCACCAGGTTAACTGAATCCCATGTTAGGAAATGGTGAGATTTCAAGTTTGTGTAATTTTCTTAATTAATCAATCAACAACCATTTATTGTCTACTATGTACAAGACACTGTATATGGCTCTGGAGAAATAAAGGCAGAAATAGAACATACCCTGCCGTTAAACAGCTTACATTCTCATAGTGTAGTGGGAGGTAGGGGATAATAGGCCCACTACATATACATGTAACTATATCCAAGCTATATGCAAAGTAAATGCAAGATGATCTGAAGGATAGAATTGTATTTAGGGATACCAATAAAGGTCTCATAGAGAAAGGTGATGCTTGAGTTGAGCTTTGAGGGAAGCAAGAAATTTTAAGAGGGTACAGGTGAGGAGAGAATACATTCTAGGCATGAGACTCCATGCAAAGTCAGAGAGATGGAAGATAGAATTTTATATGTAAGGAAAAGCAAGAAGCACACTTTGACAGGACTGGAGAATCCATGAAGGGGAATAACATTTTAGTAAGGCCAGAAGAGTAAATTAATCCAAATGTAATTCTACAGATTATACTTACCATCCTTGTGACTGTGATACTGATCTCCAAGCCTGTTTTCCCATCTTTATGTAGTGATAAGGGAACAGCTAGGTGGCACAGTGGATAGAGCACCGGGCCTGGAGTCAAAAAGACTCATCCTCCTGAGTTCAAATCTGGCCTCAGACACTTACTAACTTTGTGACCATGGATGAGTCACCTAACCCTGTCTGCCTCCGTTTCCTCATCTATAAAAAGAGTTGAGGAAGAATGGCAAACTACTCGTGTCTTTGCCAAAAAAAATAAATAAAACAAATGGGGTCATAAAGAGTTGTACAAGACTGAATAACAACAAAATATAGTGGTAAGACAACATTATCTGTAATATTTCTCTCACAGGGGTTTTGAAGGTCTCACGAATAGTGTATATATAGAATTTTGCAAGCCTTAAAATTCTACCTCCTATAATTATCATTAACAATATAAATAATAGCAAATATTTTTAATGTTAGAGCTTTATTTTATTTTACAATCTAATTATTGGCATTTATTGAGAGCATCAAGATATAACAAACACTAAAAGTAAACAAAAATGGGACAATAGAAGAAAGGAGCATATTTCCTAAAGGCTTCTCAGAAAGATATTAAAAGAGAAAAAACAACAACAACAAACTATTTTATCACCATTTAGTATACCTGTTGCTCTCAGTGGCACTGGGAAATGAGAAGTCAGGGAGAGAGAGCCATGGCTTTCATCTATCTAAAGCCAATCTTACTTTATTGTCTCATAAGTGTTACTCTGTGTGTCACTTTGAACAGATTCTTTTCCCTCCTTGGATCTTAGTTTTCTTTATTTAAAATGAAGGTGTTGGACTAAAGGATTTCTTATATTTGTTCCTGCTTTGAATACTATGAAAGCCCAAAAGGGACCTGGGTTCTAGTACACACTTTGTGTGGTCATAAGCAAGCATCTTAACTTCTTTGGGCCTCAGTTTTCTTATCTGTAAAATGAGGGAATTGGAGTAGATGACCTTTCGGTTTTCTTTCACTTCTAAATTTATAATTCTCTTATCCAGTGAAACTTTCTGAGCCTCAAATTCAAAGATGACAATCTGTTTTATCATATTTTTGACACCTCTCATATAGTAGATAGAATGATGGCCCTCGAGTCAGGAATATCTGAGTTTAAATCCTGCTTCTGTTACTCATTTGACCCTGAAAAAGACATTAACCCACTCTCAGCCTTAGTTTGCTTATATATAACATGAAGAAATTGGATTCAAGGGCCTATGAGCTCTAAATCTATTCCTCTCCTTCCTTTTTTGTTAGGGTCTTACTTGGGATCATTGGTTTCACAAATAATGAATGTGTTTTTGTTAGGATACTTTTCAAATTTATTTTGGTCTATTTAACAGTTCCATAAGTTTATGTCAAGACTGACACTGAATCAGTCCTAATTGCTTCCCATTAGGCTTTGATTTCAGGAAATCTCTAACTTTCTTTTCATACATAGATGTAGCTTTTCCTTGATAACATTGTGTTTTATGGAGAAGAAGAGACCATGCTATTTATAAGTGTGGTAAAAAACAGAAGTTTTAGCTGAATCATTTGAGAGTTGAGTGCATGCTACTGAAGCAGCTTTTGAAGGACCACCCTTTTGGGGAGTAGACTGCAACGAACAGCCATGCACCTGCCTGAACACTGGCCAAGCACGCCTTGTCCGAGGGCACCAACTTCCAGGATGGCAGTTTGAAAACTGAGAAGGAACGGAAGTGGGGTTCTCTCTGGTTTTTTAAACTTAGCTATGGTGGCACACGTGTGTGCTGGTTCTCGGCCTGGCGGGCAGTTTGGGATTCGGTGAGTTTTATAAAGGAAAATAGACTAAGTTTAGATCTAAGATTATTCATTTGTATTTCTACTTTCCTATTTCCCTAATTGGTAACACCTTTTGTTGTCTAATTAATTCCCAAACAATAAAAACTAATCCCTCACTGATTAAAGCTCAGAGGTTTCTTTTTCTTAGTGGTTTGGGAGATATATAAGGGACAAGTTAAAAGGAGGAGTTTAATGCTCGTATATCCAATTTTAAATCTCACATAATTATTGCTTTTGTCTGTTGCTTCAAGGATTAAAGTTTGAAGCTTTTAGTCTCTAATTTTCCTTGGCATATATTAAGAATTTTACAAATACCATCATAAATTTAATCTCCCTCTTTCTCTCTCCTCCCACATATATATGCATATATGTATGTGTGTATATTAATATATATGTATATGTGTGTGCATATATGTATATATATATATGGATGGATAGATATATGAATGTATTATATATTGGTATAATTGAAGAAAGATGTCATTAGCTGGAGAAGCTACTAAATGTGTCATTGTCATTATTATTGTTACTGTTAATAATAAAATAAATATGATATTGGTAAGATAGTCCTACCTCTACTATCCTTAAGCTTTGTCTTCTCTATCTGCCCAGCTTCAGCTACATGTTCCTGTGTAGCCTCTTCCATACTCCCTGGGGAAGCCTGAACCTGGAAAAACAGAAAGAGAAAAGCAAAGAGAAAGCAAAAGATTCTCATGATAGTTAGTTTGGGTGCTTCAGGAACTGCACAAGCTTCTATTTATTAGGAACTATACTTGGAGATTCCAATTTATAACGGATGGCCTGGCACAGGGCACATGAGGACAGCTGGTTGGCTACATGACAAATGTTAGTTTTGCTTTGATGTCCAATTCCTGGGTTTTATATCCTCTCATTCCTTCTGTTTGCCAACAACTGTCCAATGACCTATCCTGCCTTCCAGCTGTTTATCTTTCTTTTCACTTGAAAGCAGTCAAAGAAAGTAGATAAAGGAAACTCCTTTCTGACTTCAGAGTTGCAGCTGTTAGATCTAATTTCATTAGCTTTTTTTGAGTATGTCACCTCTGGCCTTTAGTTTCTCCCACATTATTTCACATTAAAGTGATCTGATACATGAAGATAAAGAGCAAATTAACCTATGCTTTCAGGAATATATATACATGGGCATGTAGAGGCCTCAGGAAATCCATGTGTTTTGGGTTCTCTTTCCCTTGGATATTTGGTTTAGAAACGAGATAAGATAGTTGTCAGATACACACATCTGTGCAACCCTTCTCTGTGAGGTTTCTGTGATTACAAAGGAGCTTTTGGGTTGGAAATTAGTCTCTCTTTTAGAATCAACTAATTCTCTTTATTTATCTCAAGATTCCACCTTCCCCAATTAATAACCTTTCTCTACTCCATTCCTGCAATTCTCCTAACAAGTGTTCAACAAATAGGAGAATGAATTACCTATCTCTGAAAGTCACTGGGGAAGAAAGGTGCTCCCCAGAAACTTGGTTTCTCATCTTCCATCCTTTCCTCTCCTCACTGTCCTTAATCATTCTGTTGACTCTACTGCAAAAGTATCTTTCACTTCCACACCTTTTATGGAAGCAGAAACTAAGTGAGAGTTTATATGACCTTCTTAAGGTTAAATGCAAGACAGTATAGAGTAGGAAATCTCAAGGCAGCCTCTCCCCTTTAGCTGCCCCCCCTCAAGCCGACTACCATCTAGGAACAGTCCATGAAGAGCTATCAGAAGCATACTTCTTCAAGGTCAGTTTCTCTGGCAGAGCTACTAGAAGGACTACCACTCCCATGAGTCCCCACTAGACAAGCAGCTAGCCAGTAACATCATAGATTTTTAGTAGCTGCTCTTGCTTCTTTACCACTCCCTTTTCCTCCATCCTCCATACCCAACTGACTCTATGGAATTCTACTATTATTCTACCCTCATTCTTGGTATCTGGCCATTTGGATCAGTCCCTCACCACTAGGCAACCTGAGCACTAGCTCATTACTGGAACTCCAGTCTCCCTTCAAGAGAAGAAAATCAAATCAACACTTGAACTGGAGCCTGGGAGCCTAGTTGCTTATTTAGAAGGATGTAACAGTCATCAATCAGTCAACACATTTTTATTAGCACATACAATGTGTTAGACACTGTGCCAAGTGCTGGGTCTACAAAGACAAATGTAATTCAAAACAATCTAATTCCTTATATCTAACTTTCCTCCTCCAATTTAAATACCTATTATTTAAAGTCCAAAAAAAAGAAGAAAAAAAGGAAAAGAAATGAAAAGAAAGAAACCAAACCAAACAGTCTAGCACTGCAATCTTTCTCTCTAACACTTGGGTAGGCTGGTTTCTATTGGCAAATCACTTCTGAAACTAAATAGAAACTGTGTGTATGTCTATATCACTGTCTTTCTAATCTATATTTATATCTATGTAGCTGTTTATCTGGCTGTCTGCCTATTACTATGTCTATGTTATCAATATCTACATCTATGTATAGAGCATTCAATCATTTTCAGTTATATCTGACTGTGACCCTATTTGGTATTTTTGATGTTTTGGTTTGTTTTTCTTTGGCAAAGATACAGAAGTGGTTTGACATTACCTTCTCCGATTCATTTTACAGATGAGAAATTGAGGCAAACAGGGTTAGGAGACATACCCAGAGTCACACAGCTAGTGAGTATGTCAGGCCAGATTTGAATTTAGGTCCTCCAGACTCCAGGACTATCACTCCTCTCTCTCTATCTTTCTCTCTCTCTCTCTCTCTCTCTCTCTCTCTCTCTCTCTCTCTCTCTCTCTCTCTCTCTCTCTCCCTCTCTCTCTCTCTCTCACTCTCTCTGTAACAGTAATCCCATGAGGCATGTGTGGGGATAGGTCTATGACTTGGCTATTTCATGTAATAGGTGTCCTGACTGGAACACTTCCCATGAAGTGGGATTTTGTTATTTGTTTTATTTCCATTTTAATTTTGTTTTTCTTCATCGTTTTGGGGTTGATATGGATCCCTATAAGCAACAAAAAGCAGGCAACTTAAGATAAATTTCTTATACATTTATTTAATTTTGCATTTAGGAATGATTATAACAGCAGCTTGGTCTTAGCCCTCAAGAAAGAGTGTTAATTTTAGGACTATGTAAGAACTGTGTTAAATAGATAACTGATGGGGGTGGCTAGGTGGCACAGTGGATAAAGCACCAGCCCTGGATTCAGGAGGACCTGAGTCCAAATTTGACATCAGACACTTGACACTTACTAGCTGTGTGACCTTGGGCAAGTCACTTAACCCTCATACCCTCATTACCCTGCAAAAAAAAGATAACTGACACTCTTTATATGACATCCAGGAAAACATTAAGAACTGTGCTACATATGGAGGGTGAGAAATGGGGGAGAGTCAAGATGGCAGAGTGAAGTGAGCATTTCTGCTGAATTCTCCTAAACCAACTCTCTAAAAAACTTTTAAAATGTTCATCAAACTGAATTCTGAACAGAACAAAAAACAAAAAGTCAGAATGAATCTTTTTTCCATCCCAGAACATCTTGGAAGTACAGAGGTCTGTGAACACTGGGGTAGAAACAGGCCAGGAGCATGGTGCAGAGGTACCAGTAGTCATGCTTGGACCGTACCATGCTGAGTACTCTTACTGCAGTAACATTTTCCCTCCCAAGTAAAATCACTTCATATCTGGCAGGTCTTTGATCAGAAAAGGCTTGAGTGCAGTGACATAGCAACAAAGCTTCGACTTCATGAGGGCATTGAAGGGTTAAAGGATTTCCCAGCACCAAGTCAGATGTTTTCTCCACTAAGAGAGCAATGGGTGTAGGGCCCTTCTATTAGAATCTATATCTCTATGTAATTTATGAAAAATATGGATAATACTTTTTTATTTTCATACCTATTATTAGATGATTGAGTAAATATGTATTACTAGATGACTATATTAAAATAATTACTAATAATTATTACTCTTTATAGAATCATAATGGTCTAATACGGATTAGAATTTGAGTATGGGGTGCTGAATCAATCATCTATCTCCTGTGTGTATACACACACACACACACAGGAGTGAGTCACAGGGAGGCACAATAAATATTTCTAGCCTCTTTCCGTCCCCATATTTACCTTTCTGTTGTGAGGCAATTGGGGTTAAGTGACTTGCCCAGAGTCACACAGCTAGTAAGTGTCAAGTATCTGAGGCTGGATTTGAACTCAGTTTCTCCTGAATCCAGGGCCAGTGCTCTATCTACTGTGCCACCTAGCCACCCCCCTCCCCATATTTATCAAAAGGGGACTCATTCCTGTCAGGAGACAAAGCAGTAAGTTGGGGTTGAAGGTTGTTCTGCTCTCCTAAGAGAGAGGGTTACCAGATTAGAAGTATTTCTATCTTTGTCCTTAGGAGATATGACTGGGTTCTATTTAGCTTTTTATTGCTTTGTCACAGGGGATACCCAAAGCTCTATGTCCAAGACTTGACCCCTTTTCTACCTGCTACCAGTTCCACAGTCAAAACACATAAGGAATAACAAAGAAACCCATTTATCCAAATTGTAACAAAACAGATATCAGAGAAGGTATATATAGGGAAATATATACCAGATAATAGGGTGAAGAAGCTCTCTCATCCAGAGCTAGATAACTCAGTCAAGAGAGAGGATCTTTATCTGACCCGAGAGCAATCCAATTTGGAGGCTATTGCATTAATAGGAGAGAGGTGATCAGGGACTGACCTAAGTGGTAGGTCATGTTAGTTGAGAAAAGAGGTCAGATGGGTGAGATGTGAAGATAGAAGCAAAGTGCCTGGCAAATAGTAAATGCTTAATAATGACTTATTGACTGTTGACTGAAATGGCAGTATTTAGCAACTGAGTGGACATGTGGCATGAAAGAGAGAATAAGAAACCAAGGATAATGCTGAGATTATGATCCCAAGGTGCTGTGCTTGTGACTTTGGCAGAAAAAGGGAAGTTTAGAAAATGCAAAGTTTTAGGGGCAAGATGAATTAAATTTTAGACATGTTGAGATGTTCAGTATTTCCTTGGGCTCTAAACACCTGAAAATTTTTCTGGAAGCAGGCATGGGAGATGGTTAATACAAAGGCACAGAGGAGAGCCAGGTAAAGTCATTCATCTCCAGTTTGAGATGGGGCTGTTCTTTACAAATGGTCTCACTCTCAAGGTGGTATGGACTGAAGAGAAGGTTGAACTTTTATTACCTTACAGCTTTAATATCAGACCTTTACTGTAATGGCAGTAGATATAAGCATATTTCCCTCAGCCCAGGAGTTCTTCACTTTCTTTGTGTCATGGTCTGTTTTGGCAGTTTAGGGGTAAATGAGAACCCCTTCTCAGAATGATTTTAAATGCATAAAATACATGGAATTATGAAGGAAACCTATCATAATGAAATACAGTTATCAATATTTTTAAGTTTATGGGCCTCAGGCTAACAATTCCTGACTTTGCCCAACATAAAAGAAAACTTGAACTCATAGAATGTTTGTAGTAGAAGGGACTTTAGAAATAAACATTTAAGCTCCTTATTTAATACTTGGGGAAACGGAAATCCAGAGAAGAAAAGGGACTTGCCAAAAGGTCATTAGCCAAGACAAGACTGGAATCTCAGTTTCTTCACCTATAAAAGGAAGTGCTTGAACTCAGTGGTTTCTATGGACCCATCTAGCTCTTGATCTCTGATCTACATCCTATTAATTCCAGCCTAATGGTCTGTCCATTATTCTGACCTTCTTAAGTAAAACTCTGCCCCATTTACAATCTAGATTCCTTCTTCCCACCAAGATACTTTAGTAAACTGGAGGAAAACTAAGTAGGATCAAAGTAGGAGAGTTAGAAAGGACCCCAGCCATAGGGACTCTCCTCCTGGATCTCATTGAAAGACCTGACCTTTTTCCTCAATGTGGAACAAGGAAGCATCATATGATTTAATTTCATCTTAGCTTTGAGCCCAAAGCAGGAGGTTAAGAATTCTTTTCATGTATGCGGCCTTAATTATTACTCCAATAGTATTCATTTGCACAATAGAGTGGGATCTTGAAGTCATGGGAACTACATTAAAGACCTGAATATCATGCTTACTCACTATATGATAATGGGCAAATCATTTTCCCTCTCTGAGCCTCAGTCTTTTCCTCTGGAAAATGGGGATTTTAATGTTTGTACTTTCTACCACAAAACATTGTTGTACCACAGCAGGGGTCACTGTGGATCAAGTCCTAGACCTACTTAGCCACCAGCTTATACGTCTAACACTTATATCCAGCTGTTATTTTATGCTATACAATATAAGTGAAGATTGTGAAGTACCAATCAAAGTCCCTAGAATGTCTCTCAGGTTCTATAGCAGCTACTGTGACTCATCTCTTTGACTTTGCTTTTTATAGGTGGTCAAGGAGATTCTTTCTATATTTGCTAGATATTTGTTGTTGATTTAATTTAGCAGATTATAACTTAAAACCCCCCATCCTACCTAAATTCATCCCCTCATCCCATCTGTCTACTACACTGACCCAGCCTCTAACCTGTGGATGGCCAGAGCTGAACAGATCTTGCTAGAGACTGGAAAATCAGGAATCAAACAGAAGCTTTATTTATAAATTAGGGAAACATCTTGCAAGTAAGGAGGCATACTAGACATATGTGCTGGGAGCCCCCTAGTGGGGAACTTGCATTAATGTATCCAAACCTTGATTTATATATATTTGTGTCTAGAAAAAGAATCAAACAGTATAGTGTAGCAAAAGTACTGAGGCATAACAGCAACAGTGAGGCATGGTTGTCCAGTGATAAAAAGTCCATTCATAGAAGATCTTCATGCCTGGGCCTATTGGTGCTTGCTGAGCTCAGGGACCATCAATTCTGTGATTTAATTGCAGCAGTGTTCATTCAGAGGGTGAGAGTAAAGGATTTCTGTTATGTCAAGCTCAGGGCACAACTTGCTTGCTTGGCCTAGCTCTGGAAAATTGGGTGTCTCATAATAGTATCTTGACATTTCCCCCTTTTGCCAAAGAAAGGGGATATGAAAGAACCCTTAGTGGCAGCTAGATGACTCCGTGAATAGAGCATGGACTCTGAAGTTTGGAGGACCTGAGTTTAAATTTGACCTCAGACACTTACTAGCTATACGACCTGGGCAAGTCACTTAACATGAATTGTCTTAAACATCTGGGGCCATTTCCAATAAGCCTGATACATATCTTCCACTGGATCCAGATGGCTCTGGAAAAAAGAGTGAGGCTGCTGACTTTACACAGCTCTCTCTCACTTAATTCCTATTCACTGCAAGTCATGACATCACCCTGAAGTCATGGCCCTCTTCAAAAACAACAAGCTTTCTGGCAAATAAAGGAGAGTCAGGTATAAGCCAAGATGCCATGAGAGTCCAGCTGGGTCAAAACAAGATGTCGAGTTGAATAGGTCTTGTTTAGCCATTGTTTGCTTGCAAGAAGAAAAGATGGGGGGAGGGGGCAAGAATGCAGAGTGAACAAATGCTAATACAGACTTGAATCAGGGCATAAGTGGTTGGGTACATGACAAAATGAAAGAGGAGAAAAAAACTAAGAAACTATTCTCAGTCCTCATCCAGAATTTTGGGACAGCAGTCTCATCTGGATGTCAATTGCTTCTGGATCCATACTAGACAAACCTTGAAGTCCCCAGAGGGTTCTGCCATCTACCCAGGAGAAGGGACTTTCCTCAGATGATCCAGGAGTAGACACCTACAAGTTTGGCAGCCCTGGGAGTAGTAAGAAGGACCTTTTAGGGGCCCTTAGAAACAACGATTGATTGACAGTTGTGGGAAACTCCTTGCATCAATTTTTGGATCTGAGTTTTTGGTCCACATAATAAAAGATCATTGGCTAAAGGTTTCTGTACAACAAATAGAGATGATCCAGTTTCCAAGCAATGCAGGGCTAGGTTTTAACAGTGAAATAAAGTTTTTCACAAATTCATTGTTATAATTACCTCAAGTCAAGTCACATTAATGTCAAGTTACAGATCAAAGTCTTTAGGGGGTTCACAATAGAGTGGTTTTGAGAAGGGAAATTTAAATGTAACCAAGGTAAGCAATAAACTTAAACATCATGAAACAAGTATCACTAATATTAACTAACATCAAGTCTCCCTGTATCAGTAACCCATTCTCAATGTCCATTTAACCAGCATATTTTGAATCCCAGATGTGTCATGTAGTTATCTGGTCCCTAGATATCTTTTCTTGGAAAATAGGATTTATTTTCAGGACAGCTCTAAAGGGGGCTCTGCTTCTCCGGTTCCAAATATAAAGGTTCCTAGATAATTCTTATTTAATATAATATATTTAGTTCTCCAACCTTGAAACTTAAGAGAATTTCAATTTACATACCACTTATTGTTTCTATCTTTACTCCAATCCTATACCTGATATAAGAATCTTTTAAAAATTTATGAGGCTCCAACCATAAAATGAGCTCTTCTGCCTTTTAACATTAGACAGATACTTTAGAAATGGGAAAATAATTTTACTTTCTGTATCTTTGTCAATATAATTTACGTGTAAAATCTTTGATCCAATTCTGTGAACTTATGCTAAAATATACTAAAAACCTAAATTTCCATGATGGATAAATTTGGAAGCCAATCATATACATATGTATACAGTTCTTAAAGAAAACAGTCTAATCCCATTGCTTTCTTCAAATTTGTTATTCTATTTAATTAGAAGATATGTATTTTATATCTTTGTCTTCTTACTTTACCTAATCATTTCTTGGAAAAAATAGATGAAGGGATGCTTATGGTTTACAGAACTGGGAAAGACTAATAAGGATAGCTGTTTCTCAGCATCATTTGAAAATATCATATATTTACATATGCACTACAGTAGACACCATGGTAAAGAGGCTAGAATGATGACCTAGCTGCCCACAATTCCTGGAATGCTGTCCTTCATCTCTTCCACTTCTTAGAATCTTTGTTTTCCTTCAAGATGCAGGTCAATTGCTACTTTCTATAGGAAGCCTTCCCTGATTTCCTCAGTTACTAATTGCTAAGCAAGAGGTGTATGGGATATTCAGGGAGTACTAACATCACCGGTGTAAGGGATTCCTAAATCCTTTTCAGGGCTGTTCATTCACCTTTGGTGTCCACCTGCCACCCAACTCTTACCTATGGCTCCAAGAATCTGTAGCATAAGAAGTGGCTACACCCCACACCCTGTAAACCATCCCAGCATATGGACTAAACCAGGTTGAAGATAACCAACAGGCCACTGTGAGAAAATAATTATTAATAATGGATTTGGGGGGGAGCCAGGAACCCAGTTCTAGTCAGGGTTCTCTACCTGTCCCCAATTCAGAAGTCAATTTTTAGCTGGGAGTTCTAATCCTGTGCAGGGCATGCAGGATGCAATGGAGATAAGTTAGAGGCCTTCCCAATAAGATCAGGGATGAAACAGAAATGTCCATTATCACCTCTACTATTTAATATTGTACCAGAAATGTTAGCTTTAGCAATCAGAGAAGAAAAAGGAATTAAAGGAATTAGAATAAGCTAGGAGGAAACAAAACTATCACTCTTTACAGATGATGTGATGTATACTTAGAGAATCCTAGAGAATCAACTAACAAATTACTTGAAACAATTAGCAACTTTAGCAAAGTAGCAGCATATAAAATAAATCCACATAAATCATCAGCATTTCTATATATAACCAACAAAGTCCAGCAGCAAGAGATAGAAAGAGAAATTCCATTTAAAGTAACAGGAGACAATATAAAATACTTGGGAGTCTACTTGCCAAGACAAACCCAGGAACTCTATGAACACAGTGACAAAACACTTTTCACACAAATCAAATCAGATCTAAATAATTGGAAAAATATCAATTGCCCATGGATAGGCTGAGCTAACATAATAAAAATGACAATTCTACCTAAATTAATTTACTTATTCAGTGCCATACCAATCAGACCACCTAAAAATTATTTTGTAGAGCAAGAAAAAATAATAACAAAATTCATCTGGCAAAACAAAAGGTCAAGAATATCAAGGGAAATAATGAAAAAAATACACAGGAAGGTGGGTTAGCTGTACCAAATCTGAAGCTCTACTATAAAGCAGTAGTCATCAAAACTATCTGGTACTGGCTAAGAAATAGAGCAGAGGATCTATGGAATAGGCTAGGCACAGGAGACACAGTAGTAAATGACATTAGTAATGTAGTGTTTGATAAACCGAAAGACTCCAGCTTCTGGGATAGGAATTCATATTTGAAAAAAACTGCTGGGAAAACTGGAAGATAGTATGGCAGAAATTAAGTAGAGACCAACATCTTACACCTTATACTAAAATAAGGTCAAAATGGGTACATGATTTAGATATAAGAGGTGACACCATAGGTAAATTAGGAGAAGGAATAGTCTACCTTTCAGATCTTTGGAAAAGAGAACAGTTTATGACCAAACAAGATATAGAGAATATTATGCAATGCAAAATGGATGATTTTGATTACATTAAAATACAAAGGTTTTGTACAAACAGAAGCAATGCATCTAAAATTAGAAGGGAGGCAGAAAGCTAGGAAACAATTTTTATGGCCAATACTTCTGATAAAGGCCTCATTTCTAAAATATATAGGGAACTAAATCAAATTTATAAGAATCCAAGTCATTCCCTAATGGAGAAATGGTCAAAGGCTATGAACATGCAGTTTTCTGATGAAGAAATCAAAGCTATGTATTCCCATATGAAAAAAAATGCTCTAAATCACTATTGATTAGAGCGATGCAAATTAAAACAACTCTGAGATGCCACCTGACACCTATCAGATTGGCTAATATGACAAAAAAGGAAAATAATAAATGTTGGAGAAGCTGTGGGAAAATTGGAACACTAATGCATTGTTGGTGGAGCAGTGAACTAATCCAACCATTCTGGAGACCAATTTGGAATTATGCCCAAAGGGCTATAAAGCTGTGCATACCCTTTGACCCAGCAATACCACTTTTGGGTCTTTTCCCCAAAGAGATCATAAAAAAGGGAAAAGGACCCACATGTACAAAAATATTTAGAGCTGCTCTTTTTTGTGGTGGCAAGGAATTGGAAACTGAGGGGTTACCCATCAATTGGGGAATGACTGAACAAGTTGTGTTATATGAATGTAATAGAATTCTATTGTGCTATAAAAAACGATGAGTGGGAGGAGTTCAGAGAAACCTGGAAGGACTTGCATGAACTAATGATGAGTGAGATGAGCAGAACCTGATGAACATTGTATCATCGACATTATGTGTTGATCAACTATGATAGCCTCTAATTTATAAGTAGCAATATATATTCAAAACCCCAGCTAAGTTCCCTAAAACCTAGAATAGAGACAGGCAACCCCATATATTTTCCAATGATAAACAATGAAATACATTGTTATAAAGGAAATCACTTATAGTGAATTGACATAAAGTTGTATTTTTTCCTATCCAAATTCACAAACCCTCTGAAATCTATCTATTACCCTCATACTGAATACTTTTGGCCTAAATGATCTTCCTTTGATGAATAAGCCCACCTTCCCCCATTTGGTCAGACTGGAACAATATGCCGAGTCCCAGGCACCACATTTAGGAAGTATGTTGGCAAACTGGAATGCATATAAAGGGTGTGCAACCATGAATGGGAGGCATCTGGAAATTATGTCTCATAAGGAACTGTTAAAAAAAAAATCCATATGGTCACAGTGACTAAAGGGAACTTAGAGAAGATATTTCCCTCTCTTTAAATCTTGGAGAAGCCATCATGAATAAGAAAGAACAGACTACTTCTAGATTATTATAGGACAGAGAATCAATGAGTAGGAATAAAAATTATACAGACTCTAGCCCAATGTGAGGAAGAACTTTTTTAGTGAACAGAATTTTCCAAAAATGCAATAGATCATCCTGGAAGGTTGGGAACACTAGTTGATGGAATTCTAAAGACCATTCTGTCAGAAATACTCTAGAATTCTATATTAGGATAGATTAGATTACCTCTAAGACTCTATCCAGCACTACAATTATACAATTCTATGATTCAACTCAGTCTAGCATCCTTCCCTACCTTCCTCTTGATTTGGAGGAAGGAGATGAGAATAGTGACAAAGGACCCTCAGTTCTTCCATATGTGTTCAGTAGTTCCTTTCTGCTGTCAACCACTTAGTTTCTGCAATTATTATTCTAAGTAACATGCTTCTGTAAAATACTTCATCAGCCTCCAAGAATCCAAGCTCCTGTGAACAAAGACTGTGGGAGGGTATTTACCTGGAAATCGTGGGTTCCACAGATAAGATCAGCATTGTGTCTGGGTCATCTTTGTGTTATTTTTGCTCTAGTTTAAAAAAGCATTGCATAGGGATCAGAGGTAATAAAAAGCTATCAAACAAAGGTTGTTGATTTAATCTAACCAAGAAGAAAGGCTCATGATCAGGAACTGGATTTGTGAGCTGTCAGGCCTGACATATGTTGAGCTTGCTTTGACAGGAGAGACCACTGAACTGTGACTTGGGAGGCATACAGCATTTTATTAGATACTGGTCCTTCCTTGTTTGAGCACCCAGTGTCTGTGTGCTTCTTCCTATTTGTAAAGAATTAATTGTTATTTGAGCTTTTTATGCCTCAGGGAGCACTGGCCTGGGGCTCCACAAACTGCATGGTGCTCCACCCACTGGTTGTAGCCACCTCACTTCATCACCACTGGCTGAGGCCTACATGGGCCTGGCAAAATTATAATGATTGGAAGCCTAGTGAGGGCAGTCATGTGACTGTCAGAGCGGCCATCCCATTGGCTGGGACTGTGTGGGGTGTTTCTAGGTTTGGGGGAGGAGAATTGGGCATTCTAGGTGGAAGCTGGAAAGTGACAGGCGTTCTGCTGCATATTTTCAGCTGATTCCTGGGCGGTGGTATTTTTCAGGTATTATAATTTCCCTTTCCCTATTTTATTTCCTTTCCCTTGACCCTACTGATCCTGTTTGTGTGTGTGTGTGTGTGTGTGTTTTTAAGTTCGTTCTTGTTAAAATAAATCTTGTTCTGTTTTGAGGGAGGCTGCCAGTTTCCTTCCTTGTCCCAATATTGCGGTGAGCCGCTTAGCTAGCACTCCCCAATTAAAAATTGGTCCCCACATATTGCAATATTGTTCTTGGGATCCAAGCTTAATAGTTATTTCTTTAAGTAATGATGAATGCAAGGAAGTGGGGGTATCACAGTAAATCAAAATTCTTACTGGAGGGGAGGGGAGTAAACACAAAGATGTAGGGATTCCAAAGGGAAATGAATCTATGATGCAAAGTGGCAGAAGAGAATAACAGGTCATTGCCAGAATTTTCACACTTAAGAGCTGCTACTGACCACTTGATGTCTTCTCTTATTCCTTTTCTTTTCTTTTTGTTTTTTTTTTCTTTTTGTTTATTGTTTTTTTTTCTTCAGGGCAATGAGGGTTTAGTGACTCGCCCAGGTTCATACAGCTAGTAAGTGTCAAGTGTCTGAGACCAAATTTGAACTCAGGTCCTCCTGAATCCAGGGCCAGTGCTTTATCCACTTCACCACATAGCTGACCCCTGACTTCTCTTATTCCTAAGGCTACTTCTAGCCCTCTTCAAGCACATAAGGAAGACATAGATAGTATCTATACCTCTGTCACTACAACTAGACAAATGATAGGTTCTCCCTTATTTGAGCTCTTAAAGCTAAAACTTAATTATATTTCTTATGTAGGCAACAGAAGGGATTATTTTTAGTATATTTGTAACTACATAGATATTAATATCCTTTTCAATTCTGAAATTGTGTGATTATTGGAATATGGGCTCAGAATACAAGGATTGGAAATGCATATAGTCTCGCAAACAGCTCAGAACCCATTTATCCATAAGAATACTTGAAAATTATTCACACTTATGAGCCATTAATATTTGACCTTATCATTTGCCTTGATCAAAAGATCTAGCTGATAGTCCCTAGAGTTAAAACTAAAGGAGTTTTAATAACTAAGAAAAATCATCCTCACACATGAAGGAAAATTGTCTACCACAATTGTATAAATTGTTGTCAGAAGAGGAAACATGGGTAGCCTAGAGGACTATTTCCTAAGCTCATATTGCTATTGAAACACCTATTTCTAACACTCCCACTTGACATTCCCCTACAAAACTGCTAATGTCACTTACTGATCTATCTTTTTCACTGCACTATTATCTGCTATTTCTCTGCTGAATTACTACAGTTAAGTGTTTGCTTCTTTTTGGGAGAGGGGCTTTAGTGCTTTCATGAAATAGCCCATAGCTTTTAATCTATTTTATTTCTATTGCAAATCAGACCCAAAGATTTGTGCTATAAGCACAAGAAAAGTCCCTTGGATCATATCCTAGAGAGAGACAGAGAGAGAGAGAGAATATCTCACTTTCAGTGGTACCTCTCCCAAATCTCCCTGATATTTAGGCTTTGGTGGATACTTTTCAGTTCCCACCATGCTCTTGGAAGCTAACACTGTATAAATGCAGGTGACCTTAGAGCTTAGCAAGTACGGAGGTATTCAGGTATATGTTGCTATAGTACTCCCTTTCTATAACTACACCTAAATCAGTGCTCTCCCTATAAGTGGAAGTTGGAAAGAATCAAATTTAGGCTTGATGCAAAGAAAACCTTCCTAACTATTAGAACTATCCCAAATTAGAAAGTGGCTGTATCAGGAGACAATGAACTCCTCTTCACTAAAGAACTTCAAGCCAGGTGAGTATGTATGTGTGTGTGTGTGTGTGTGTGTGTGTGTGTGTGTGTGTGTGTGTGTGTGTATACAGGAAAACAGAGAAATATTATTTAGGATATGGATGGCCTTTAAAGATTTTTTTTCCAACTCTGAAATTCTCTGAGCCCATGATTCTATGAATTCTAGAATAATATGATTAAGTGTAGAAAGAGATATTAGATATCATGTGGTTCAAGCATTTTATTTTACAGATGTGGAAACTGAGGCCCAGGGAAATTAAAACTTGTTCCAGATCACACAGGTAGCAAAAGAGATACCATTTCCTGCCTTCACTTCTCTAGAAGCAATGCTATTTACTATTCTGTTTCCAAAGTTTGCCTTTGTCATTCTTCTGGTATATTTCTCCATCATTGTATTTTTAGTGCTTCCTTCAGGCATTTGTTGTTCTCATGCTGTGGAGGGAGAATGAAGAGTTCCTGCAATATTTTACCCATTCTCAAAGATTGCCTTTCCTAAGCATCTATTTGTAAGACTACTATTAGTTCCATTCTAATAAATCTTTGTAAATATTTCAAACTTATAAAATATCTTTTTTCCCAAAATTTAATACCTCAAAACATTTTCTTTTACTTTTGTTTTTGCTGGGCAATGGGGGTTAAGTGACTTGCCCAGGGTCATACAGCTAGTAAGTGTCAAGTGTCTGAGGGTGGATTTGAACTCAGGTCCTCCTGAATCCAGGGTCGGTGCTTTATCCACTGCACCACCTAGCTGCCACCCTTTCTTTAACTTTTTAAACCCACAATTTAAAAATTAACAATTTTATTTTCACACAAACTTCATTTCCATATTCCCTCTCCTACCTAGACAACTCATAGTAAAAAGTAAAAGACAAAAGGGAGGGGAGAGAAGTAGTACAACAAAACAAACACATGTATCTATTGAATCTGAGAGTTTATACAATTTTCTGTACTTCTAGTCTCCTTCAGAAAAGAGGGGTGGTTCATTTTCTCATTTCTTCTTCTAGAGCAAGCTTGCCATTTTAAATAGAAATTGTTCATTTTCCATTTTGTAACTGTTCTATCCATTTACATTGTTTCAGACATTGTATATATATTATTTTCCCATATCTGCTTACTTCACTTTGAATCACTTCATATAAATAAATCAATGAACATTTACTGAATACTTACAATGTGCCAGGCACTATGCTAAGTGCTGAGGATACAAAAAAAAATGGCAAAAGACAGCCCTTTCCTTCAAGGAACTTACAATCTCATGGGGAAGATACTATGCAAATAAATATATACAAAGCAAGCTATATACAGATTAAACAGAAAAAAATTAATAGAGAGTATAATGAACATAACAACCTCAATCACTACAAATAAGAGGGATTGGGGAAGGCTTCCAGTTTTATATATACATATATGTGTGTGTATGTATATGTATATGTGTGTATGTGTATGTATATGTGCATGTATGCGTATATATGTCAGTGTATGTGTATGGGGGGGGGCTTTGCACTTAAAGGAAGTCAGTGAAGTCAGTAGGCAGAGTGGAGAAAAGAAAATAGTCTAGGCATGGGGAACAGCCAGAGAAAAAGCTAGGAGCTGAAAGATGGAGAGTCTTGTTTGTGAAAGAGCCAGAAGGCTCACTAGATTGAAACTGGTGGGAAGTAAGGGGAGAAATTGGGGAATAAGGCATAAGAAGATTGGAAAGGTAGCAGAAGACTCAGTTATAAAGACTTTGAATGCTAAACAAAACATTTTAATATGATCCTAGAGGAAATATGTAGTCACTGAGCCTTATTGAGTTGGAGGGGAGGGATGGCATGATCAGACCTACATTTTTTTGTTTTTTTGTGGGGCAATGAGGGTTAAGTGATTTCCTGGGATCTGTGATGTTTAAAATCTAAATGTTTGATCACCTTAAATTAGAAGCTTTAGCACCAGTCTTGGGCATAAAGCATTTATTAAAATATACTAGGGAAAAAGATATGGGGGATGGAGCCAAGATGGCAGAGAGGAAGCAGCAAGCTGCCTGAGCTCTTCTTCTGTTCCCTCAAAACAAACATTAAATCAAGCCTCTGGACGGATTCTGAAACTACAGAACCTGCAAAGAGACAGAGAGACACAGTCCTCCAACCCGAGATAATTTAGAAGACTTCAGGAAAAGGTCGGTCTGACTCGGGCAAAAGGGAGGCCCAGCGCAGGGCAGCAACCCAGTGCCGAGGGGGTCAGGGCAAGTCAGCAGGAGCTGTGGGCCACAGCCGAACAACTGAGGCCCCTGGAACCTGGTTCCAAAATCTGGTGGCCAAGAAGGACAGTGGAAAAAACTACCTGCACCAGCCAAGAGGGCCACGAACGGGTCAGGCGGGATTAGACGCCGGGGTCCTGCGCCTGGCTGGCCGAGCACAATCAGACAGGAAGTGCAGGGTGGGGGATCTCCACACACCATAAAGGCCTCAGAGTAAAAACCCGGTCACACAGCACCTATACCCCTGCACAAGAAGCCCAAAACAGGGACCCTGGTGCCCCCAGAGCAGACCTCAACTTAAAAAATAAATAAATAACCTGCAATAATGAGTAAGAAGCAAAAAAGAGCCCTCTCCATTGAGAGCTTCTGTATCAATAGTGAAGAAGCCAACACAAACTCAGATGAGGACAATAGCCTCAAATTGCCTACATCTGAAGCCTCACAAGGGAAGGTGAATTGGTCGCAAGAACAAAAAGCCTTCCTTGAAGAGCTCAAAAAGGATTTAAAAAATCAATTGCAAGGGGGCAGCTAGGTGGCGCAGTGGATAAAGCACCGGCCCTGGATTCAGGAGTTCCTGAGTTCAAATCCGGCCTCAGACACTTGACACTTACTGGCTGTGTGACCCTGGGCAAGTCACTTAACCCCATTGCCCCATAAAAAAAGAAAGAAAGAAAGAAAGAAAGAAAAATCAATTGCAAGAGGTAGAAGAAAAAATGGGGAGAGAAATGAAAGCAAAACAAGAAAACTATGAAAAAAGAATCAGCAGCTTGGAAAAGGAAGCACATAATTTCACTGAAGAAAACAAAGCCTTAAAAAATTCACTTGGCCAAATGGAAAAAAAGGTGCATAATCTCACTGAAGAAAACAATGCCTTAAAAATTAAAGTGGGACAGTTGGAAGATAAGGAATCCATGAGACACCAAGAATCAGTCAAGCAGAATAAAAAAAAATGAAAAAATAGAAGAAAATGTGAAATACCTCATTGGAAAGACAACTGATCTGGAAAACAGATCGAGGAGAGACAATCTGAGAATCATTGGACTGCCTGAAAGCCATGACCAGAAAAAGAATCTATACACCATCTTCCAGGAAATTATTAAGGAGAACTGCCCTGATATCATAGAATCAGAGGATAAAATCATCATTGAAAGAATCCACCGATCACCTCCTGAAAGAGACCCCAAAAGGAAAACTCCAAGGAATATTGTAGCCAAATTCCAGAATTATCAGGTGAAGGAGAAAATACTCCAAGCAGCCAGAAAGAAGCAATTTAAATATCATGGAGCCACAGTCAGGATTGCTCAGGACCTGGCAGCTTCAACATTAAAGGACTTGGAATATGATATTCCAGAAGGCAAAGGAGCTTGGATTGCAGCCGAGATTCTATTACCCAGCAAAAATGTGCATTTTCTTTCAGGGGAAAAGATGGACATTTAATGACATTGGGGAATTTCAATCTTTCCTGGTGAAAAGACCAGAACTGAATGGAAAATTTGATCTCAACATACAAGACTCAAGAGAAGTTTAAAAAGGTAAACAGAGGGGGAAAAAAAAAAGGTTACCCTATTAGGTTAAACTGTTTATATCCCTACACAGGAAAATAATACTCATAACTCTTAAGAACTGTAAATGTATTTGGGCAGAGAGAAGGACTTTACATAGAGGGTATAAATATAAATTGTCTTTGATGTAATGATACAAAAGAATTAAGGGGTTAAAAAGGGAGTCTATGGGGAGGAGAGGAAAGGGGAGGTGGAATGGGATGAATTATATTATATGAAGAGGTGGGAAAAAAACCTATTACAATAGAGGGAAAGAAAGGAGGGGGGAATATTGTTTCAACCCTATTCTCATTAGATTTGACTCAAAGAGGGAATAACATATACGTTCATTGGGATAAAGAAACTTAACTCATTCTTTAGGGAAGCAAAAGGGGAAGGGAAAGGGGGGGAACTGATAGAAGGGAGGACAAAAGCAAGGGAAAAAAAGGTAAAGAAAAGAGAGGGGGGTGATAAAAAGGGAGGGCAGATTGGGGGAGGCAGGGGTAAGAAGTAAAACGTCGGTGAGGAGGAATAGGGTGAAAGAAGGGGAGAAAAGTACAAAGGGGGTAAATAGAATGGAGGGGAATAGACAGTCAGTAATAATAACTGTGAATGTGAATGGGATGAACTCTGCTATAAAACGGAAGCGAATTGCAGAGTGGATTAAAAACCAGAATCCTACAATATGCTGTTTACAAGAAACACATTTGAAGCAGAGAGATACACACAGAGTAAAGGTAAAAGGCTGGAGCAGAATATATTATGCCTCAGCTAAAGTAAAAAAGGCAGGGGTAGCAATCCTTATCTCAGACAAAGTGCAGGCCAAAATAGATCTCATTAAAAGAGAGAAGGAAGGAAATTACACCTTACTTAAAGGTACTATAGATAATGAAGTAATATCAATATTAAATATGTATGTGCCAAGTGGTATAGCATTCAAGTTCACAGAGGAGAAGTTAAATGAGTTACAAGAAGAATTAGACAGTAATACTATACTATTGGGGGATCTGAATCTCCCCCTCTCAGAATTAGATAAATCTAGCCAAAAAATAAATAAGAAAGAAGTGAATGAGGTGAATAGATTACTAGAAAAGTTAGACATGATAGATGTCTGGAGAAAATTGAATGGGGATAGAAAGGAATATACCTTTTTCTCAGCAGTACATGGCACATTTTCAAAAATTGACCATGTATTAGGGCACAAAAACATCATAGTCAAATGTAGAAAGGCAGAAATAGTAAATGCAACCTTCTCAGATCATGATGCAATAAAAATTACATGTAAGAAAGAGCCAGGGAAAAGTAGAATGAAAATCAATTGGAAATTAAATAATTTCATTCTAAAGAATGAATGGGCCAAACAAGAAATCATAGAAACAATCAATAACTTTATCCAAGAGAATGACAATAATGAGATAACATACTAATCTATGGGATGCAGCCAAAGCAGTGCTTAGGGGAAAATTTATAGCTCTAAATGCTTACATGAATAAAAAAGAGAAAGAGGAAATTAATGAATTGGGCATGCAACTTAAAAAGCTAGAAAAAGAACAAATTAGAAATCCCCAATTAGACACTAAATTAGAGATCCTGAAAATTAAAGGAGAAATTAATAAGATTGAAAGCAAAAAAACTATAGAATTAATCAATAAAGCTAAGAGCTGGTTTTATGAAAAAACCAATATAATAGATATAATATTGGTTAATTTGATTAAAAAATAGAAAGAAGAAAACCAAATTACCAGTATCAAAAATGAAAAGGGTGATGTTACCACCAATGAAGTGGAAATTAAGTCAATAATTAGGAATTATTTTGCCCAACTGTATGCCAATAAATTTGACAATCTAAATGAAATGGATGAATATTTACAAAAATACAAACTGCCCAGGTTAATGGAAGAAGAAATAAAATCCTTAAATAAACCCATATTAGAAAAAGAAATTGAACAAGCCATTAATGAACTCCCTAAGAAAAAATCCCCAGGGCCAGATGGGTTTACAAGTGAATTCTACCAAACATTTAAAGAACAATTAATTCCAATATTATACAAATTATTTGGAAAAATAGGTGAAGAAGGAGTTCTACCAAATTCGTTTTATGACACAAATATGGTGGTGATACCAAAACCAGGCAAAGCAAAAACAGAGAAAAAAAATTATAGACCAATTTCCCTAATGAATATTGATGCTAAAATCTTAAATAAGATATTAGCAAGGAGATTACAGCAAGTGATCACCAGGATAATACACTATGACCAGGTGGGTTTTATACCAGGAATGCAGGGCTGGTTCAACATTAGAAAAACTATTAACATAATCAACCACATCATTAAGAACACCAACCAAAATCATATGATTATCTCAATAGATGCAGAGAAAGCTTTTGACAAAGTACAACACCCATTCCTAATATAAACACTAGAGAGTTTAGGAATAGGTGGAGCTTTCCTTAGAATAATAAACAGTATCTACCTAAAGCCATCAGCAAGTATTATATGCAATGGAGATAAATTAGAGGCCTTCCCAATAAGATCAGGGATGAAACAGGGATGTCCATTATCACCCCTATTATTTAATATTGTCCTAGAAATGTTAGCTTTAGCAATCAGAGAAGAGAAAGGAATTAAAGGAATTAGAATAGGCAAGGAGGAAACAAAACTATCACTCTTTGCAGATGATATGATGGTATACTTAAAGAATCCTAGAGAATCAACTCAAAAATTACTTGAAACAATTAACAACTTTAGCAAAGTAGCAGGATATAAAATAAATCCACATAAATCATCAGCATTTCTATACATGACCAACAAAGTCCAGCAGCAAGAGATAGAAAGAGAAATTCCATTTAAAGTAACGGTAGATAATATAAAATACTTGGGAGTCTACTTGCCAAGACAAACCCAGGAACTCTATGAACACAATTACCAAACACTCTTCACACAAATCAAATCAGATCTAAATAATTGGAAAGATATCAATTGCTCATGGATAGGCAGAGCTAATATAGTAAAAATGACAATACTGGCTAAATTAATTTACTTATTCAGTGCCATACCAATCAGACTACCTAAAATTATTTTATACAGCTAGAAAAAATAATAACAAAATTCATCTGGAAAAACAAAAAATCAAGAATATCCAGGGAAATAATGAAAAAAAATTCACAGGAAGGTGGGTTAGCAGTACCAAACCTGGAGCTTTACTATAAAGCAGCAGTCATCAAAAGTCTCTGGTACTGGCTAAAAAATAGAGTGGTAGATCAATGGAATAGGCTAGGGTCAGGAAATGCAGTAGTAAATGACACTAGTAATGTAGTGTTTGATAAACCCAAAGACTCCAGCTTCTGGGATAGGAACTCAGTATTTGACAAAAACTGCTGGGAAAACTGGAAGATAATATGGCAGAAATTAGGCATAGACCAACATCTTACACCTTATACTAAAATAAGGTCAAAATGTATACATGATTTAGACATAAGAGGTGACACCATAGGTAAATTAGGAGAGAAAGGAATAGTGTACCTATCAGATCTTTGGAAAGGAAAACAGTTTTTGACCAAACAAGAGATAGAGTATATTATAAAATGCAAAATGGATGATTTTGATTATATTAAATTAAAAAATTTTTGTACAAGCAGAATCAATGCATCCAAAATTGGAAGGGGGACAGAAAGCTGGGAAACAATTTTTGAGGCCAGTGCTTCTGATAAAGGCCTCATCTCTAAAATATATAGGGAATTAAATCAAATTTATAAGAATCCAAGTCATTCCCCAATTGAGAAATGGTCAAAGGATATGAACAGGCAGTTTTCTGATGAAGAAACCAAAGCTATCTATTCCCATTTGAAAAAATGCTCTAAATCTCTAATGATTAGAGAGATGCAAATTAAAACAACTCTGAGGTACCACCTGACACCTATCAGATTGGCTAAAATGACAAAAAAGGAAGATAATAAATGTTGGAGAGGCTGTGGGAAAATTGGAACACTAATGCATTGTTGGTGGAGCTGTGAGCTGATCCAACCATTCTGGAGAGCAATTTGGAATTATGCCCAAAGGGCGATAAAGCTGTTCATACCCTTTGACCCAGCAATTCCACTTTTAGGTCTTTTGCCCAAAGAAATCATGGAAGGGGGAAAGGGACCCACATGTACAAAAATATTTATAGCTGCTCTTTATGTGGTAGCAAGGAATTGGAAGTTGAGGGGGTGCCCATCAATTGGGGAATGGCTGGACAAGTTGTGGTATATGAATACAATGGAATACTATTGTGCTGTATGAAATGATGAGCAGGAGGAGTTCAGAGAAACCTGGAGGGTTTTACGTGAGCTGATGATGAGTGAGATGAGCAGAACCAGAAGAACATTGTACACAGTATCATCAACATTGAGTGTTGACCTACTGTGATGGACTATATTCTTCTCACCAGTGCAATGGTACAGAAGAGTTCCAAGGAACTCATGATAGAAGAGGATCTCCAAATCCAAGAAAAAGAAAAAAAAAGAACTGTGGAGTATCGATGCTGATTGAACCATACTATTTCTTTTGTTTTGGGTTCTGTTGGTTTTTTTTTTTTCTATTTTGAGGTTTTGCATCACTGCTCTGATTTTTTCTCTTGTAACAGGATTAATGCAGAAATAGGATTAATGTTATTATGTGTATATATACGTGTGTGTATATATCTATATCTATATCTATATGTATATAAATATATAGATATAACCTATGTCAGATTACCTGCTGTCTAGGGGAGGGGGGAGGGGAGGGATGGAGAAAAATCTGAAATTGTAAAGCTTGTATAAACAAAAGTTGAGAACTATCTTTACATGTAACGGAAAAAATAAAATACCTTATAAAAAAAACATACTAGGTATTAGAAAAACAAGAACACGTGGAGTTAAGAAAAGGCCTATCTAGCCTAGAGTTCCAGCCTGGTCTGGTTCTTCCTCAAGTCCTCTACCACAAGCCTGCTTTAACCATGAACTACTCAGCAAGCTGAACATAGGAGCTTTTTATAGGTCTGGAGCAGAGGTGGTCCTAACACTCTGCTTCAAGCTTATTTGTAGGCGTCATCCAAATCCATTTGTTCACTGGACTTGAATGTGGTCTCGAGTCCTTAGCTTCTGAAAACAACACCTCCTTAAGGGCCAGCCAGGTGTGGTTACAATCTAATCTAATTAACTTGAAGTAGGCTAATCAGCAAAGTCAATCACTCTCCCTTAATTCAATCAGTTTAGATTAATCTCCAGGTGAGCCTTTGAGTATCTGCCAAATCCCAGTATTTTCTCACAGGTCACACAGCTAGTAAGTGTCATGTGTCTGAGGCCATATTTGAGTTCAGGTCCTCCTGAATCCAGGGCTAGTGCTTTATCTACTGTACCACCTAGCCGCCCTCCCAGACCTACATTTTGTGTTTTGGCGAGACAATTGGGGTTAAGTGACTTGCCTAGGGTCACACTGTAAGTGTCAAGTGTCTGAGGCTGGATTTGAACTCAGGTCCTTCTAAATCCAGGGCCAGTGCTCTATGCACTGAGCCACCTAGCTGCCCCCCAGACCTACATCTTAAGAAAATAACTTTATTGGCTGAAGGGAGGATGGACTGAATTAGGGAAAGACCTGAGGCAGGCAAATCCATCATCAGGCTATCACAGTAATTCAGACATGAGATAAGGACCTGCAATAGAGTGTTGGTAGTATCAGAGAAGAGAAGAGGATATATGCAAGAGATGTTACAAAAGTGAAATCAATAGACCTTGGCAACAGCTTGGATATGGGGGGGGGGGCGGGGTTGGAAGGGTGTCTGAAAGAGATAGTGAGAAACCCAGTATAACTCCTACACTGTGAGTATGAAGGACTAGAAGGATAGTGTTGCTCTCTAAGGTAATACAATCTGGGTGGTAGCAGGATTTAGGGGGAAAGATAATAAGTTCCATTTTAGACATATTGATTTTAAGATGCTTACTGGACATCTAATTCAAGATATCTAAAAGATAGTTGGAGATGAGAGACTGAAGGTCAGCAGAGTTTGGAGTAGGATAGGTAGATTTAAGAATCATCAGCATTGGGGGCGGCTAGGTGGCGCAGTGGATAAAAGCACCAGCCCTGGATTCAGGAGTACCTGAGTTCAAATCCAGCCTCAGACACTAGACACTTACTAGCTGTGTGACCCTGGGCAAGTCACTTAACCCCATTGCCCCACAGAAAAACCCAAAACAAACAAACAAACAAAAAAGAATCATCAGCATTAAAATGAAGATTAAATCTATGTGAGTGGATGAGACCAACAAATGAAGTAGTATAGAAGGAGAAGAGAAAATGATCCAGGACAGAACCTTGAGGGACATTTTTAGGAAAAGGTGTCATCTTGAAGAAGATCCAGCAAAAGAGACACAGAAGAAATGATCAGACAGGTAGAAGGAGAACCAGGAGAAAGTGGCATCCAAAAAACAAAACAAAACCCAGAGAAAAGATAATATCAAGGAGAAAGCATGATCAGCAATGTTAATCTGCAGAGAAGTCAAGGAAAATGAAGGTAAAGAAAAGGTCATTGGACTTTGGACATTGGACATTGGACATTGGACATTCTCTGGACTCTTCATATTTAAAACTTCATTTAAAAATATGTTAGTA